>NW_022437075.1:820881-831429 GCF_009761245.1 Sapajus apella
AAAAAAATAAAAATAAAAATAAAAATTAGTAAGACATGGTGGCAGAAGCCTCTAGTCTCAGTGACTACAGAGGCTGAGGAAAGAGGATTGCTTAAGCTTGGGAGATGGAGGCTATAGTGAGCTATGGTTGCATCACTGCACTCTAGCCTGGGTGACAGAGTAAGATGTTAACTCTGAAAACAAAACAGAATAAAACAAAAAAAACAAGATAATTTAAAGAAGTGTCTTGCAAGAACAGCCTATGGTGCATGTAAGTATTAAGCAGATCATTGATGGGAGGTATTCCTGGCACAGGCAGTCATAAATAAACATCACTTCGAGCAAGGAAGCAGAACCTGAGCATACCAGAGTCTTGGAGCTGCAAAAATTACCCAACAGGCAGAGGGCAAGCAAGACGGGATGCATTATGGTGCCTGTAAAGCTCCTTCTCTGGAAGCTTCCAGCAAAGCAGGTGTTGGGGCTGCTGAAGGAGAAGAGAGGGCAGTACACACACCTGAGTCCTACCTACCACAGAACCTACCCAGGGAACTAACAGAGGAACCTGTGCCCAGGTTCCTGAAGTGAGGAAAATAGTCTTGCCATGGGGGAAAAAAAAATGGAGAAGGGCAGACACTAGCTGAGGTCACAGAAGTGTATGAGGGCCTTACCTAGAGAAGATATAAGTGCCAGGTTCTCCAGCATCACGTCATGATAAAGGCATCTCTGAGCCTCACTAAGGAGACTCCATTCCTCCTGGGAAAACTTCACAGCCACATCTTCAAAGGTCACAGTGCCCTGCCATGATGATGACAGATGAAACCACAAACGCCCCATATGCTCATCCACTTATCCACCCTTGCCTTTCCTCCTCCCAAGGTCCTCAACTACAAGGAGAAACTAGGTCCACTGGTGTCACTGTCTTCTCATGGGCTCACTGGGCATGGTGCACAGGCATCAGCAACAAGAAGTGGGTGAACCAATAGGTTTCTGTGTTTTGGTACTGACATAAAGCAGTCCATACCTCCTGATAGCCAATACCCCTGCTAGAGATGAAGTCATATAAATCCCAATGCAGCACCCTGGGTCTATCAGACATACTCCCTCTCTAAATACACATCATTCACTCTCTTTTTTTTTCTTTGAGATAGAGTTTCATTTCCATTGCCCAGGCTGGAGTGGAATGACATGATCTCAGCTCACTGCAACCTCTGTCTCCTGGACTCAAATAATTCTCTGGCCTCAGCTTCCCAAGTAGCTGAGACTACAAGTGTGTGCCACCATGCCTGGCTTTTGTGTGTGTGTGTGTGTGTGTATTTTTGGTTGAGAGAAGGTTTTGCCATGCTGCCCAGGTTGATCTCAAAATCCTGAGCTTGAGTGATTCACCCACCTCAGCCTCCCAAAGTGCTGGGATTACAGGCATGAGCCACCCTGCTAAGCCAAAATATACATCATTCTTTAGATTGCAGAGACATATGCCCATGGCCACCCCCACCAAACTGCCTCTCATGTTTGCCTCTCTCTGCCTACCCACAAGTATGTTTATACCCTCTTCTTCCTTCTACCAGTAAGAGAGGGATTTTTACCTTACAGTTATATTAATGACCAAACACATGACATCAAACACTAGGCTGATGCTATAAATATTTTTAAAAATCAAATATACTCAAAGTCTGGCAGAGGACACCCCTCAACATAGAGGACCACATGGAAGGTGCACTATGGATAAGAGTGCGTAACCAGAAACTACGGTATGCAAGCTTTTAAAATGTAGAGGGCGTGATGACCCTCGATTCCCTTGGGAGGATACAACTGGCTTGTTTGAATAACACTGTGGGTAAGGATAAAATTGAAACTCACTACAAAGTATAATAAGCAGGAATTCTGCCTGGTCTCCCTAATGAAAGGATTATTAGGCCATGCCGATAATTATACAAAAGAGCCCAGTGGGAAGGGAACTGGCTGTCAGGCCACTTGAGGTCATACCAATATCACTGGATATCAAAGTGGGACATCATACTGGTCCTCCATTTTTGCCTCTATACCACAATATGGCTGACAGCACCAAATATGCTTCACATATTCAAACAGGATCCAATAATAACAAAAAATAACCATGGTTCCCATTAGCAGTGGTAGTCCCTTATAATTCTATGAATGTCTCCTTGCATGACTCCACAGCCACGCAAAACACATGTAACTTCAGATATCCATGGTCTTATTCTGCTTCTGTGCTGCACTGGCTTACTCTTCAGCAACATGGACCATCTTACATTCACGTAATACCACTGACATGTAAAGACCAGTCCCGGACAGGGGCAGTAGCATTTTGGGAGGCCAGGGCGAGCGGATTGTGAGCAAGGTCAGGAGTTTGAGACTAGCCTGGCCAATATGGTAAAACCCCATCTCTATTAAAAAAAAAAAAAAATTAGCTTGGCATGTGGCGCACGCCTGTAATCTCAGCTGCCAGGAGGCTGAGGCAGGAGAATCACTTGAACCTGGGAGGCGGAGGTTTCAGTGAGCCAAGATTGTGTCACTGCACTCCAGCCTGGGCAACGGAGCAAGACTCTGTCAAACAACAAAAAAGAAAAAAAAAAGACCGTCCTGTTTTTAATCCATTCAAGGCCCAAGACTTACTGACGGTTACAAATGACCATATGTCTCCCTTAGCATATTCAGCAGGCCTAACAAAACTCCCCACGCACTACTAAAGTCATCACAAATCTTGATTGCACAGTGATGAATAAGCACCACTCTGGCCTAAGTGTCATCTTCCCTCAATTTGACTTCTGTATGTATCTATTTCATGTCTATTCTCTCCTTGAAAGTCTATGTCCCCTGGCAAACTACGCTGTCAGGTATATATATATATATATTTTTTTTTTTTTTAGAGGGGGTTTTTCTCTCTTGTCACCCAGGCTGGAGTGCAATGGCGCGATCTCGGCTCACCGCAACCTCCGCCTCCTAGGTTCAGGAAATTCTCCTGCCTCAGCCTCCTGAGTAGCTGGGATTACAGGCACGCGCCACCAAGCCCAGCTAATTTTTTGTATTTTTAGTAGAGATGGGGTTTCACCATGTTGACCAGGATGGTCTCGATCTCTTGACCTCGTGATCCACCCGCCTCGGCCTCCCAAAGTGCTGGGATTACAGGCTTGAGCCACCGAGCCCGGCCCTGCTGTCAGGTATACTTTACCATCATAGTCACTTACCTGCCTCTCCAGTGTTTAGGAAGCCCAATAACATTACCTAGGGACCCAAGCAACAGATTCTGTCCTCATCATTCAACCACTGCTTTCTGGTCCCCTAAGACATTTACTACCAGAATCTGAAGTGTGCTCTCCTTAATGTGACCCATGGCTCACACACCATAGCACACATTAGATACCATATATTAGATGTCTCCAGTATCAATCCCTTCCCAGATACCCCAACCTGTATGTCCAATTATGAATTTGATGCCGACACTTATTTGTGTCCGCCTCTTCACATGGCCAAAAGTCATCTTGATATCTCATAATATTCTAATTATGTCTACTACCAACTTGCTCATCTCAGTTGACGCAGCTTCCATAGCTAAGACCAAAAACCTTGGGTTCCTGATTGCTCTCTTCATGCCCTTACTTTGCATATTAGGAAATCTAGATGCTTGAATCCAGCCACATCTCCTCAGCTATAAATCCAGTCTGTTAACCTTCACTTGGATTATAGCAAGAGCCTCAACTCTCATCTTACTTCCTCCTCCCTCAACCCCACAGTCTGTTCTCCATTGTAGAGCCAGAGATTACAGCCAGATCAAACTGTGGCAACACCACCTCCTCCCTCTGGTCAGTTTCACCTCTAAGCATTTCACATCCTGGTACCAACTCCTGGGTTAACCTCCCAAGTATGTTTATACTGTTTGACAGAAATGGGAATAACCTCCACATATCCTGTGTCACAGACTTAAGATCCTGGGTTTAAGGTTTCTCCAGGGCTCTCTGATCAAAAAACTTAAAGGAAATGGTACCTAAGAGTCCCAGGACACCTCATATGCCCAAAGAGCATGTGGATGGGAGTTAGGGCCAATGAGGGAATGGAACACCCTCCGCTTCCCTGTGAAGGTTCTGCAAGTGCTTCTGCAGCCAGGAGTGCCCGAGAGGAGAGGCACAAGCTACAAGAATGTGTCCCTGATGGGATTTGATAAGCTCAGGTCTCCCTGAACCCTTTCTTGGCCCTGTAACCAGGTAAACGCGGGTTGCTTGTCTGAACTGAACGCCTCAATACAAAATGTCATCTCTTAGCATCTATGTGATCTGCAGAGGTTAAACAAGAATTCAACCTCTCAGGGCCGGAAAGTTATCCCCTCTGTTCTTTCTTTCTTTGGACTTTGGGAAACCTTTACAGCCTGGACTTTGATCTTGTCCTTCCTTTGCTGGAAGCTGTCCATGGCTTCTAACGTTCTCAGGGTGAATGCACAGTCCCCAGCCTGCTCTTCCAGAAGGAGCTCTGCCTCACACGTTGCTCCCGACAGGTGCCTGTGGACCCTGGGTTCCGATCCTCCCGGCTCAGTTCATCTCCAGGCCTTTGCCTACACCGGTCCCTGTGCCTGTCGCTCTCCTCACCGCATCCTGCAAGCGCCTCAGGGTCCCGACTCCATGTTCAGGCTGCAGAGCCTTGAGCAAGCGCCGCTTGCTAGCTGCTTTTGGACTTAGGTAAAGATGAGGTGACCTGAGGGCACGGAAGACGCCACAATTACCTGAGCCGGGAGCCTCAGCGCGGCCGCCGCCATCAGACTGGCTGGGGAAAGCGGGGTCGGGAGGAGGTGGCGAGCAGGGCAGGTACCCGGGGACTGTGGTCCAGATCCCGACGTTGGCGCGGGTCACGCCTGGCCTTTAAGGAACTGCAGAGCAGCCATTGTGCCGTTGGGATTACGTCTCCTCTCCACCTTCTGGGTTCAGTCACTTCTGCCAGATCCAGCGCTCGGAGGTCTCTCACCGGAAAATACACCCAACACCAATCAAAATGGCCGCTAGTAGAGGACGCCGGAAGTCCCGCCTTTAAATTACGCGCGCTCGCGGAAACACCTTTATTCTGAGCCTTCATTGGCTCCGACAAGCTGTCATGCGATGTAGAGATTTCTGGGTTATGTAGTTTCCTAAGGCTCCAAGGCGGTAAAGAAGGCGCTTCTGCAGGAAAGGTCCAGCTCCACCTCAGCGGTCTGTCCTTAAAGTACGCGTCCTTCTAGGGTAGAGGATAGTCTTACCTAGTCTTAGAACCCGTATTGAGATTTTTGGAAATTAATATCTGTAACTGATCACTCAAGTATTTGGAAAAATTTTATTTTAGATTTTGGGGAACTCAGCTCTCCGACGCTAAAATTATTTAGGATGCCCCCAAAGGCTAAAAAATCCAAATTATCATACCGTTTGGAACAGTCCTTCAGTCGCAAAATCCCTGTACTGGAAGCAGGGGCTGATAAATATTATTGTGCGCTCTAAGGCATTAGAGTCAGTTTCTCAGTCTGTCAGGGACAAGAGAGAACTAACCCAGACAGGACAAGACAAGGAAGATAGGAGAGATGTTGTGCTCCCTAAAGTAGGAATACATGGTGAATCTCTCTCTGTGATTTCCACAGAAAACAACTCTCTTGCCTATAAAATCAATTATAGTGTCCAGTTCCTTGAGCAACACTTTTATTCACTTAGTATCCCTTGCTTGAGATTCTAACTTATATTCAATTAATCTGGGAATGTTTTATCAGTCCTACAAGAAGACCAATGAGATAAATGTTATTTTGTAGTGATAAATGGCTGCAGTTTTACTTTTTTTTTTTTTTTAAAGATGGGGTTTCTTCATGTCGGTCAGGCTGGTCTTGAACTCCTGACCTCAGGTGATCTGCCCGCCTTGGCCTCCAAAGTGCTTGGATTACAGGCGAAAGCCACCATGCCCAGCCTCTTCTCTCTCTCTTTTTTTTTTAAGACGGGGTTTCCGTGTTGGTCAGGCTGATCTTGAACTTCTGACCTCAGGTGATCTGCCTGCCTTCGCCTCCAAAGTGGTTGGATTACAGCCGTGAGCCACTACGTCCGGCCTTTTTTTTTTTTTTTTTTTGAGGCGGACTCGCTTTGTCACCCAGGCTGGAGTGCAGTGTCAGGATCTCAGCTCACTGCAACCTCCGCCTCCCAGGTTCAAGCGATTCTCCTGCCTCAGCCTCCTGAGTAGCTGAGATTACAGGCATACGCCTATGCCCAGCTAATTTTTGTATTTTTAGTAGACACGGGTTTCACCACCTTGGCCAGGCTGGTCTCAAACTCCTGACCTCGTGATCTGTCCCACTTGGCCTCCCAAAGTGCTGGGATTACAGCGGTGAGCCACTGCGCCCAGCCATGGCTGCACTTTTCAAAGGTGGAGCACAGTATGCAGAAGATGCTCTCCACCTATTGCTATTGGGTGTGTCTTAAATCCAGGAGTTCATGTTACTGCTGGGAAGTGGCTATTCTTTATTTCTGTTTCCATTGCAGGGAGTGCTTTGCATAAGGATTTAATGTTATGTTAGAAATACAGTTGTAAAATGCAAATTCCAAAACTCTATTAAGAATTATGTTGGCCATGTGCAGTGGCTCAGGCTACCTAATCCTAGCACTTTGGGAGGCCAAGGTGGGAGGATCTCTTGAGGTCAGGAGTTTGAGATCAGCCTGGCCAACACGGTGAAACCCCATCTCTACTAAAGATACGAAAATTAGCTTGGCATGGTAATGGGCGCCTGTAATCCCAGCTACTCGGGAGGTTGGGGCAGAAGCATCACTTGAACCCGGGAGGTGGAGGTTGCAATGAGCTGAGATACTGCCCCTGTACTCCAGCCTGGAAGACAGAGAGAGACTCTGTCTCAAAAAAAAATTTATGTGAAAAAAATATATATAATATAAATTTTTTAAAAAAGGCCGGGCACGGTGGCTCACACCTATAATCCCAGCACTTTGGGAGGCCGAGGTGGGTGGATCACGAGGTCAAGAGATCGAGACCATACTGGTCAACATGGTGAAACCCCGTCTCTACTTAAAATGCAAAAAAATTAGCTGGGCATGGTGGCGTATGCCTGTAGTCCCAACTACTTTGGAGGCTGAGGCAGGAGAATTGCTAGAACCCAGGAGGCAGAGGTTGAGGTGAGCTGAGATCACGCCATTGCACTCCAGCCTGGGTAACAAGAGTGAAGCTCCGTCTCAAAAAAAAAAAAAAAAAGGCCCGCCCCCAACACGGTGGCTCATGCCTGTAATTCCAGCATTTTGAGAGGCCGAGGCAGGTGGATCATTAGGTCAGGAGTTTGAGACCAGCCTGGCCAAAATGGTGAAACCTTGTGTCTATTAAAACTACAAATAAACCCTAGCACTTTGGAAGGCCAAGGCAGACGGATCACGAGATCAGGGGTTCAAGACAAGCCTGTCTAATATAGTGAAACCTCGTCTCTACTAAAAATACAAAAATTAGACAGTAGCATGTGCTTGTAGTCTCAGCTACTTGGAAGGCTGAGGCAAGAGAATCACTTGAACCCGGGAGGGAGAGGCTGCAGTGAGCTGAGATTGTACTACTGCACTCCAGAGTGAGATTCTGCCACAAACCAACCAACCAAAAAAAAAACCCAAAAATTAGCTGGGCATGGTGGTGTGCACCTGTCATCCCAGCTAGAGGCTGAGGCAAGAGAATCAGTTGAACATGGGAGGCAAAGGTTGCAGTGAGTCAAGATCGCTCCACTGTACTCCAGCCTGAGCAACAGAGTGAGACTCTGACTTAACAAAACAACAATAAAAAAGAAGTTACCTATGTAACAAACCTGCATGTTCTGCACATGTATTCCTTTGGTGTTTTTTAAGAGACCCCGTCTCTTCCAAAAAAAATAAATTATCAGGCTGCAGTGGTGCAAATGTGTAGTTTCAGCTATACAGGAGGCTGAGGCAGGAGGATGGCTTGATCCCATAAGGTCAGAGGCCTCCCTAACCCTAAACCCTAACCCTAACCCTCTAATCCTAACCTTAACCCCTAACCCTAACCCTAAATAAAAAAAATAAAAATAAAAACAAATTAGAATTATAGAATGATTATGTAGTTGCAAATTAGTAGATGGTTAAACAAAAAATTAAGGTGCTTTCTTGGCCAGGCCAGAAGGGTGACCTTGCCGCCTTTTATCCTTCGCTGCGGCAGTGCAAGCACAGCGATGGCGGCTCCAGAAGGAAGTAGGCCCGGCAATGATGCCCAGCTGGACCAGGAGATGGCCCGGTGGCTGCGCTGGGACAAGAATTCTTTAACTTCAGAGGCATTGAAACCACCAATAGCAGAAGGTAAAAAAGAAGAACTACGAAAATGTTTTGGGGCCCGGATGGAGTTTGGGACAGCTGGCCTTCAAGCTCCCGTGGGACCTGGAATTTCTCGTATGAATGACTTGATCACCATCCAGACTACACAGGGATTTTGCAGATACCTGGAAAAGCAGTTCAGTGACCTAAAGCAGAAAGGGATCATGATCAGCTTTGACGCCCAAGCCCATCCATTCAGTGGGGGTAGCAGCAGCAGGTTTGCCCGACTTGCTGCAACCACATTTATCAGTCAGGGTATTCCTGTGTACCTCTTTTCTGATATAACGCCAACTCGCTTTGTGCCATTCACAGTATTGCATTTGAAACTTTGTGCTGGAATCCTGATAACTGCATCACACAATCAAAAGCAGGATAATGGTTATAAGGTTTATTGGGATAATGGAGCTCAGATCATCTCTCCTCATGATAAAGAGATTTCTCAAGCTATTGAAGAAAACCTAGAACAGTGGCCTCAAGCTTGGAATGATTCTTTAAATGATAGCAGTCCACTTCTTCACAATCCAAGTGCTTCCATTAACAAATACTGTTTCCGCCGGGCACGGTGGCTCAAACATGTGATCCCAGCACTTTGGGAGGCTGAGGCAGGCGGATCACCTGAGGTTAGGAGTTTGAGACCAGCCTGACCAACAGGGTGAAACCCCATCTTAAAAAAAAAATACTGTTTCCACAGGAACGTGAAAAGGGAGACAAAGGTGAAGTTTGTGCACACCTCTGTCCATGGGGTGGGTCATAACTGTGCAGTCGGCTTTCAAGGCTTCTGACCTTGTTCCTCCTGAGGCCGTTCCTGAACAGAAGGATCCAGATCCTGAGTTTCCAACAGTGAAATACGAGAATCCCGAAGAGGGGTAAGTTGTTTTGACTATCTTTTGCTTTGGCTGACAAAACCAAGGCCAGAATTGTTTTAGCAAATCACCTGGATGCTGATAGGCTTGCTGTGGCAAAAAAGCAAGACAGTGGTGAATGGAGAGTGTTTTGGGGCAATAAGTTGGGGGCCCTCCTGGGCTGGTGGCTTTTTACACCTTGGAACGAGAAGAACCGGGATTGCAGTGGTTTCAAAGACCCTTACATGTTGTCTAGCAACATCTTCTCCAAAATCTTGCGGGCTATTGCCCTAAAGGAGGGTTTTCATTTTGAGGAAACATTAACTGGCTTTAAGTGGATGGGAAACAGAGCCAAACAGCTAATAGGCCAGGGGAAAACTATCTTATTTGCATTTGAAGAAGCTATTGGATACATGTGCTGCCCTTTTATTCTGGACAAAGATGGACTCAGTGCCGCTGTCATTAAGTGCAGAGTTGGCTAGCATTCTAGCAACCAAAAATTTGTCTCAGCAACTAAAGGCCATTTATGTAGAGTATAGCCACCATATTACGAAAGCTTCCTATCTGCCATGATCAAGACACCATTAAGAAATTATTTGAGCCGGGCGCGGTGGCTCAAGCCTGTAATCCCAGCACTTTGGGAGGCCGAGGCGGGTGGATCAAGAGGTCAAGAGATGGAGACCATCCTGGTCAACATGGTGAAACCCCGTCTCTACTAAAAATACAAAAAATCAGCTGGGCATGGTGGCGTGTGCCTGTAATTCCAGCTACTCAGGAGGCTGGGGCAGGAGAATAGCCTGAACCCGGGAGGCGGAGGTTGCGGTGAGCCGAGATCGCGCCATTGCACTCCAGCCTGGGTAACAAGAGCGAAACTCCGTCTCAAAAAAAAAAAAAAAGCTTGCAGCAAATTTGAAATTTCTGCCATTAGGGACCTTACAACTAGCTATAATGATAGCTAGCCTGATAAAAAAGATGTTCTTCCCACTAGTAAAAGCAGCCAAATGATCACCTTCACCTTTGCTAATGGAGGCGTGGCCACCATGGGCACCAGTGGGACAGAGCCCAAAATCAAGTACTATGCAGAGCTGTGTGCCCCACCTGGAAACAGTGATCCTAAGCAGCTGAAGAAGGAACTGAATGAACTGGTCAGTGCTATTGAAGAACATTTTTTCCAGCCACAGAAGTATAATCTGCAGCCAAAAGGAGATCAAAATACTCTAGCCTTGGGCATACTTGCATTTACCTACAGTTAAGCTGAGTTTAACTTGTTAAGCAATATTTTTGAGGGCCAAATGATTCAAAATACTACAAGTATTTATGTGTTTCACAAAGAACTACATTCCTCATTGTTTCATGTTTGATCTTTAAGGTGAATAAAGAAAAGATTGCCAAACTCAGCAAACCAA
>NW_022437075.1:831529-832712 GCF_009761245.1 Sapajus apella
AACCTCCTCAGTAGCTGGGATTACAGGCACGCGCCACCATGCCCAGCTAATGTTTTTGTATTTTTTTAGTAGAGACGGGGTTTCACCATGTTGACCAGGATGGTCTCGATCTCTTGACCTCGTGATCCACCCGCCTCGGCCTCCCAAAGTGCTGGGATTACAGGCTTGAGCCACCGCGCCCGGCCAAATGAAGATTTTTAAACTAAAAAAAAAAAAAAAGATTGTAATTGATGTGCCTTAATTTGCAAAAATCATAAATGTTTGTCCTGTCTGTAATTCTTTTTATGTATGCTTGAAATAGCCAGAAAACCTATGCAGTTAGTAAATTCTGGACTGTCATATGTGGGACAGCCACTTTTTAGGTATATGTAAACTTATGTTTCTATCAATTCCTTATAAAGTAAAATAAATGAACAGATCAAATGTTGTGTTCATGTTTGGGGAAAATACGATTTGTAGGAACCTATATGAAGTGGAGCAAAAGCTGCTTTAAAAAGATACGGTTAGGCCGGGCGCGGTGGCTCACGCCTATAATCCCAGCACTTTGGGAGGCCGAGGCGGGTGGATCACAAGGTCAAGAGATCGAGACCATCCTGGTCAACATGGTGAAACCCCGTCTCTACTAAAAATACAAAAAATTAGCTGGGCATGGTGGCCCGTGCCTGTAATCTCAACTACTCAGGAGGCTGAGACAGGAGAATTGCCTGAACCCAGAAGGCGGAGGTTGCGGTGAGCCGAGATCGCGCCATTGCACTCCAGCCTGGGTAACAAGAGCGAAACTCCGTCTCAAAAAAAAAAAAAAAAAAAAAAAAAAAGATACGGTTTTTTTGTCCTAGATTTTTTTTAAGTTCTATACATGTATGTAGCATATTAGTACATTGTACGTGTTAGGAAAAAACAGCTTCACTGTCTTTGTTTAATGTGTTGAAATTCATTTTTTTTAAATTTTGAAAAACAGTTGTTTAATTGAAACTTGAAAAAAAAAATTAAGGCTTCAGAAAAGTTTTAGTAATGATATCTAAGGAGAGATAGAATTAAGATCAGTACATTCACATGATTAGGATGATCACTCTGACAGTTCTGTCCCAAAAATGAGATTCATCGGCCGGGCGCGGTGGCTCACGCCTGTAATCCCAGCACTTTGGGAGGCCGAGGCGGGTGGATCACGAGGTCAAGAGATCGA
>NW_022437075.1:833112-860228 GCF_009761245.1 Sapajus apella
GGAGTTTCACTCTTGTTACCCAGGCTGGAGTGCAATGGCGTGATCTCGGCTCACCGCAACCTCCACCTCCTGGGTTCAGGCAATTCTCCTGCCTCAGCCTCCTGAGTAGCTGGGATTACAGGCACGTGCCACCATGCCCAGCTAATTTTTTGTATTTTTTTTTAGTAGAGACGGGGTTTCACCGTGTTGCCCAGGATGGTCTCGATCTCTTGACCTCGTGATCCACCCGCCTCAGCCTCCCAAAGTGCTGGGATTACAGGCTTGAGCCACCGCGCCCGGCCTAATAAAGGAGATATTTAAGGTAGGCAGAAATGTAAACATAAACAGAGAAGCTAAAGTTTGACTATAATACTTGTGTCTGCACATATGTTTGTTATTCTGTGTTGTGTGTTCTACCATAATCCCATACAAGTTGTTCATCTTAATGAAAATGACAGTGGCAGGAGGCAGACAAATCTTAGGCAGACAGGGGCGGGTTCCTGGTGAAACCAGATCTTCAAGCCAAAGACAGTTTAAACTCTAGCTAGAAGTCCTGGATGAATCCACGGACCGATTGAGAATCTCTCTTCCTGTCTGACACACTTTCCTCTGTTCCCCACCCTTCACCTATTTTACATATACCTACTCTTCCCTAGTTGGTTTTTACACTGTTGTGCTCACCTTTGAGTGGTGCCTTTGTTTTAACCTTCTTTGCATATGCACAAACCAATCAGCACACCCTCCTCCATTCTGAACCCATACAAGCCCCAGACTCAGCCACACTGGGGAACTGCCTGCCTTTGAGTGTGTGTGTGGGGGGTCTACTTCAGGTAGGGACCACCCACATGGGGTTCCCTCTGTGCGGAGAACTGTTTTATCATTCAATAAAAACTCTTCTCCACCCTTCTCACCCTTCAGTTACCCATGTAACCCCTTTCTTCTTGGACATCCCCTCTCTCTACAGTGTCTTCCATTGATTAGACTTTGGAAAACCTTTAAAGCCCGAACTGTAGTCATGTGCCTCTTTTGTTGGAAACTATCCATGGCTTCCAGCGTTCTCACGGTGAATCCACAGCCCCCAGCCCGCTTGCTCTTCCAGGAGGAGCTCCACCTCACACTTTGCTCCCGACAGAAGCCCATGGAACCCAGGTTCCATCCTGCCGGTTCGGTCTATCTCCAAGCCTTTGCCCGCGCCGGTCCGCGTGCCTGTTGCTCTCCCCAACACATCACACGAGTGTCAAAAACAGGGCTCCTCCCGCGAGAGCCTTAGTGTCCCGACGAAGGGGTTCGGATGCAAAGCTCCTTCGCTGCCTTAGGACTGGGGTGATGATGAGGTGACTTGACGGCACGTAAGGCGCCACAGTTACCTGAGCCGGGAGCCTCAGGGCGGCCGTCACCAGTGGACTGTGCGGGGAAAGCGTGATCGGGAGGAGGCGACTAGGGCAGGGACCAGGCCACGGCGGTACCGATACTGGCATGGCGTGGATCACACTAGGTGTCTTCAAGGAGCTGTAAAGCTGCCCCTGTGAAACGGGGACCATGACTCCTCTCCACCTACTGGGTTCACTCACCGCAGTTCGGACCCAGCTCTTGGCGGTCTCTCACAGGAAAACACACCCAACACGAAGGAAAATGACCGCTCCCAGAGGACGCCGGAAGTAGTGTTAAATGCACACGCGGAACCGGCTTTATCTTAAGCGCTCATTGGCTCTGTTCCGTTGCCGTTTGACACAGAGCTTTCTGGGTAACGTAGTTCACTAGGTTCGAAGGCGGTAAACAGGGCGTTTCCCAGAGGCGCTTCTGCAGGAAAAACCCTGCTCCACCTTAAAGGACATATCCTTCTAGAGAAGATGGTCTTACCTAGCCTTAGAAGCCGTATTGAGATTTCTGGGAATTAGTGCCTGTAACTGATCACTCAAATACTTGGAAAAATATTATTACATTTTAGGGAACTCGAGCTCTCCGATGCTAAAAAATGTCATTTCGGAGGCTCTCAAAGGCTAAAAATCCAAATTGTGATAGTATTTCGAACAGTCATTCAGCAGCAAAATTCCTGCACTGGAAGTACAGGGTAAAATCCGTTATTGTGCTATAATTCACATGGATCCACTCTGAAGTATCAGAGTCTGTCTTCTCAGTCTGTCAGAGACAGGAGAGAACTAATCCAGATAGTACAAGACAAGGAAGATAGGAGAGAGATGTTGCGCTCCCTAAAGGAGTACATGGTGAATCTCTGTCTGTGGTCCCCACAGAAAACAATTATCCTGCCTAAAATATCAATCAGTGTCCAGTTCATGAGCAACACTTCTCAGAACTCCCTGATCCAACACAGTCCCTGCAGGTTTACTCATAGGAAGCAAGGGGCTGCAAAGTGCTGGGGTCTGGGTATGGATTCCCCTCTGGAACCTCTGGGCCACTTGCTTGAGCTCTCTATGTCCCTGTGAACACAGGTAGAAACTGAGGCCCAGACTGGGGATGTCATCTGCCAGTGAGCCTTCAGCGATGCACAGGGATTCAGGTTCCATCTCAGGCCAACTTGTCCAAGGAGTCACACCCTCTCTTCCCCATGTCTTCAGGGCTCAAGGAACATCCTCATGCCCTCTTGTCCCTGAGAGTCCTACACTGATCCCCACCCCGTGATGACGGACAATTTCATCTTTTCACAGAGAGCTGTTAATGGAAGTTCCCTGAATGGCCACATTTATTTCCCCAGCCCACCCAAAGGTCAGGAACTATAATTCTGTTTCTCTGAGGGATCCCTAGCTCAGGAAGGGTGACAGACTTCCACAAGGACACAGAGCTACCAGGTCATTGAGCTGGGGATGGTTTCTATATACCACTCTAGTGGGCTTCTCTCCTGCTATGCATGCCCTGCCTATCACCATTATCGGTATCAAAATGCCATTTATTTCATTGATCCTCTCAGGAGACTGGTAAGAATTTCTCAGAAGTAACTCATTATGTTAGCCATTAAAAAGAGTGAGATTCAATCATTTTTGTAACAACAGTCTGAGCCTCAGTTTCCACCTGTGTCGGTAGGGACAGAAACAGCTACCCAGGCATCAGGGGTAAGGGTCTAAGTGTAGGTACTGCAAGGCCATAAGGATTTGGGTTGGATGTACCCTGTGTTCGGAGGTGTTCTTTGGGATGGGGGACTGGAATATGTGTGGCGGGGCATATTTACCCTCAGTACTGCTGCGACTGCAGTCAGGGATGCTATAGCCACTGTGGGATCTGAGTGAGGGGCAGCCATGCCTCATCCTAAGATTTAGCCCATTTCCTGCCTGTGGCTGCCCTGCAGCCTCCCTGGGTCTGTGGAGCCCCAGGCTCCCCTGAGGAAATGGGGCTTCTCAGAACCCCCTGATCCAGCACAGTCCCTGTGGGCTTACTCATAGCAAGGAGGGGGCTGCAAAGTGCTGGTATCTGGGTATGGATTCCCCTCTGGAACCTCTGGGTCACTTGCTTGAGCTCTCTGAGCTTCAGGTCTCTGAGTGAGATAGGAAGGTGATGATAACATTAAACTTGGGCCTGGAAGGGTCAATAAAAGCAACAAAACACACGGAGAACTTACCTGTGCCAGGATTCCAGGGTTTACTTTATGAGCATTTTAATTCTCAGAGCAACAAGGGGAAGTGGGACCTATTATGTATGTATTGCTGGAAAAATCCAGGATCACAGAAATAAAGTGATTCCTACAGCAGACAAGCTCAGATTCAAAAAGTTGAATTTCAATCCCAGCACTTTGGGAGGCCGAGGTGGGTGGATCACGAGGTCAAGAGATCAAGACCATCCTGGTCAACAAGGCGAAACCCCGTCTCTACTAAAACTACAAAAAATTAGCTGGGCATGGTGGCGCGTGCCTGTAATCTCAGCTACTTAGGAGGCTGAGGCAGGAGAATTGCCTGAACCCAGGAGGCGGAGGTTGCGGTGAGCCGAGATCGCGCCATTGCACTCCAGCCTGGGTAACAAGGGCGAAACTCCGTCTCAAAAAAAAAAAAAAAAAGTTGAATTTCAATCTTAGATTCTGGCTTCTGGCTCCAGACCTGGGGAAGTTTAACCCTTTACCATGGTGCGGGAGGCTCTCAGCGTGGAGCAGGCAGACAGTGAGGACAAACGCTCAACTGCTGTTATGCTCTTCTACCTACCCCCTTCCTCTGATGTCTGCTCCACAGTCCTGAAGGCACTGCTGCTGTCTGTACTTATCTTCCTCTTGGGAGGCTTTTCTAACAACCACAATTGCATTGTGTGCAAAGGCAATGTCTACCATTCCCTTGAGCCCAGCACACAATTTAGCTCTCAGAGGTCCTGTGACTCAGGCCTGGGTCTCTCCACACCTTCACCAGCAACTTAGTGTCAGACTCTGATTCTGACAACTTGAAGGTCAAAGTGATGCCTAGCTTTGACTTTTCAGGTGTTGTTGACTATGTGGTTGTAGCCTTAACTATAGGGGGTTACAGACAGTTGGACCTTGCCCAGAGGACCCTGAACCCAGAGGTGATGCTGAAGACTTGGGGACACTGGACTTACTAGACATGATCTCACTTCATTTTTTTCCCCCTCATAGTTTTGTTTTGATCACTTCATTCTCATGCAGAGGACCCACAACCTTCTTGATTCTTGGATTGTCAAGAAAGTCACAAGGGCCACCTTCCTTTCTTCCCACAGATCTTGCAGTTTCTGGTCCCACCTCTTCCTGCTTGGTACCCCTATCAGCATCAGAGTACCTTAAGAAAGGTAGAAACAAGCCTCCAGGATAAACAACTCATCTTCTACAGTATACTGTTAATAAGCTATGAGGTTCAGCAGGTTAGGTGTCTTACATGCATTTTTTCACTTATATTTTCAACTCACATTGGGCTTCTCCGGGTGTGACCTAATTATAAATTAAGGCACATCTGTAATCTACAACCAGTGTTGCTACTCTACGATTTCTGAACAGGGCAAATGGTGCCTTTGCAAAACCTAGGGAAGAGATCGCTCTCACCAATACTGAGCATTATACAATACTGTCTGTGAGCAAAAGAATTTCATACTGTTCCTAGGAGTGCTGGAGGTTGTCACAACTGTCCCCTCCTCAGGATGAGCTCCTAGCCTACAAAATATCATGGCATTCAGGCTACAAATAAGGACCACAAAGTCCTTTGCTTGGAGGAAATAAGTCCTTAGAGGTGCTGGGCAGCAATGCAAACCAAGTCCAAAATGGAGAACTAATTTCTGCCACAACTCTCTCCCCTCAGGCCCCCAAAGTTCAGGATGCCAATAAAAGCGATTTCTCCATTGATTCTGGCAGAACTCTATTGTCCTTTGAGCAGTCTAAAGTAAATAGAATTCCTAAGATTAAAAGTAGCTTAAACAGTAAGGCCTTTATTATCAAAGAAACCAGAGCAGTCAGCCGCAGGCTTTCCCCAGGATGCTGAATGTAGGCTGGAAAATTTCATCATTAAAGTCATGTGAGGCCAACATTATCTCTGAATAAGGCAGTCCATCTTTTCAACTCATCAGAACTCAGATCAAGACCTCCAAACCAAAAATAGGTCAGATCCATGTTCTAACTCATCATAAAAAAAAAAAAAAAAAAAAGAGAGAGAGAAGGCCGGGCATGGTAGCTCATGCCTGTAACTTCAGCACTTTGGGAGGCTGAACTCGGCGGATCATCTGAGGTCAGGAGTTCAAGACCAGCCTGGCCAACATGGTGAAACCCTGTCTCTACTAAAAATACAAAAATTAGCAAGGTGTAGTGGCACTCGTCTGTAATCCCAGCTACTCAGGAGGCTGAGGCAGGAGAATCACTTGAATCCAGGAGTCAAGAGGTTGCAGTGAGCCAAGATGGTGCCACTGTACTCTAGCCTGGGTGACAGAGTGAGGCTCCATCTCAAAAACAAAAACAAAAACAAAAACCAAACAGAGAAACAAGAGTGCTCAGGCTTCTCACAAATCCCTCCTACAAATGGAAGAACACAGACACTTCCTTAAAGCAAACTGACGTGGGTCAATGATGCTCATTGTGTGTTCCACCTGGCTGGTGGAAGTCAAATGGCTTGGATTACAATCCTAATAGTGATAAAAATCTGGCAAGAGCCCTGGGCAGATTTGAAAGCACAACACAATTCCTCAAATTCTCCCACATACCTGGAATGTACGTGGATGTCTGAAAGAATGAGGTTCAATTCAGGCAGATGGCACCCACACTGCATCTCCTCCAATGTTGTTATATTTAATAAAGAAATAGCACATTCCCAGGACATCTAAGGTGTTTTTCTCATGTGAACTTTGTGGTAACTGATGAGGTAAGGCTTTTGGTTGATGGATTTCTCATATTCAACACACCCATAAGGCCCTATTCCAGTGTGAACTTGCTGATGTCGAGTGAGGCCAGAGCTTTTGCTAAAAGATTTTCCACACTGGTCACATTCATAAGGCCTTTCTCCAGTGTGAACTCTCCGATGATCACTGAAATTGGAGCTTCGCCTAAATGTTTTCCCACATTCACTGCACTCATAGGGCCTTTCTCCAGTGTGAACTCTGCGGTGTTTAAGAAGTGCAGACCTTTGGCTAAAGGATTTCCCACATTCATTACAGTCATAAGGCCTTTCTCCAGTATGAACTCTCAGATGTAGAATGAGGCTACAATTATGACTAAATGATTTCCTACATACAGTGCACTCATAAGGTTTCAATCCAGTGTGAACTTTCTGGTGTTTTATGAGACTGGAATTGTAGGTAAAAAATTTTCCACATTCACCACACTTAAAAGGTCTTTCTCCAGTGTGAACACTATGGTGTTGCAGTAGCGCAGAGCTTTGGCTAAAGGATTTCCCACATTTGCTGCACTCATAAGGCCTTTCTCCAGTGTGAATTCTCTGATGTTGAATGAGGTTGGATCTTTGGCTAAAGGATTTCCCACATTCATTGCATTCATAAGGTCTTTCTCCAGTGTGAATTTTTCGATGGTTATTGAGGCTATAGCTTTGGCTAAAGGATTTCCCACATTCCCTGCACTCATAAGGCCTTTCTCCAGTGTGAACTCTCCGATGTTGAAAGAGGTTTGAGCTTTGGCTAAAGGACTTGCCACATTCTCCACACTTATAAGGTCTTTCTCCAGTGTGAACTCTCTGGTGTTTGATGAGGCCAGAGTTATGGCTAAAGGACTTCCCACATTCATTGCACATGTAACATGTTTCTTTAGTGTGGGCTCTCTGAGGCTCAACAAGTATGTGCTTGTGGCTGAGGGCTTTGTTGCACTTTCCCCAGTTGTAATGTGTTTTTCCCCTGTGAAAGGCAGTCCAACACAAGGTTCTGCTCCTTGACTTTTCCCTGGTAGGAGTGGCCAGTTGCTGGAGAAATCTTGAGCTGGCCAGGAAGTCCTTCCCAACATCCATGCAGGTAGAGGGCTTCTGTGACTCACTGAATGTGCAGCTTGTCACAAATGACACTTTGTTCACCTCACTTCTGAAGGGTTTCACTCCAATGTGCTGCTTCTGGCACTGATGATTTGTATTGTAATAGAATTGTTTCTCAAATGCCCAATATGTGTACATTTTCTCCCTTAGATGTGTTCCCTTGTGCTCAGCCAGGGGAACAACGTCTTGTAAGATTGGGCCACACATCTCACAGGAGTGGGCCTGCTTGATGTGGGAACTTGATGTGGGAACCCTAACTTGTGACAGTCTTTCTACAGAAACACTCTGCTCAGAAGGTACCTCCTCATTCTCTGTTTCACACCAACAATCTAAAGACAATGAAATGACAGTGAAGTGCATGTTGACACTGTAGGAAGAGACAGTCCCAGTACAAATATGTATTTAACACACCCAGAAAGAAGTCCAGGGGATTATCTGCAGGACAGGAGGCTTGTTTCAAATTCAGCACGAGGCCTCTAAAAGTCACAGAATGGCCGGGCGCGGTGGCTCACGCCTATAATCCTAGCACTTTGGGAGGCCAAAGCGGGTGGATCACGAGGTCAAGAGATCGAGACCATCCTGGTCAACAAGGTGAAACCTCGTCTCTACTAAAAAAATACAAAAAATTAGCTGGGCATGATGGTGCGTGCCTGTAGTCCCAGCTACTCGGGAGGCTGAGGCAGGAGAATTGCTTGAACCCAGGAGGCGGAGGTTGCGGTGAGCCGAGATTGTGCCATTGCACTCCAGTCTGGGCAACAACAGCGAAACTCTGTCTCAAAAAAAAAAAAAAAAACAAAAAAACGGCCGGGCGCGGTGGCTCAAGCCTGTAATCCCAGCACTTTGGGAGGCTGAGGCGGGTGGATCACGAGGTCAAGAGATCGAGACCATCCTGGTCAACACAGTGAAACCCCGTCTCTACTAAAAATACAAAAACATTAGCTGGGCATGGTGGCGCGTGCCTGTAATCCCAGCTATGCAGGAGGCTGAGGCAGAATTGCCTGAACCCGGGAGGCGGAGGTTGCGGTGAGCCGAGATCGCGCCATTGCACTCCAGCCTGGGTAACGAGAGCGAAACTCCGTCCCAAAAAAAATAAATAAATTAAAAAAAAAAAAAAAAAAAAAGTCACAGAATGGGGCAGGCCTCATGAAGTAAAAGATCCAAATATGGGGAATAACACAGGAAGGACAGGCAAGGTCCAAAACTCATTCCCCTGCAAGCAACTTTCAGCTGACCCTCATCTGCTGGTGACACCGGAGTGCTGTGTACAAGGGTGAATCCCAGCCCAAGAAAATGCTGTGTAGAAGGGTGAATCCCAGCCCAAGGACTACCTTCAACAGAGTAGTCCTGGTGTTCAAGGCCTGTTTAGAAATATGTGCACACCTCATAATACAATGTGTAGATGCCAATGGTGGAGAGAACTGCACATGGAGCAGTGAGAAAAATGGGTGAGAGGCAGAGTCCAGAGATGTGGGGACTAGCTCAGAGCTGGAGGTTAGAAAAGTGACAAGCGGCCAGGTGCGGTGGCTTACAAGGTCAAGAGATCGAGACCATCCTGGTCAACATGGTGAAACCCCGTCTCTATTGAAAATATAAAAATTAGCTGGGCATGGTGGCGCATGCCTGTAGTCCCAGTTACTCGGGAGGCTGAGGCAGGAGAATTGCTTGAACCTGGGAGGCGGAGGTTGCAGTGAGCCCAGATCGTGCCACTGCACTCCAGCCTGGGTAACAAGAGTGAAATTCTGTCTCAAAAAAAGAAAAAAACGAAAAAGAAAAGTGACAAGCAGGAGAATGGACAAGGTAGCACTTAAGAACAGGAAAGAAAAGGCAGTTATGAGGTGTGGGAAGCACTGCTACTGGCACCAAAAGACCCGCCAAATAGAGTAAATTTCTGTTATAATTTGAACCCAGCTCTGATGTTATTCCCCACTCAGGCACCACTTCTCAGAGGCAAACTCCGTTTGAGCTCTTCTAGCTATAGCTGATTCATATGAATCCTATGAACCACCAAGTACTTGCTATACCACCCCTTGATAAGCAACTACAGCACACATGGATGATGCAAGTACTAAGGGAAAAACTGGACAGATGCACTGCCAGCAATGGGCCAGCACAACTCATCACATGAGAGCCAACAAGTTAAATATTACACAAAGAGCTTTGGAGGGTCTTGGAAGGACAGCCCTTGGTCTACCTAAATAAACCATCTAAGAGATGGTCTGGCATCCAAGAGATGGTCTAAGACTTTCTGGCACAAGAAAGTGAAGAAATGTTAGCTGAATGTGGGAAGTAGTACCTAGAAGACAGTGCCACAGATGTGGGAAAGTCATCTGGACAGGGAGAAGGCAAGCAAGGTAGGACCCATTAGGGTGACTGACCCTGGGTTGTTCCCTTCCAGGCTCAGGGGTAGCAGATGTTGGGGCTGCTCAGGAAGAGGGCAGTGCACACACTGCAGCCCTACCAACCACCACACCTACCCAGGGACTAGGGAAAAAATCTGTGCCCACGGTCCTGATTTGAGGACAGACCTGACCCAGGGGAAAAGGTGACAGATAGAGACTATCACAGGGTATAGGGAGGGTGTGAGGACCTTACCCAGGGAGGTTATAAGTGCCAAGTTCTCCAGCATCACATTGTGGTACAGGTGTTTTTGAGCCTCATCAAGGAGACCCCATTCTTCCCTGGAGAAGTACACAGCCACGTCCTCAAAGGTCACAGTGCCCTGCTAGGATGGCGACACATGAAACCACAAACAGCCCCTTCTCCTGAGGAACTATAATCCATTCCCCTACACATCTAACCCATAGACATGCTCCTCCCAAACTCCCCAACTCAGAAGAGAAAATAGGTCCTTGTAGCATTGTCTTATCACAGGCCCACTGATCACTGGGTTCAGTAGTCAGGGGTCAAAGGCAAGTGGACACACAGGTATAGAAGCTGAGGGGGCCAGGTGCGGTGGCTCACACCTGTAATCCCAACACTTTGGGAAGCCAAGGTGGGCAGATCATGAGGTCAGGAGTTTGAGACCAGCCTGACCAATATGGTGAAACCCCATCTTTATTGAAAACACAAAAATTAGCCAGGCATGGTGGTGCATGCCTGTAATCCCAGCTACTTAGGAGGCTGAGGCAGAACTGCTTGAACCTGGGAGGCGGAGGTTGTGATGAGCCAAGATCATGCCATTGCATTCCAGCCTGGGCAACAAGATCGAGACTCCGTCTCAGAAACAAAAAACAAGATCGTGTTAAGACCACCTCCCTCTCCTGACCCAAACCTCCAGAATAGCAACTTTAATTTTCAAGCAAGCATGCTATCCTGACTCCATTGCAGTTTCACTTCTAAGCATTTGCACATCTTGGTACTAGTTCCTGGTACATAATTCTCCACACCTGTTCACATTGGTTGGGGAAAAAAATGTGAATACTTCTATATGAAAATCTGACATGGGCTTAGGACTCTGGCTTGGGGTTTCTCCAGGGTCCTCAGACCCAAAGACCTGGGGAATAGCACTTAAGAGTTCTTCAGAACATGTGGTGGGGGCTGAGGCCAGTGAGGGTATGGGACATCTTCCACTTACCTGTATTGGTTCCATAAGTGCTTCTGTAGCCACAGGAACCTGTGCGAAGAGGCAGGCCTTATAAGAATGTGTTCACAGTGGGGTTCAATGAACTCATGCCTACCTGTCTCTTTGCCGCGCCCTGGAACCAGGTGACCTCCAGCTAAATGCCTACCTACCGTGCCTCAGTGCTCAGTGTCTCTTCTTACCAGCTGTGTGACCTTGAACAAAGATTGAAACTCTCAGTGCTTCAGTGCCCTCATCACTCCTCCTAGTCCTCAATAGCCCTTGGAAAACTTAAAATCCTAACATAGACTGTGCCTCCCTTTTGCTCAAAAGTTTCCATGGCCTCTAGAATCCTCACATCAAAGGCACAGCCATTACTCTGCTATTCCAGGCTTAACTTTGTCTCATACAGGTCATCATAGAACAAAGAGGAGCCCAGGTTCCCCAATCCTCCCAGCTCAATCGTGCCTCCAAGCCTTTGCACGTGCAGGTCCCTGTGCTTCTCAAGCTCTGCCCCTCCCCACCACACCAGATGTGCAAAACAGGGGCCCCAGCACCATCGATCGCCTCGCTGATCCCAACTCTGGGGCCTGGACTGCGGGGACGCGAGCAGGCGTCTCTCACTCGGGGCTTTTGGACTTGGGTGGGAGGGCGGGGGAGGCCCAGAGGCTGCAGTACTCACCTGAGCCTGGACCCTTAACGCGGCCGCCGCGATCGGTCTCTGGGCACAAGGGAGATGCGGGGTTGGCGGTCACTAAGGGTGGCGCCGAGCCTCAGCCCGCCACTGTGCAGCGGAGGCAATGATCCTTCTCGGTCCGGTCTCTAGGGTTCCGCTGCAGCGCTCAGGAATTGCAGATAGAGTGAATGAACCGGAGGGAGGCCAATCTGCCTGCCTCAAACAGGACGCTGAAAGTCCCGCCTCAGCAGTTAGGCTCCGTACACGGAAACGCCGCCAACGCAGGCCATTCTGGGAAATGTAGTTCCTCCGGATCCACAGCCCGCGGGGCGGGGCCTCTGACCGCATTCTGGAGAAAAGGCTAGGCGCCACCGCGAGGGACGCTGGGAAATGACTCCCTAAGTCCAAATGACGAGAAGATCCCCTTCTCAAGTGAGCAAGACTCAGATTTCTGCACTCGTAACCCAAGTGTTAGGAGACATATTATTTCAGAGTCTGGAACTGAGCATGTTCCCAGAGGCTACAAATTCAAATGAACAGATCATTCCACAGACATTCCGACACAAAATTCGTCCACACTTAGCAGAAGCTAATAATC
Organism: Sapajus apella; assembly: GCF_009761245.1. Lineage (NCBI taxonomy): Eukaryota > Metazoa > Chordata > Mammalia > Primates > Cebidae > Sapajus > Sapajus apella. The sequence goes on from NW_022437075.1 coordinate 845,325, forward strand.
ATTATCATATTGAATTCAAATCTTGCATTGGTAAAAGAAATACCTGAAGCTGGGTAATTTATAAGAAAAGATGTTTAATTGACTCATAGTTCTGGAGGCTGTACAGGAAGCATGGGCCTCATATCTGCTTCTGGTGAGGTCTCAGGAGGCTTACAATCATGGCTTTAGGGCTGAGGCAAGAGAATAGTTTGAATCCAGGAGGCAAAGGTTACAGTGAGCCAAGATTGCCCATTGCACTTTTTTTTGAGACGGAGTCTCACTCTGGACCACAGAGTGAGACTCCGTCTCAAAAAAAAATAATAACAATCATGACTTTAGGAGAAAGGGGAGCAAGCATCTCAGATGGCTGAAGAGGGAGCAAGAGGGAGAGAGTGGGTGGAGAGGTGCCACACAGTTTTAAACAACCAGATCTTGTGAGAATTCACTCTAACTTGAGGACAGAACAAGCCACGAGGGATCTGCCCCCATGACCCAGACACCTCCCACCAGGCCCCATCTCCAACATTGGGAATAAAAATTCAACACGAGATTTAGAGGGGATAACATCCAAACTACATCAATTTGTTTGTTAGTCTGTGTCTGTTTGATCATGGACAATAAGAAAACAATATTGCAAATAGGACTGTGAAGGACAAACAGGGAGGGATGAGGGTCGCCATGAAGCAGGAGTACAAAGGAGGGTCTCAGTCCACAGGCCCCACAGAAAGCATTTCTCCTGCCTATATTATTCTGTCCAATTCACTGAGCAACACTTTTATCCACTTATCATCCCTTATTTAATATCATGACATATATATAAAGACTTTTAGGAATGTGACGTTGACTTCCAAAAAAGAACAACGAAATAAGTGCACTTTGGTATTGACAATGGCAGCAGTGTTCAAAGGCAAAGCATGTACGCAAAGAGAGCACTCTACCCTCAGGTTTTGGGTTCGCTATTTCATCCTCATTGCTGGGAAGTAATTGTCAGTGTGTGTGTGTGTGTGTGTGTGTGTGCACTGAGGCTGCTCTGCACAGGAAATGATATCTTGAGAAAACAGTTGTAAAATGTGAATTACAGAAAGCTATTAGCAATGACCATGTAGTGATTCAAAGGTGGTGACAGGCCAGGTTTGGTGGCTCACACCTGTAATCCTAGCACTTTGGGAGGCTGAGGCAGGCAGATTGCTTAAGCTTGGGAGCTTGAGACAAGCCTGGGCAACAAAGCGAGATCCCATCTCTGAAAAAAAAAAAAAAAAAAAACACAACAAACAAAGAAACAAAGGTGGTAACACAAATAGCTCTGGGGACACATTAGTGGATGATGAAAGAAGCTAATATAACAGAGAAGTTTTTGCAGTGATGTCTGAGAAGAAATAGAAATAACTTGGACGCCTGATTGTAATGGTGAAAAGGAAGCCTAGCATAATGAACTCCATTTCACTCCTAACCTCCCTACCCTGGCAGTAGTATCTTTTTTTTTTTTTTTTTTGAGACGGAGTTTCGCTCTTGTTACCCAGGCTGGAGTGCAATGGCGCAATCTCGGCTCACCGCAACCTCCGCCTCCCGGGTTCAGGCAATTCTCCTGCCCCAGCCTCCTGAGTCGCTGGGATTACAGGCACGTGCCACCATGCCCAGCTAATTTTTTGTATTTTTAGTAGAGACGGGGTTTCACCATGTTGACCAGGATGGTCTCGCTCTCTTGACCTCGTGATCCACCCGCCTCGGCCTCCCACAGTGCTGGGATTACAGGCTTGAGCCACCGCGCCCGGCCGGCAGTAGTATCTTTTAAGTTACCTGATTTTAGTTATCTCTGCACATAGGCCAAGAATTTAGTGGGAAGAATTTGATAGTTTAAAGCAAGGACGATGGGAATAGCACTGAATCTATAAATGACTTGGGGCACTACAGCCATTTTCACAATATTGATTTTTCCTATCCATAATAAAAAGGTAAAAGCAATACCTGAAGCTGGGTAATTTATTTTTTTATTTTAAATTTTTCCCCTCCCCCTGCCTTTTCCCCACACACTTGCTAAGCAAGCTGGGTAATATATAACAAAAGAGGTTTAATGAGGATGGAATGTTTTTCCATTTGTTTGTATCCTCTCTTATTTTCTTGAGCAGTGGTTTGTAGTTCTCCTTGAGCAGGTCCTTCACATCCCTTGTTAGCTGTATTCCTAGGTATTTCACTGTCTTTTGCAGCAGTTGTGAATGGGAGTTCATTCATTATTTGGTTCTCTGGTTGTCTATTGTTGGTGTAAAGGAATGCTTGTGATTTTTACACATTTATTTTGTATCCTGAGACTTGCTGAAGTTGCTTATCAGTTTAAGGAGTTTTGGGGCTGAGATGATATGGGATTTCTAAACATAAAATCATATCATCTGCAAACAGAGACAATTTGACTTCCTCTCTTCCTATTTGTTGAATATCCTTTATTTCTTTCTCTTGCCTGATTGCCCTAGTCAGACCTTACAATACTATGTTGAATAGGAGTGGTGAGAGAGGGCATCCTTGTCTTGTACCGGTTTTTAAAGGGAATGCTTCCAGCTTTTGCCCATTCAATATGATATTGGCTGTGGGTTTGTCATAAAGAGCTCTTTTTTTTTGTTTTGTTTTGTTTGTTTTTGTTGTTTTTTTTTTTGGGACGGAGTTTCACTCTTGTTACCCAGGCTGGAGTGCAATGGTGCGATCTCGGCTCACCGCAACCTCTGCCTCCTGGGTTCAGGCAATTCTCCTGCCTCAGCCTCCTGAGTAGCTGGGATTACAGGCACGCGCCACCATGCCCAGCTAATTTTTTGTATTTTTAGTAGAGACGGGGTTTCACCGTGTTGACCAGGATGGTCTCGATCTCTTGACCTCGTGATCCACCCGCCTCGGCCTCCCAAAGTGCTGGGATTACAGGCGTGAGCCACCGCGCCCAGCAAGAGCTCTTATTATTTTGAGATGTGTTCCATCAATACCTAGTTTATTGAGAGCTTTTAACATGGAGGGTTGTTGAATTTCATCAAAGGCCTTTTCTGCATCTATTGAGATAATCATGTTGTTTTTGTCATTGGTTCTGTTTATGTGATGGATTACATTTATTCATTTGTATATGTTGAACCAGCCTTGCATCCCAGGGATAAAGCTGACTTAATCATAGTGGGCAAGTTTTTTGATGTGCTGCTGGATTCAGTTTGCCAGTATTTTATTGAGAATTTTTGCATTGATTTTCATCAGGGATACTGGCCTGAAGTTCACTTTTATTGTTGTGTCACTTTCTGGTTTTGGTATCAGGATGACGTTGGCTTCATAAAATGAGTTAGGAAGGAGTCCCTCCTTTTCAATTGGCATTCTTCACAGACTTAGAAAAAACTATTTTAAACTTCACATGGAATTAAAGAAGACCCCCATATAGCCGAAACAATCCTAAACAAAGAACAAAGCTTGGAGGTATCACACTACCTGACATCAAACTATACTACAAGACTACAGTACCCAAACAGCATGGAACTGATACCAAAACAGACATAGAGACCAATGGCGAACAGAGACCTCAGAAATAATGGAGCAGAATAGAGACCTCAGAAATAACACCACACATCTACAACCATCTGATCTTCAGCAAACCTGCCAAAAAACAAGCAATGGAGAAAGGATCTCCTTTTCAGTAAATGGTGCTGGGAAAACTGGTTAGCCACTGTGGAATACTAAAACTGGGCCGGGCCCCATGGCTCACGCCTGTAGTCCCAGCACTTGGGAGGCTGAAGTGGGCAGATTACAAGGTCAGGAGTTTGAGACCAGCCTGGGTAACATGGTGAAATCCCATCTCTAATAAAAAACTTGAGCCATTTTAATAAAAAAGCTAGTCCAAAAAATGGTCTCATTCTATAAAGATTAAATCATTTCCAAATCACAGTGAAAAGAAATTGAGTAATTAACCAATTTTGTTTTCTACTATGTGCCTTAGAGATACCTCACTGAAATTTGGTATCTGACACAACAGAATAACATTTGCAGAATGTAATATTGTAGTGACAGTACTGAGGCTGATTGTTATAGACTATTAAATGGTTACATCAGGCCGGGCGCGGTGGCTCAAGCCTGTAATCCCAGCACTTTGGGAGGCCGAGGCGGGTGGATCACGAGGTCAAGAGATCGAGACCATCCTGGTCAACACGGCGAAACCCTGTCTCTACTAAAACTACAGAAAATTAGCTGGGCATGGTGGCGCGTGCCTGTAATCCCAGCGACTCAGGAGGCTGGGGCAGGAGAATTGCCTGAACCCGGGAGGCGGAGGTTGCGGTGAGCTGAGATTGCACCATTGCACTCCAGCCTGGGTAACAAGAGCGAAACTCCGTCTCAAAAAAAAAAAAAAAAAAAAAAAAAAAAAATGGTTACATCTTATTTATTTATATAGAACATTGGTCCAATAACACAAAAATAGAGAATAGCATCTGGGCTTCCTTCCTCCCCTTCCTTTCCTTTAGAAAAAAAAAAAAAAAGAATACCATCTGGCAATTTATCTCATTCAATAATCAGAGGTAAAAGAGTTAACCATCCTTTCCATTATTTTCTGGAGTAAGTCCTTGTTCACAATGAAATCTGATGGCAATTAAATTCTGACATTTTTCCCAGCTACTGTATGAAGATGCTGAAGGCCATTACTACATAGCATACTGCAACATAAGGACTCTTCTGTTCACCAATTCTGGCACACTTCCAAAATATACCCAACAATCCAGTTTTATTTCTGTCCAAGAGGCTGGGTGCCAAGTATCAAATATAAGCACAGGTACATATAAGCAGCAAGATTACAGTCAATAGACTGAAAATTGAAAATGGCAGACATAGTGAGGGGGGCGAGACCGCACCCACATCACCCTTCCGGCTTTTTTTTTTTTTTTTTCAGATGGAGTCTTGCTCTGTTGCCCAAGCTGGAGTGCAATGGTGTGATCTCAGCTCACTCTAACCTCCACCTCCTAGGTTCAAGTGATTCTCCTGCTTCAGCCTCCTGAGTAGCTGGGATTACAGGCGCACACCACCACACATATGAAGTTTCCTCTGAAAATTATTTATTCTCAATAGCCTCGAATCCTTTTTTCACAAGGAAAATATTGCATGTGCAAAAAAAGAAAAACACCTTTTTCTTCATTGTGTTTACTTGTATCTATGGCTGTGTCATAAAAAGTAAAGCATTTAGACTTTAATCTCTCTTCTTAAATTTTTTTTTTTTAAGACGGGGTTTCACCATGTTGGTCAGGCTGGTCTTGAACTCCCGACCTCAGGTGATCCACCCACTTTGGCCTCCAAAGTGCTTGGATTACAGGCATGAGCCACCATGCCCGGCCTGACCTTAATCTCTCTAATAATAAATGGAGTGCTATTATATACTGTTTCATATACTATTAACAATATAATATCATTACAATAAATTTTGTGTTGATACTTTAAAATTTCCTTCTAATTTTGGAATGAGAAAATATTTTTGGCAACTGTACATTCAAAAAGACATTTGGCTAAAAGACTCATTTACAATGTGGTAGGTGATGATTTTGTCTTCTCTACTGGGATTTCTCTTAAGGTTTGGTGGACTTTCAGAAGTGGGCGTGGAAGGGTTGGAACCGAGAATTGACCCGCCCGGACGGTAGGCTCAGTGGAAACTACACTACCCACAAACCCACTCGGTACACATCCAGTGAGGGCCCAGCAGAGGCGTGTTTCCGTGCATGAGGAGGGCGCGTGGGCGGGACTTCCGTCTCCTCCTCGTAGGGGACATTTTGTTTCTGAGGCTGCACCTGGCTGGGGCTCTGTAACACTTGGGTGAGCCGCAGGTGGAGCTGTTGGGAAAGCGCGGAGGAAATGTTGTCTCCAGTGTCCCCAGACGCGCCCGAAGCTCTGCGGAGGCGGAAGTGCCTGCGTACCGGATCGAGACGTCTGCCACTCCCAGCAGCTGTCCGCGCCCACGGTCCTGTGGCGGAGCTAACCGATTCCGCACGGGTGCGTGCTGTGTCCTGCGGGCCCTCAGCCACCACTTCTCCTTTCTCCGACTACGCATCGTAAAGTCCCTGCAGCCCTTGTGTTCCACGACAGCGAAGCACTCTTGGGCAGGGTCCTATCTCGGTGTGGGTGGATGTGGGAGAATTACGGGCAGAGGGGACGGCGCGGGTAAAGCCTCGGGGGTGCTGTTGACCCATGGGCTTTTGGGAGACAGGGTTCTCGTCAGCATGGAGCAGAGTTTGAGGAACTGTGCCTGGAATGACAGGCTTAGGGCTGAGAAAGCGTTGCGATTACTTGAGGGTTTTGAATAGGACGTGATCTTAGCTGGGATTTTAAGTGTGTCCAAATTTGCTGAGGAGAGGACATTAGTTTGAAGTGGGGACTGTGAGGATGGGTACGAGGAAACCGGTAAGGAGGTGCTGCAGTGGATTCCAGGAATGCCTTGGTGGTGGATGTACCAAGCAAGAGTGATGGCAGGTGATCATGTTCTCTGGGTAGGTTTTAAATATGAAACAGGATTTTCTGCTCCATCATATGCACCTATATGATTGAAAGCAAGGCATGAAAGAGCAAGGTGTTTTGTTGTATTTTTCCATGAACGTTTGGATTTCGGAATGATGGCTCTGAGATGTCTCAGAGTGACTGCTTCCTCACGTAGGCAACTAGAGAGGTCTGAAGTTGTGGGGAAGGGGCTGAACTTAAAATGTTTTTGGGGCGAAGGGAGTGGTCGGGACTAGGTCAAGGCCAGGAGATCACATTTAAATGGGGCAGTCTTAAGTATGTTATTTCAGATGCTCTCTGGGGTAAGAGATGAGAATGCTGGAACTGGATTGCAGGTAAGGGGGAGTGGTCATTCTTGAGATTCCCCCCGACAGAAGAGAAGGGTCCTGGCATTTGAAAGGGTTGTTTTCAGTGTTTGCAGGAGGAGAGCGCTGTAGGGTATGAGGAGTTTGGCCTGGGATGGCAACCATGTGTAGTGTGCTATCAATTTGCTACTATCTGATGTTCTCACTCTCATTTTGTGTGTTTTCTTTTAGTTTATTTACTTATTTTTACTTTCTTGAGAAGAAGTCTCACTATCACCCAGGGTGGGGTGCAGTGGCTCATTGCAACCTCCACCTTCCAGGTTCAAGAGATTCTCCTGCCTCAGCCTCCCGAGTAGCTGAGATTACAGATGCCCCCAACCACACCTGGCTAATTTTAGTATTTTTAGTCGGGGGAGGGGGTGCGGGGGGGGCGCAATGTTCACCATGTTGGCCCAGGTGGTCTTGAACTCCTGACCTCAACCGATCCACCGGCCTCAGCCTTCCAAAGTGTTGGGATTACAAGTGTGAGCCACTGCACCTGGCTTTAGTTTTAGTTTATCTTTATTATTTATTTAGAAACAGAGTCTCTGTTGCCCAGACTGGAGTGCAGTGGAGCAATCTCAGCTCACTGCAGCCTCCGCCTTCTGGGTTCAAGCGATTCTCCTGCCTCAGTTTCCCCAGTAGTTGGGATTACAGGCATGCACCACCATTCCCAGCTAATTTTTATATTTTAGTAGAGATGGGATTTCACCATGTTGGCCAGGCTGGTCTCAAATTTCTGACCTCAGGTGATCCACTCCCCTCTGCCTCCCAAAGTGCTGGGATTACAGAAGTGAGCCACCACGCCTGGCCACTTTTAATGTTTTTTTTTTTTTTTTTTTTTTTTTTTTTTTTTTTTGAGATGGAGTTTCAGTCTTGTTACCCAGGCTGGAGTGCAATGGCGTGATCTCGGCTCACTGCAACCTCTGCCTCCTGGGTTTAGGCAATTCTCCTGCCTCAGCCTCCTGAGTAACTGGGATTACAGGCACGTGCCACCATACCCAGCTGATTTTCTGTATTTTTAGTAGAGACTGGGTTTCACCGTGTTGACCAGGATGGTCTCGATCTCTTGACCTTGTGATCCACCCGCCTCAGCCTCCCAAAGTGCTGGGATTACAGGCTTGGGCCACCGCGCCCGGCCTATTTTTTTTTTTTTTTTTAAGAGAAGTCCTAAGTCTCATTTAGTTTATTTATTTTATTTTATTTTTATTTTATTTATTTATTTTTTTGAGACGGAGTTTCACTCTTGTTACCCAGGCTGGAGTGCAATGGCGCGATCTCGGCTCACCGCAACCTCTGCCTCCTGGGTTCAGGCAATTCTCCTGCCTCAGCCTCCTGTAGTTTATTTTTAATTGACAATAATGTCTATATTTATGGAGTATGAAATGATGTTTTTATACATATATACATTGTGGAATGATCAAATCAGGATAATTAGCATGTCCATCACTTCAAATACTTATGATTTTATGTTGAGAACATTTAAAATCCTTTTAGCTATTTTTATTTATTTATTTTTTTGAGATAGGCTGTCACTCTGTTGCCCAGGCTGGAGTGCAGTGGCACGATCTTGGCTCACTGCAACCTCCGCCTCCCAGGTTCAAGCAGTTCTCCTGCCTCATCCTCCCAAAGTAGCTGGGATTACAGGCACTCACCACCACATCTGGCTAATTTTTGCATTTTTCAGTAGACATGGGGTTTCACCATGTTGGTCAGGCTGGTCTGAAACTCCTGACCTTGTGATCTGCCCACCTTGGCTTCCCAAAGTGCTGTGATTACAGGCGTGAGCCACTGCGCTTGGCCTAGCTATTTTGAAATATACGTGATTACCAAGTAAAGTCACCTTGCCATGCAATGGTACGCCAGAACTTATTCCTCCTAACTTTAATTTTGTACCCATCAACTAGTCTCTTCCCTTTCTCTGCCCAGCCCTCCTCCCACCTGCAGCCTCTGGTAACTACCCTTCTACTTTCTACTTCTATGAGTTGGATTTTTAAAATTTTGCATGTAAATGAGATCACACAACATTATTCTGTCTCATGTCTGTTCTTTTCACCTAACATAATGTCATCTAATTATTTCGTAACAGAATTCCCTGCTTTTAAAAAGCTTAATATTATTCTATTGCACACATACACATTTTAAAAATTCATTCATCTGTTAATGGGTACTTAGGTTGTTCCAAATCTTGGCCATTGTGAATACTGCTACATGGAATATCGGAGTACAGACATCTTTTTGGCATACTGATTTCAATTTCTTTGGGAATATACTCAGTGGTGGGATTGCTGGATCATGTGGTAATTCTATTTTTAGTTTTTTGAAGAACCTCCATACATTTTTCCATAATTGCTGCATTTATTCACACTACCAACAACATGAGAGTCTCTTTTCTCCACATGTTTGACAAGGCTGGTTATCTTTTATCTTTTTGATGATAGGCAATTTTACAGGTATGAGGTAATATCTCATTGTTTTAATTTGCATTTCTCTGATGTTTGAAGACATTGAGCGCTTTTCTCATATATCGTTAGACATTTGTATGTCTTGAGAAACATCTATTCAGAAGTTTTATTGGGCCTGTTCAAAAAATAGAAAAAAAAAAAAAAAAAGAGATGAATGTGTATTCAGATCCTTTGTATACTTTTAACAGTACTGTTTTCTTTTTATTGAGTAGTTTGAGTTCCTTTATATTTTGGCTATGTCTCGTATGATTTGTAAATATTTTCTTCCAGATTGTCTCTTCACTCTGTTTTCTTTGCTGTGCAAAAATGTTTTAGTTTGGTGCAGTCCCATTTGTCTATTTTTGTTTTCATTGCCTGTGCTTTTGGGGTCATATCTAAAGAATCTCTGCCCAGACCAAATGTTATGAAACTTTCCGGGCCGGGCGCGGTGGCTCAAGCCTGTAATCCCAGCACTTTGGGAGGCCAAGGCGGGTGGATCACGAGGTCAACAGATCGAGACCATCCTGGTCAACATGGTGAAACCCCGTCTCTACTAAAAATACAAAAACTTAGCTGGGCATGGTGGCGCGTGCCTGTAATCCCAGCTACTCGGGAGGCTGAGGCAGGAGAATTGCCTGAACCCAGGAGGCGGAGGTTGCGGTGAGCCGAGATCGCGCCATTGCACTCCAGCCTGGGAAACAAGAGCGAAACTCCGTCTCAAAAAAAAAAAAAAAAAAAAAAACTTTCCCTCTTTTCTTCTAGTAGTTTTAGAGGTTCAGTAAGGTTAGGGCTTTACTAGTGCCATTTTGTTAATTGGTTTCTGGTTATTTTGAAAATGTTTTGTTCCTTTCTTCCTTTGTGGTTTGATGGCTATCTGTAGTGGTATGCCTTGATTCTTTTCTTTTTATCTTTTGTGTATCTATTATAAGCCTCTGTGGTTATTCTGAGGCTTACATAAAGCATCTTATAGCTACAACAGGCTCTTTTAAGTTGATAGCACTTTAATTTTGATCCCATACACAAATTTTACACTTTCCTCACCCTTCTACCACATTTTGTTTTTCACATTACATTTTACATCTTTTTTTTTGTAGTCTTTAACAAATTGTTGTTGCTTTATTTTATTTTTTGAGACAGAGTCTCACTCTGTTGCCCAGGCTGGAGTGCAGTTGCATGATCTTGGCTCACTACAACCTCCACCTCCCGAGTTCAAGCAATTCCCTGCTTCATCCTCCAGAGTAGCTAGGATTACAAGTGCCCGCTACCATACCTGGTCAAGAGACTTTTTATGGTTCTTGCTGTCCCTTTCTTTGCAGGGCTGTGTGGTCTTTGAGGATGTGTTTGTATACTTCTCTCGGGAAGAATGGGAGCTTCTTGATGATGCTCAGAGACTCCTCTACCATGATGTGATGCTGGAGAACTTTGCACTTTTAGCCTCACTGGGTAAGGTCCTCATGCTTTTCTCCTTTTGCCCAGGTACCACTCTGTTCTTCCCATGGTCATAAGCACTTGCTGCCTTTAGCAGTTTCCTGGAGTAGGTGATGAGGGTGCCAGGGCTAAGCTGCATGGAGTATCCTCCCTACTTGCTGAGCAGTCCTAAAGCCTTGCAGCCAAAGGTTTGGGGTTATGAGACTTGTGGTTTGCCCAGTGGATCTCACTAGGTCTGGTTACTTTCTACACTGGTGACTCTGTCCAAAATTATGGTGTCTCCGTGCCCAAGGTTCTGCCCCTTTCTCCAGGTGACATTTTTTTTTTTTCTGAGTCAGAGTCTGGCTCTGTTGCCAGAATGCAGTGGCACGATCTCAGTTCATTGCAACCTCTACCTCCCAGGCTCAAGCCATCCTCTTACTTCCTGAATGGTTGGGACTACAGGCATGCACCACCATGCCCAGCTAATTTTTCTGTAGACATGGGGTTTTGTCATGTTGCTTAGGCTGGTCTTGAACTAAGCTGAAGTAATCCACCTGACTTGACCTCTGAAAGTGTAGGATTACAGGTGTGAACCACTGCACCCAGCCCAGGTGACATTTTCTAGGGTCTGACCTTGCCAGGAGTTATAGGCACTTACATAGTCACTTACAGGGGACCTTTGGGCTATTCCTACACAACTCCTCCCAGGTTATTTTTCTTACCTGTAGTCCATCATAGGGTGGGGTTGCCATGGGCCAGTACTGGTTGCTCACATGTCTGACTTTCCCTTAGGAATTGCATTTTCCAGATCAGATGCAGTAATGAAACTAGAGCAAGGAGAAGAGCCCTGGTTGTATGACCAGGTGGATATGACTTCAGCCACGGGAAGAGAGTCCCAGAGGGGACCTAGACCTGGTGAGTGGACATTGGCGAGGGGCATGTCAAAGCTGGGTTCAAACTGGCAACATAACTGTTCACATCAGTGTTTGTTTCCAGGGCCAATGGCCACACAGCATTTCTATCTGTCCTTCCCTGTTCTTGACATGAAGATACAGCATTTCTAGTTTGTTAGACCCTTACCATTCTTCACCTCTGGCCTTCACCTTACACCCATGTTTTCCCAGTATTCTGTCGGCATTTTTTTTTTTTTTTTTTTTTTTTTGCAATATTGACCTGCAATTAGCGTTCACAAGATGTGTATATATTCTTAGTCTTTGAACACCAACTGCTCACTTGTAGTTGGATTTTCCTGGGACTGGATACATTTTTCATAGCACTCATGAGTCACTAACAGTCAAGGCACTACTGGAAGTCATGTGTTTGGTTCCATTCTGTTTTGGCAGACGGAGTCTCACTCTGTCACCCAGGCTGAAATGATCTCAGCTCACTGCAACCACTGCCTCCCAGGTTTAAGTGATTCTCCTCCCTCAGCCTCCTGAATAGCTGGGACTACAAGCGCCTGCCACCACGCCCAGCTAAATTTTGTATTTTTAGTAGAGATGGGGTTTCACCAGATTGTCCAGGCTTGTCTCGAACTCCTCACATTGTGATCCACCCACCTCTGCCTCCCAAAGAGCTGGGATTACAGGCATGAGCCACCGTGCCTAGTCTAGTTCCATTTTTATATCCTGGCCCTTCATTGGCCCTCCCCCATGGTATGACCTCCAGGTTCAATACTTCAATATGTTCCTTCCTCACTCTGACCATGCCTCTCATCTTGAAACAGTTTCATGAACTTATTCCTTCATATGTCAAATACACATATATGATGGGGTTGCCCCTTCCCACCCGTAAACATGCATTTAATCAGCATTTCTGTGTTTCTAGGTTGTTGGCATGGAGTGGAGGATGAGGTGGTATCTTCTGAGCAGAGCATTTCTGCAGCAGGAGTGTCACAGGTCAGGACTCTTATGGCAGAGCTACAGACTCACCCATGTGACATATGTGGCCCAATATTGAAAGATATCTTACACCTGGCTAAATATCATGGAGGAAAAGCTAAGCAGAAACCGTACTTATGTGGGGCATGTGGAAGACAATTCTGGTTCAGTACGAACTTTGACCAGCACCTGAACCAGCCCAATGGAGGGAAACCCTTCCAAAGGAAGGAGAGCAGAGACTCGGTGAAAAGCTGCAGAGTCCATATGCCAGAGAAGACCCTCACATGTGGGAAAGGAGGGAGAGACTTTTCAGCCACATCTGGCCTTCAGCATCAGGCCTCTCACAGCAAGATGAAGCCCCACAAGAACACTAAGCTTGTAAGTGGCTTTTGCATGGGACAGAGGTATCACAAGTGTGGTGAATGTGGGAAAGCCTTTACCCGCAAAGATACACTTGCTCGGCATCAGAGAATCCACACTGGAGAAAGGCCTTATGAGTGTAGCGAATGTGGGAAATTCTTCAGCCAAAGCTACGATCTCTTTAAACATCAGACAGTTCACACTGGAGAAAGGCCATATGAGTGCAGCGAATGTGGAAAATTCTTTAGACAAATCTCTGGCCTGATTGAGCACAGGCGAGTCCACACAGGTGAAAGACTCTATCAGTGTGGCAAATGTGGGAAATTCTTTAGCAGTAAATCTAATCTCATTCGACACCAGGAAGTTCACACAGGAGCCAGGCCTTATGCATGCATTGAATGTGGGAAAGAGTTCAGTCGGAAACACACACTTGTTCTGCACCAACGAACTCACACTGGAGAAAGGCCTTATGAGTGCAGTGAATGTGGGAAGGCCTTTAGCCAAAGCTCCCACCTTAATGTACACTGGAGAATTCACAGTAGTGATTATGAGTGCAGCAGATGTGGTAAAGCTTTCAGCTGCGTCTCTAAACTCATTCAGCACCAGAAAGTTCACTCTGGAGAAAAGCCTTATGAGTGCAGCAAGTGCGGGAAAGCCTTCACTCAAAGACCCAACCTCATCAGGCACTGGAAAGTCCACACTGGGGAAAGGCCTTATGTGTGTAGTGAGTGCGGGAGAGAGTTCATCCGGAAGCAGACACTTGTTCTGCACCAGAGGATTCATGCTGGAGAAAAGCTTTAAGAGTGTAACAAATGTGGAAGACCCTTAGGCCAATGCCCGCAACTTACTGTATGGTGGGGAACTAGCAGCAGTTAATGAGAGCAGCAGATGCAGTAAAGCCTTTGCCTGGAGGGTGAACCTTGCCCGCCATTGGGAATTTCACACTGGACACAGGCCTTGGCAGTCCAAGCAATACTCACGTTAGTATGCTCTGTGGCAGTCCAGAGCATAATCACATGAGTATGCTCTATGGAGTTTTGCAAGTATTTTCAATTACATTTGTGAAATTTTTTCAGTTGGTGATGAAAATGGGATATTTGATAAGATCTATGAGTCCATTTCAAATAATTATGGCTAAGGAGTTATTGGGCAGAATGAAATATGGTAGAGGCTGGTGAGGAAAATTTTTTGTGAATAGGTTGGCTTCTAGTCCTGGGGTTGAGGTTGCACAAATTATGTGGTTCATTCACAAACAGGAAGAAGAACATAAGTGAGACCTGGAGCCCATGGGTTGGAGGGGATAACTAAATGTCTTGCAAAAGACTCGAACACTTCCCATTAGGCCTACTTCCTCCAACATTGATTAGGGGTCACATTTCAACATGAGATTTGGAAGGGACACATATCTAAACTTTATCAGCTGTAGAGTCTAGCCTGTAATTAAGTACTCTACTATACCTTTTCTGAACTCCATCCTGCTGACCCAGCTAACTGATGTCACGGTAAAAGGGGTGACAACATGATATGAGGCACGTTATGGACCTCCTTACTGAGCTCTCTTGAATGAGACTTAATACTGGAGGGGGAGGGAAAATTAAGAATCATTCAGAAGAAAGGTAACTAAAAATAGATGGAAGAAACCTTCAGGAAAACTGAATTGGATAAAATTGTTTAGATGGTTGATTAAAAATGACCTTAAGGCCGGGCGTGGTGGCTGACGCCTGTAATACCAGCACTTTGGGAGGCCGAGGCGGGCGGATCACGAGGTCAAGAGATCGAGACCATCCTGGCCAACATGGTGAAACCCCATCTCTACTAAAAAAAATACAAAAATTAGCTGGGAATGGTGGCACACGCCTGTAGTCCCGGCTACTTGGGAGGCTGAGGCAGGAGAATTGCTTGAACCCGGAAGGCAGAGGTTGCAGTGAGTTGAGATCATGCCACTGCACTCCAGCCTGGCACCTGGTGACAGAGCAAGACTCTGTCTCAAAAAAAAAAAAAATA
>NW_022437075.1:860628-872885 GCF_009761245.1 Sapajus apella
TTTTTAGTAGAGACGGGGTTTCACCATGTTGACCAGGATGGTCTCGATCTCTTGACCTCGTGATCCACCCGCCTTGGCCTCCCAAAGTGCTGGGATTACAGGCTTGAGCCACTGTGCCCGGCAAGTTTTGTTTTTTTGTTTTGGTTTTTTTATTTTGCTCTTGTTGCCCAGGCTGGAGTGTAGTGGCATGCAATCTGGGCTTAACGCAACCTGCGCCTCTGAGGTTCAAGGGATTCTCCTGCCTCAGCCTCCTGAGTAGCTGGGATTGCAGACATGTGCTACCACACCTGGCTGATTTTGTATTTTTAGTAGAGACAGGGTTTCTCCATGTTGGTCAGGCTGATCTTGAACTCCTAACCTCAGGTGATTCGCCCGTTTCAGCCTCCCAAAGTGCTGGGATTATAGGCATGAGCCACTGCACCCGGCCTGTCATGGTAAGCTTTAACAGCTCACCAGTAGTTTTCTTGTGGGCAAAATATGGGGAAGGCAGGTAGCTTTTCATCTTGTTGCCATTTTATTTAGGAACCAAAAGGTGGAGGCAGGTTTGCATGACCCAGTTCCCAGCTTGACTTTTTCCCCTGTGCTAAATGGGTTTGGGGTCCCAAAAGTTAATTTCCTTTCACAATAAGCTGGTTGGAGTCTCATGACCTCCAGCTGGGACCTCAAGTTCACTTTCATCGGAATGAAGTATATGGTCTTCAGGGAGAGAAAACTTTACTACAATTGACAATCAATGTTGCTATAACTTAATTAGCTAATATAAACATAAAGGGTAATATAATTGCAAGAATATAGTGATACAGCTAGAAGGCTTACAGCTGGAGAAATATAGTCTATAAAGGAATTTATGGACAGGAATTATATATGATTTTTGCCTCACCCTTACCACAGTGCAATATTGGAATTGATAGGATGCCATATAAATCTGCTTTTAGTCCTGTTTTAATTGAGCATGCTAGATGGGAACCTTTAGAATTAGCTAAGGTCCCTCAAGTGGTTAATTTATAACAATTCCTGGGGGAAATAAATGTCGACTTGAATTAAGGATCTTTTAGATGCAGGTATATTACTAAAATTCCCTATTTAGGAGTCTAGGATGGACTGGGTGTGGTGGCTTATGCCTGTAATCCCAGCACTTTGGGAGGCCAGGGCAGGAGGATCACTTGAGGCCAGAAGTTTGAGACCAGCTTGGGCAACATAGTGAAACCTACTCTCTACAAAAAATTTGAAAACATATTAGCTGAGTGTGGTGGAACCTGCCTGTAGTCTTAGATACTCAGGAGGCTGAGGGGAGGATCACTCAAGCCCAGGAGTTTGAGGATGCCGTCAGCTGTGCTTGCACCACTCCAGCCTCGGTCTAGATGGCCTGGAAGAAAAGCTGATAGATCTGGTAAGTTAGCTATAGATTATGGAAGACTTGATAAATTAGTGTCCCCCCCATTTAATCAGCTATGTCTGATATAGCATCAACAACTAAACCTGTGCTATAAGCTCAGAGCGATCAGTATTCTATACTAGATTTGGCTCATGCCTTCTTTTCCATAAGGAAACCAAAGCCAATTTTCATTCATTAGGGATAGGCCCCAATATGCATATACTCTACCCTCACAAGAACATTTAAATTCTCTGACTGGGCCGGGTACAGTGGCTCGGTATGCGTAATCCCAGCATTTTGGGAGGCCAAGGCCTGTGGATCACTTGAGGTCAGGAGTTCCAGACCAGCCTGGCCATCATGGTGAAACCATCTCTACTGAAAAACAAAACAAAACAAAACAAAACAAAACAAAACAAAACAAAAATTAGCCAGGCACGGTGGTGCGCACCTGTAATCCCAGCTACTCAAGGTGGAGGCAGAAGAAATCGCTTGGACCCAGGAGGCGGAGGTTGCGGTGAGCTGAGATCGTGCCACTGCACTCCAGCCTGGGTGACAGAGTCAAAAAAATAAAAATTAGTAAATTATCTGGCCGACACTTAGCCCTGGATTTAACCTCTTTTGTAGGACAATATATGGTATATGAGCTGCTGCTAAGGAGGCTGAGGTGGGAGGGTCACTTGAACCCTGGAGCTTGAGGCTACAGTGAACCAAGATCATGCCACTACACTCCAGCTTGGGTGACAGAGTGAGAACCTATGTCTAAAAAACATACATTTGGTACATGGGCAAGAACCCCAATTTGGAGGAAAGGTAGAGAATATACTGTAATTTTGACTTTTTTTTTTTTTTTTTTGGGGGGGGACGGAGTTTCGCTCTCGTTACCCAGGCTGGAGTGCAATGGCGTGATCTCGGCTCACCGCAACCTCCGCCTCCTGGGTTCAGGCAATTCTCCTGCCTCAGCTTCCTGAGTAGCTGGGATTACAGGCATGCGCCACCATGCCCAGCTAATGTTTTGTATTTTTAGTAGAGACGGGGTTTCACCGTGTTGACCAGGATGGTCTCGATCTCTTGACCTTGTGATCCACCCGCCTCGGCCTCCCAAAGTGCTGGGATTAAAGGCTTGAGCCACCGCGCCCGGCCACAATTTTGACTTATTTTGTAATGATTATGATCAGACTCATAATGTGTCTGCTATTTGGTGTAATACTGGTGTATTTGGTATTACAAATACATTTGATGGGTTCTGATATGGTTTGGATGTATGTTCTCTGCAGATCTCAAGTTGAAATGTGACCTACAACGTTGGAGGTGGGGCCTAGTCAGACGTCTTCGGGTCATGGGGATGGATCCCTCATGAATGGGTTGGTGCTTTCCTCGTAGTAGTGAGTTCTCACTGAGTTCATGCAAGATTTGGTTGTTCAGAAAAGGCTGGCACCTCTTCTCTACCTCTCTTGCTCCCTACCTCACCATGTGACACACTGGCCCTCCTTCACTTTCTGCCCTAATTGTAAACTTCCTGAGGCCCTCACCAAAAGCAGATACTGGCACTTTCCTTCATGTACTATCTGCAGAACTGTGAGCCAAATATATCTCCCTTTTTTTTTTTTTCTCAATTACCCAATCTCAGGTATTCCTTTATGGCATCACAAACTAGCTAACACATTTGAAATAAAACTTATGACAGTACTGATATAGATTATAAAATGAAGTGAGAAACGGAATTAAAACAACCACAAGATGTTCTATCCATGGAAAATATTGGCTAGGAGAGGAACTAGAATTAACTTTGAATTGAATAAGTCTATTGATACCATTCTTAAAGTTGATGACAGAAGGAGGTAAAATAGTTGCCAATCTTGTGCATGATTATGAACATCTTTGTGCTGGGCTATTTTGTTTTTGGCAATATTTTGAAGCAATATCCACATCTCATATAATACACAAAGTATTTTGACAGCTGCCCTTTTTGCTTATTCTGTCCCATAAATAGTTAAACTGATACAGGGGAATGTTAAGAAGGAGTGAGTTGTAATTAAAACTACCCAGTCAACAAAGGGACAACTGTGGAGAATAGAAATACTTTATAGCTGGAATAGGACAATTCTTTGCTTAACTCTGGGGATATCTGGATATCTAGTTTGACTCTTGGCAAAGAAAGGCAGTGGGAGCTACAATGTGCTGCTTAAACTCTGAAATCATTTCATGTCTTTACAGCTGGCTTTTACCTGGCATAAATGGCTAGGCTGGCTTGGGTCACACAGCCAAAGGGACATAATAGTCTCTACTGGGAATTTCTGTTATTAATTCTTCCGAAATCAAGCTCCATTACATAGGTATTAGTGGCACAGTCCAAAGATGAAGCATGTCCATTTGCGAATAAGGATCCTGAAGGTCATGTGTCCAGATCTTTCTAAGCCCTGATATTGGCCTGTTCTGTCTTTCTCTAGCTGTACTGTGCGCTTCATATTTAAATATAAGCCTTACAAGAGAGTGCTTTCAGAGTCCCATGAGTCATTTCAAGTATCTGAAAAGTCTTTGCAGTTGTAAATATATAGAAATGAATTTGTATACAAATGTGTGCATATGTATGTATCTGCTTTCTCCCCAAGAGGACCTATCAATCAATGATTTACCAGTAGAAAAGAGCACAGCTAATGCTTACTAATATTTACAAGCATTGTTATCTACTGAAGAAAACCAGAGCTCCTTGGAAAAGAGGCTGATTCCCGGGCTGGGACAGGAAAGGCACAACATGAGCCTGAAAATATTTTTGCATTAGAAGAAAGTAATGAAATTGTCAATAATATTGGCATAAAAAAGCAGAGAGCCGACAGCTTTAGTGAGTTCCCACTGTCCAAAATCTGGGAGAATATTAACATTAAAATAAATGTTGGTAATAATTGAGTATAACTCACTGCATAGATTAAATAGCCTAATTTCTTTCTCAGGCAATGATACAGTAATAGACTGTCCAAATTTATTTTTCTTTTACACTACAATTAGAAAGTCAATGCCAGGTGCAGTGGCTCATGCCTGTGACCCCAGCACTCTGGGAGGCCAAGGAAACAGAATCACTTGATGCTGGAGATTGTGACTAGCCTGGGCAACATGGTGAGATCCTATCTCTGCAATAAATAAATAAGCTGGGTATGGTGGTGTACATCTGTAGTCCTAGCTACTCAGAAAGCTGAGACTGGAGGAGCCTTGAGGAGTTCAAGGCTGCAGGGAGCTGTAGACATGCCACTGCACTCCAGCCTGGGTGACAGAGTGATACCCTATCTCTAGAAAAAATAAAAATGAATCAAACAAAATACATAATAGAGCTTTCAGTAGGTCCCCAAGACTACCTTGAGGTTCAGTGCTTCACTAGGGCACACCTCCTGACTCCAGACCCTATGACCCCCTCCCAGCTCGCAAAAAATCGCCCTAAACTGTAACTTCTGTAACTTTCCACTGCATACCCCAAATCTATAAAACCAACTTCTATTCCACCACCCTACACTCTTTTTGGACTTAGCCCACTTGCAGCCGGGTGAATAAACAGCCTTGTTGCTCACACAAAGCTTCTTTAGGGGGGTCTTTTCATTCAGAGCACGCGTTTTAACAACATTCACATGGTAATATGTTCCTGTGCAAACCCTTTCCATTTTATTAGGGTACTCTTCTGGGCACTGTCTTCCTTATTAGAATGTTTCTCTAACATCACCAAAGACATTCTGGGTATTTCAGGTTTCAGGATTTTATGTTCTTCAGTGATACGGGCAGTCTCAATTAAGCCCCAATAGCCAGCTAGTAATTGCATCTCAAATCGAAGATTTCTGCTCCAAAAACCTAGCAGTCACCCCTGGGTGCTGCCTATGTGTTTTTGCTATAAGCCTGAGTCTGGGTTTCACACAGGGTTGTTGAAGAGCAAATTTGTTAGTATCAGCCCTCTAGCTTTAATATGTCCTTAATTACAGTGGTAATCACCTTTTGTACACCAGGTATCTATACTGTTTTATATTAACTTGTTGGGCTCCGGCAATCTTATTGGCTCTTACTTAGCATGTCTAATAAATATTGGCTGAGGGGCAAACTCGCATGCTTTCTGTTATACAATACCAGGTAAAGGAAGGTAGCAGTCACTTTTCTTACATGGATATTCAAGAATTTTTAAAAGAAAATTACATGACCCCTAAGCTAAAGATTTAAATATAGACCTTTGGTAGAAACCAATGTAAAAATAAAAAATAAAAATAATTAAAAAAAAAAAAACACTTAAGACCTAACTCAATAAAAACCATAGAAGAAAACCTAGACAATACCATTCAGGACATAGGCATAGGCAAGGACTTCATGACTAAAACACCAAAAGCAATGGCAACAAAAGACAAAATAGACAAATGGAATCTAATTAAACTTAAGAGCGTCTGCACAGCAAAAGAAACTATCATTAGAGTGAACCGGCAACCAACAGAACAGGAAAAAATTTTTGCAATCTACCCATCTGACAAAGGGCTAATATCCAGAATCTACAAAGAACTTAAAACAAATTTACAAGAAAAAAACAACCCCATCAAAAAGTGGGTGAAGGATACCAACAGTCATTTTTCAAAAGAAGGCATTTATGCAGTCAACAAACACATGAAAAAAAGCTCATCATCACTGCTCATTAGAGAAATGCAAATCAAAACCACATTGAGATACCATCTCACACCAGTCAGAATGGCGATCATTAAAACAATCAGGAGACAACAGATGCTGGAGAGGATGTGGAGAAATAGGAACAATTCTACACTGTTGGTGGGAGTGTAAATTAGTTCAACCATTGTGGGAGGACAGTGTGGCAATTCCTCAAGGATGTGGAAATAGAAATACCATTTGACCTAGCAATCCCATTACTGGGTATATACCCAAAGGATTATAAATCATTCTATTATAAAGACACACGAACACATATGTTTACTGTGGCACTGTTTACAATAGCAAAGACTTGTTACCAACCCAAATGCCCACCAAAGATAGACTGGATAAAAAGAAAATGTGGCACATATACACCATGGAATACTATGCAGCCATCAAAAAGGATGAGTTCATGTCCTTTGAAGGGATATGGGTGAAGCTGGAAAACATCATTCTCAGCAAAGTGACACAGAATAGAAAACGAAACATCACATGTTCTCACTCATAAGTGGGTGTTGAACAATGAGAACACATGGAGACAGGGAGGGGAATATCTCACACCAGGGCCTGTCGGAGGGTGGGGGATTGGGGAGACAGCATTGGGAGAAATACCTAATGCAGATGACCAGGGGGATGGATGCAGCAAACCAACATGGCGCATGTATACCTATGTAACAAACCTGCACGTTCTGCACATGTACCCTAGAACTTAAAGTATAATAATAATAATAAGAAGAAGAAAATTATAAATTTGGGCCAGGCACAGTGGTTCACACCTGTAATCCCAATACTTTGGTACGCTGAGGCGTTCAAGACCAGCCTGGCCAACATAGCAAAACCCTGTCTGTACTAAAAATACAAAAATAAGTTGTGTGTGGCGATGCACACCTGTAGTCCCAGCTACTTGGGAGGCTGAGGTTGCTGTGAGTGAGACTGTGCTACTGCACTCCAGCCTGGGCAACAGAGCAAGACTCTGTCTCAAATAAATTAAAATAAATAATGAAAAAATGACAACAAAATTGAGGGCCGGACATGGTGGCTCACATCTGTAATCGCAGCACTTTGGGAGACCAATGTGGGAGGATCTCTAGTCTAGGAGTTCAAGACCAGCCTTGGCAACATGGCAAAACCCCATCTCTACAAAAATAATTAGCCAGGCAAAGTTAGCCACGCACCTGTAGTCCCAGCTACTTGGCAGGTGGAGGCAGCAGAATTTTTTTTTTTTTTTTTTTTGAGACGGAGTTTCACTCTTGTTACCCAGGCTGGAGTGCAATGGCGTGGTCTTGGCTCATCGCAACCTCTGCCTCCTGGGTTCAGGCAATTCTCCTGCCTCAGCCTCCTAAATAGCTGTGATTACGGGCACGCGCCACCATGCCCAGCTAATTTTTTGTATTTTTAGTAGAGACGGGGTTTCACCGTGTTGACCAGGATGGTCTCGATCTCTTAACCTCGTGATCCACCCGCCTGAGCCTCCCAAAGTGCTGGAATTACAGGTGTGAGCCGCCGCGCCCAGCCAGCAGAATCTTTTGAGCCTGGAATGTTGAAGCTGCAGTGAGCCATGCTGGCACCACAGCACTCTGCCTGGGCAACTCAAAAAAAAAAAAAAAAAAGAAAAAGAAAAAAAATTTCCTCCAATAGAAAAAGAATTGCTAAACAGAGTGAAGAAACCATATTATTGAAGAATGAGGAAAATTCCAACATGTCTGTTACTAAAGACAGTTATTATGTACTGTTTTTATTTTTTAAAAAATATAAACTCATCTAAAAAAAATGTAGGAAAAACATATGAACAGATATCTTACCAACAAAGAAGGCACACAGGTGGCAAATAAAAACATTTTAAAATGCTCAATATCATGAAGTTTTAGGGAAGTGCAACGAAAACTACAGTGAGATACCACTACTATATTAAAAGAGCTAAAATTAAAAAAGAGTGGCCACATGAAGCACTGGCAGGGATGTAGAGGAACTGGAATTCTCACAAGCCCTTGGTGGGAATAAAATAGGAAACATCCATTTAGATCAAAGTTTGGCATTTCTTAAAATGTTAAACATTCATCTACACTGTAATTCAGATATTACACTTTCAGTTATTAACACAAGGAAAATAAAGCATACCCATATAAAAAACTGAATCCAAGTAGTTACAGCAGCTTTATTTGTAATATACAAAAATCTATAAATAACATAAATGTCCCTAAACACATGGATAAACAGTGACTTATCGATAGAAAAGCATAATAGCAACACAAACATTCATCATTGTTGAATCTCAAAATAATTATACAGCAAGAAAACCAGAAAGAATATCTCTCTCACTGCAAAATTCCAGAAAATGCAAACTAATTTACTGTAAAAGAAATCAGTTGATCCCCGAAGAGCTAGGGAAGGCAGAGGGAGATTATAAAAGGATATAAGGAAAATATATAGCTGACAGATAAATTGATATTCATGGTTCTGATGATGGTTTCATGGCTTTACCAAACTGCACATTTTGGATACCTGTACTTTGTTGCATGTCAGTGGTACAAATTAGACCTTCATAAAGCTTTAAAAAGTGGTTCAAAATTAAGAGCCTAGATGTTGCACTTTTTTTTTTTTTTTTTTTTTTTTGGAAAATCAGGTTGGCAACTTGATATGGACTCCACCATCTCTCTCTCTCTCTCTCTCTCCTCATGCCGTGGGAGAGGCAACCTTGCCCCAGAAGCAGCAAATTTTGGCAAGCAATGAAGGCTGTTGCCAACTGAATTAATAGGAATGTTGGCTGAGTCACAAAAGCCATATCCCTGGATTGCAGAATGATCCTTCTCTCTATTCTTATTCTCCTACCTGCATAGCAATGGCCTTGAGGTAAACAGTCGAGAGAGGATGCAAGGAGCCACAAAATCTTTATAGACTATTTTCTGACAATAGTCTCAGTGATAGGAAATGGTTATAAAGATCCTCAGAATTTCTGTACGCACTTGTCCCACATAGCTATATTCAATGAAAAATTTGTAGATGAACTTTTAGAAGAGACATTCCATCTAATTTACTGCAGTCTTCTCCACTCCCAATTTACCAAGAGTTTCAGTCCCAATTACGGTTATGTCTGGAATTTAACCTCTATATCTATAGTCTGAAAACAAATGGAACCAGCCTACACTGACTTATATGTCATGGAACATGGCTCCTTTGCAGGACCTGGGGAACAGATTCCCCTTAATGGTGCTAGGGATGATGTGGTATTTCTTGTGAACAAGTGAACAAAATTCACAGTCACAGAAGCACTGGGGATTGTCACAACTGCCTCCTTTTCATGGTGACCTCTGACCTGACAAAAATGGCACCAGACCACAATACAGGAACACAAAGTCTGGCAGTCTTTGAGGCCTTGGACAGCAGGCCAAGTAGACCAATACAGGACAAAGACCGGTCTTCTGCCATCACACTGTCCCTTTTAAGCACAGAAAGTGGACAAAATCTGCCCACCCCTTTGTGCTGACATCACTGTTCTGCCATCACATTGTCCCTTCTGAGCACAGGAAGTGGGCAAAATCTGTCCACCCCTTCATGCTGACATCACTATTCTGCTTGTAAGCATTCTATACAGTGAATAGAACCCCCAAGATTAAAGGTGCATACATTTTTAAAAACTTTTTTTTTTTTTTTTTTCCTTTTTTTTTTTTTTGAGACGGAGTTTCACTCTTGTTACCCAGGCTGGAGTGCAATGGCGCGATCTCGGCTCACCGCAACCTCCGCCTCCTGGGTTCAGGCAATTCTCCTGCCTCAGCCTCCTGAGTAGCTGGGATTACAGGCACGCACCACCACGCCCAGCTAATTTTTTGTATTTTTAGTAGAGACGGGGTTTCACCATGTTGCCCAGGATGGTCTCGATCTCTTGACCTCGTGATCCACCCGCCTCGGCCTCCCAAAGTGCTGGGATTACAGGCTTGAGCCACCGCGCCCGGCAAAACTTTTTTTTCTTTGAGATAAGAGTTTTACTCTTGTCGCCCAGGCTGGAGGGCAATGACACGATCTCAGCTCACTGCAACCTCCGCCTCCTGGGTTCAAGTGGGAGGCTGCCTCAGCCTTCCGAGTAGCTGGAATTACAGGTGTCTTCCACCATGCCGGGCTAATTCTGTATTCTTAGTAGAGACGAGTTTCACCACATTGGCCAGGCTGGTCTTGAACTCCTTGCCTCAGGTGATCCGCCCGCCTCGGCCTCCCAAAGTGCTGGGATTACAGGCCTAAGCCACTGCGCCTGGCCTTTTTACAGCCTTTATCAAAAGATTATAAATCAGAGCAATGTGCACCAAGCAGTTTCCAAATTGGTCAATCAGAAGCTGGAAAACTTCATTACAACCATCATGTGAGACCAACAATGTCCCTAAAAAAAGTAATCCTTCTTAGAATGCTGACAGCACAACTCAGATTGACTCCTCTGGACCAAAACTGGGACAGGTCTATACTCTAAAGTCAGGGAAAGGACATGAGGACCCCCTACTTGCTTGACCTATTAATAATTTCCCCAAGCAAATGGGAGAATACAGAGGTTTGCTTCTTTGAGCACTGTGGGGAAGTGACTCATGCACATGGTGTGCACCTGCAAGGTGACAGAGGTAAAATGGCTTCAGTCTAAGAAATGGGCAGTGACATAAATCAGGCTATGGACCTGTGCAGATTACGAGTGACACTGAACCTCCTCAAAGCTTCCCACATACCTGAAGCTTACACAGAATCCCCCATTTTAGATGCTCAAAGTTTAAATTTAGGAGGATGGCTCCCAATCTCCTCCAGTGCTATTATACTGAATAAAGAAATAGCACCTTCCCTTCACATTTAAGGCCTTTCTTCAGTGTGAACTTTCCGATGTCGAATGAGGTTAGATTTGCGGCTAAAGGATTTCCTACATTCACTGCATTCATAAGGCCTTTCTCCAGTGTGAACTCTTTGGTGCTGAATAAGGTCAGATTTGTGGGTAAAGGGTTTCCTACATTCACTGCACTCATAAGGTCTTTCTCCAGTGTGACCTCTCTGGTGCTGAATAAGGCTAGAGCTCTGGCTAAAGGATTTCCCACATTCACTACATTCATAAGGTCTTTCTCCAGTGTGAACTCTCTGGTGTTGAATGAGGCTAGCACTTTGGCTAAAGGACTTTCCACATTCACTACACTCATAAGGCCTTTCACCAGTATGAAGTCTTCGGTGCTGAATGAGGCCAGAGCGCTGTCTGAAAGATTTGCCACATTCACTGCACTCATAAGGTCTTGTGCCAGTATGAATTCTCCTGTGTTGAATGAGGTCAGATTTGCGGGTAAAAGATTTTCCACATTCATTGCATTCATAAGGCTTTTCTCCAGTGTGAACTCTTTGGTGTTGAATCAGAATAAATTTGCGGCTGAATGACTTCTCACATTCACTGCACTCATAAGGCCTATCACCAGTGTGAATGCTGCGGTGTCGAATAAGGTTAGAGAATTGCCTAAACGATTTCCCACATTCGCCGCACTCATAAGGTCTTTCTCCACTGTGAATTCTCTGGTGTTGAATGAGTTCTGATTTGCAGCTAAAAGCTTTCCCACAATCACTGCACCGATAAGGCATTTCTCCAGTGTGAACTCTTCTGTGTCGAATGAGATTGAATATTTGCCTAAAGGATTTCCCACATTCACAGCACTGATAAGGCCTTTCTCCAGAGTGAACTCTCTGGTGTCGGAAAAGGCTAGAGCTTTGTCTAAAGGATTTCCCGCACTCGCCACATTCATAAGGTCGTTCTCCAGTGTGAACTCTCTGGTGTTCAATGAGGTTAGATTTGTAGCTAAATGTTTTCCTACATTCGCCACACTCATAACGCACTCCTCTGGTGTGACGTCTCTGGTGGTGAATGAATTCAGATTTATGGATAAAGCCTTTTCCATGATCACTGCATTCATCAGGCCCTTCTCCAGTGTGAACTATCTTAGGTAAGTTTAGGTGGCACTTTTTGCTAAAGGATTCCCCACATTCATTACACTCAAATGTCTTTGGTCCAGTGTGAATTTGCTGGTGCTGAACAAGTGTATTCTTGCAGGTGAAGGCTTTCTCACATTTGCTACACTCATAAAGCCCTTCTTTAGAGCAGACACTCTGAGGCTGAACAAGTGTGTGTTTGTGGCTTGAAGCTTTTTTGCATTCGCCCCACTTGTAACAACTTTTTGCCCCATAAAATGCCTGTATATGCTTGCTGCTGCTACTGTGT
>NW_022437075.1:872895-874744 GCF_009761245.1 Sapajus apella
TGAGCTTGGACAAGAACTCAATCTTCCTATGTCTAACTACTATCACCTCTCTTCAGCCTGTTCTTCCCTTGAGCAACGTTTGGAAAGCTTTAGGAAATCCTAGCCCAGTGTCCCTATGTGTTCACAAATGTTCAAGGCTGCCAGTTTCCTCAGAACGGTCAAATTCCTTAGGTGCAATTCTGCCTCACTCCATGTTCCTGCAGAAATGAGATGGGTCCCAGGCTCCTGAATCCCCCCAGCTTAGCAGCAACCCCAAGCTCTGCACGCGCCACTGCCCTTGCCCGTCACGTTTCCCTACACACCGGGCGTCATAAACGGGCCCCACCCACAAGCGCCTTCCTTTCACAGGCACTGCGGCCTAGGCTGCAGGGCTGTGAGCAGACGCCCCTCGTTGGGTCTTCGGGCTTGTGTTGGCAGAGGGCAGGCGAGACCCAAAGACGCAGCACTCACCCGAGCCGGGTCCCTCAGCGCGAATGCCGCCATTGAACTCGGTGGACTAGGCGAGGAGCGGCGGGCGACCGGGGCGGGCATTCGAACACAGAGGTCCCTATCCCGGGCCTGGCACAGCTCACCCCGGGTGGCGTCGAGGAGCCTCAGACCCACTTTGGCGCCTTCTCTGTACAGTGTCTCAGTCGCGACCCCAGCTGCGGAGGTTCTGTTGGGATGGACAGACAGGAGAGAAGCCAAAATAACCACCGCGAGGAGAACGCAGGAAGTACCGCTCTGTCGTCCTGCGCATGCGCGGAAGTGCGCCTACCCTGGTCTCTCATTGGTTCAACTTCGCCGCCATTTAGCGATCTCCGCTCTGGGTAATGTAGTTTCCTAAACTCCACAGAGCTCTTCCGAGTATATCCACTATTTTGACTTTTTTTTTTTTGAAGATGTTTATTGTTAACTTTTTATTTTTTTTCTTTTAACTACACCTGAAGTTTATTGTAACTTCTAAGGGAGGAATTAATAAAATATTTTTTTGTTGGCAACTTTATTTTATTTTTACAGACATTTTAATTTTTTTTAGACGGAGTCTAGCTCTGTTGCCCAGACTGGAGTGCAGTGGTGCGATCTCGGCTCACTGCAACCTCCGTCTCCAGATTCAAGCGATTCTCCTGCCTCAGTCTCGGAGTAGCTGGGATTACAGGCATGCGCCACCACACCCGGGTAGGTTTTGTATTTTTAGTAGAGATTGGGGTTTCGCCATGCTGGTCAGGCTGGTCTTGAACTCCTGACCTCACGTGATCCGCCCACCTAAGTCACCCAAAGTGCTGGGATTACAGGTGTCAGCCACCGCGCCCGGCCTCAAGCGCAGACTTTTTTTTTTTTTTTTGAGACAGAGTTTCTCTCATGTTACCCAGGCTGGAGTGCAATGGCGCGATCTCGGCTCACCGCAACCTCCGCCTCCTGGGTTCAGGCAATTCTCCTGCCTCAGCCTCCTGAGTAGCTGGGATTACAGGCACGCGCCACCATGCCCAGCTGATTTTTTGTATTTTTAGTAGAGACGGGGTTTCACCATTTTGACCAGGATGGTCTCGATCTCTTAACCTCGTGATCCACCCGCCTCGGCCTCCCAAAGTGCTGGGATTACAGGCTTGAGCCACCGCGCCCGGCAAGCGCAGACTTTTTAACATGCATATACTATGTAGAGATGGAAGTCTGGGCGTTTAGTGTACGCATCATCTGAATAGTTAACATTGTACCCAACAGGTAATAATTTTTCAGCCCTCATCCCCCTCCCACCTGGGATTGGTAAAATTAAAAAATAAGTATAATGGTTGCTCCTATAGGCACACTGCCTCTGGGGTGGCCCCGTAAAAAAAAAAAAAAAAAAAAAAAAAAAAAAAAAAAAAAAAAA
>NW_022437075.1:874844-902140 GCF_009761245.1 Sapajus apella
CCCCAAAAAAAAAAAAAAAAAAAAAAAAAAAAAGGGATATGGCACTCCTGAATATAATCAAGATTCAATAGTTTAATGTTCACTCTTCTTGAAATATAAAATAATCTCCTAAAGAGAAACATGGCTGTCTACTGCAAAGGTTAAGCCAGCTTCACGTGGAATAAAGGATGGCAATTGTAATGGTAAGTACGATGATCTTTTTGCTTCCCCCGGTACGGAGGCCTTGTCTTCCCTAGCTTAAGAGCGGAAACCAAATACTGTACACAACACTCCGGGAACGACGTCCGAAGCCCCACAGCAGATGAGCTGGAAGAAAGTGCCGTGTGGGAGTCCAGGAGTCTGCGCAGTGCCGGCCGACACTAGATCCCAGAAGGCAACGCGGCTGGATGGCGACGACGGCAACTGCTAGAGGCCGCTGGAACGCCTGGCTCCGGAGGGACGTTTCGGGAGACCGCGGCTCTGGGTCACCGCGTTCCGCTCGGACCTGCCGCCTCAGTTTACAGCCCAGTTTCCCTCGTCTGCCTGTCGGGGGACTCACTTTCACCCACTTTGTCTCCACAATCCGGCTTATCAGGCGATCGCATATGCACCTGCGCAGAACTCGCCACCTACTTCAGCTCCCAGAGAGCAATGCGCGCTGCGTAATGGACTACAAGTCCTAGAAGCCTTTGTTCCAACATTTTCATCCAGGGACTTTAACCCAAGAGCCTGCAGCGGGAGGTCTTGGGCATCAGTGAAGTCTGGCTGTAATCACTGAAGGAGGAGGGATATAATCACTGATGTGCGGCGTTGGGTGGAGTCCAGAGGATTATTGTTTATTTGCAGGACCCGTAAAACACCCAGCCAAGTCAGACTGGCAGCTGGTGTGTCACAGATACATTAGATTAAAAAAAAAAGAGAGAGATGGGAGTCTTCCTTCCTTTATGTTGGTTAGGCTGGTCTCGAACTCCCGACCTCAGGTGATCCACCCACCTTGGCGTCCCAAAGTGGTGGGATTACAGGAGTGAGCCACCGTGCCTGGCCATCTCTTTTTATTTATTCGTTTATTTTATTTTTATGTTTTGAGAGAGAGTTTCGCTCTTGTTGCCCAGGCTGGAGTGCAATGGTCCTATCTTGGCTCACTGCAATCTCTGCCTCCTGGTTCATCCAATTCTCCTGCCTCACCCTCCCGAGTAGCTGGGATTACAAGAGTGTCCTGTGCCATCACACCCTGCTGAGTTTTGTATTTTTAGTGGAGACAGGGTTTCACCATGCTCGCCAGGCTGGTCTCAAATTCCTGCCCTTAGGTGATCTGCCCGCCTTGGCCTCCCAAAGTGCTGGGATTAACAGGCGTGAGCCACTGCGGCTGGCCGCATCTCTTTTTTTAAAAAAGGATATCAACATTACGGATTCATTAATTTATTCAACAGAAATTTATTGGTTATTGGAAGTGTTCCACTTTCCCAACCACTTGGAATACTTTAGTGAACAAAACTGATAAATTCCATGCTCTGCTTAGCCTTACATTTTAATGAAGACAATAAATTGAAAGCATAATCAGGAAATCATATCTTATATTCTACAGAAATATACATACTTGCATATGTATTTATACACATTACATCCGACCAGCAGCTTAGGAAGCTTTTGGTGTGGAGGGAACACTTGGCAGGATAATTTTCTTATGAGTCCTCATATGGCGGTGGTACGTGGATGACTGGCGGTAGCTCGTCTTACAAAAGGGACATGTATAGGGCTTTTCTCCTGTGTGGATTCTCTCATGAGACTGCAAGTTGGTTTTGTGGCTGAAGGACTTTTCACACATGCTGCATGTGAAAGGCTTCTTTCCTGTGTGAATTATCTGATGCACGCGTAGGTCTGATGTCTGGAAGAAGCCTTTTTGACACTTAGGACAAACAAATGGCCTCTCATTCCTGTGTCTTCTCTGGTGTGCTAATAAGTGAGAGAGATACCTAAAGACCTTGGGGCATTCCTCACATTTGTATGATTTTCGAACTCCATGGGCTCCTTCCTGATGTACCTCACGTGCGTAGTTTCCCTCATTGCTTTGGTGGGTAGGGGCATACTCAGGGGAGGACTGCTCTGGCTGTGAGATAAACCCTGGTCCCATCTCCATAGGGACACCTTGAAAAGAGATTCCGTTTATGGACCCTTCCTGGGATCTAGCAGTGCCTTGCTCTCCTCCTCTTGAGTTCTGTGGGTTCGCACAAGAAACACCTCCCTCTTCAGGCCTAGGACTATTCTCTTCCTGGATAATGATTAGGGAAGCTATTTGATTGCCTTGATTAGTAATATTTTTGTTTACTTGAGTAGTTTTCAGAGAACTGTTGCTGCCATCTTGTTCATCTTCATATCCTGTGAAAATAGACACTGAAGTTGTACTCAAGAAGGAATCTGCATAGAACATTCCTCAGTTGTGCAGATTCACCTAACTTACCTTGTCCTGTTTCCAAGGAAGTATCTTGGGAAGTCTGGAAGGGTGTCTCCATGTTTGCTTCTCTTGGCGTTTTGGCAGACATTTGTTTTGTGAGGTGAACAATGACATCTTTTAAGGGCATATTCTCAGAAAACAGAGCTTCCTGTCCCTGCATGTGGACATGGACCTGTAAGAAAAACCAGATCATTGTTGCATCTGAATCTGTTGTGTAACAAAAGATTTTTTGGAAAACTGGCCCTCAACAGGCTCTCACAAGCTCCCTCAAGTATGGGCTACCACATAATTTTGTCCCATCCTTATCTCTGATGGTGTTATTCTTGTTACCACAAGCTCTTATGTTTAATAAAGTCACATGGATATTGAATTTGCCAATACTGAATCATTTCCCCTAGGAAAAATTCAGGGTTAGTTTCCTGCGAGATTCTGGCATTATTTTTGTCAATGGATCAATACGTGAGTTTGTTGTATGTGTGTATATGTTCAAAGATACCTCATTTAATACATACTTTCATAAAGGAGAGCTCAGACAAATAAAAAATCTGATAAAGAAAAAATATACAAAAAAATACATATTCTTGATTAGTTAATTCTGAACTCAGAGGATCCAACACATGTATTATCATCATAATATCAACTTTCTTCCACTTAGGAACACTAGACAGTATTTTAGCATTTTACTTTAGTGTCACTTTAAACAACAAAGTTATCAATAAAAAGCACAAAAGTGTGAATATGTGCCACTAAATAGGCTGTGAAAAGGACACTTATTTTCACTGTAAGAACCAAAATAGGAAGTGAGGTTGTGGCCTTGTTCAACCCCGACTGGAAACATACACCTAAGGTAACTCAAATACTTTACCACTCTACACGTATCTGAAAATGACTGAGAAGATGCCTCAACTATTTATTTTACAAATAAATTTTAGCAATTTTTTGGAAATATGGGCTCTGAGAATAAGGATCTACTGTAATTCCTTCTTTAGAATGTCTTTCTTGATTAGGGCTACTTGACAGAAGAACCAGCTCTTGTCAAGACATTTCTTCCTCATCCTTGAGGTCTTCATTTAAGTGTCACTTTCATGCTGGTCTCACTTGAGGCCAAGCGAGATGGATCACTTAAGCCAAGAGTTCGACACTGGCCTGGCCAACATGTTGAAACCCTGTCTCTACTAAAAACACAAAAATTAGCTGGGCTTGTTGGAGCATGCCTGTAACCCCAGCTACCCTGGAAGCCGAGGCACGAGAATGGTTTGAACCCAGGAGGCAGAGGTTGCAGTGAGCTGATACATGCCACTGCACTCCAGCCTGTACTACACAGTGACTCCGTCTCAAGGAAAAAAAAAAAAAAAAAGCCGGGCCCGGTGGCTCTCGACTGTGATCCCAGCACTTTGGGAGGCCAAGGCAGGTGGATCATGAGGTCAGGAGTTCAAGACCAGCCTGGCCAAGATAGTGAAATCCTGTCTCTAGTAAAAATACAAAAATTAGCTGGGTGTGGTGGCGCATGCCTGTAATCCCAGCTACTCAGGAGGCTGAGGCAGAAGAATCGCTTGAACCTGGAAGGCAGAGGTTGCAGTGAGCCAAGATTGTACCACTGCACTCCAGCCTGGGTCACAGAGTGAGACTCTGTCTCAAAAAAAAAAAAGGAAAAAAATGTCAATTTCTCAGAGTCTGGCATTATACAGACTAAAATCAACTTAATCAAATATCAATATATTTGGCTCCTATATGTCCTATAGAATAAACATATATATACCTTTTTGCTTTTTTTCTTGAGAACTTAGGACATTGAAGATTCTTTGTGTGACTGCTGGGAGAGTGTGGGCTAACTAATAACTGGACATGCAATAGTTTCTCTAACTTCCAGACAACTCCAGCTGACTATGATTTATTCCTTACTTTCCTTTGTCCCTTATCCCAGCAATCAGAACCCTGTACTCACTAAGGCAGATGGATTAATGCTGTCATCAGTGAGGTCTTCCATGAATCTCTCCAAGTTTTTGCCACTTGATTTCCATTTTTCTTTCACACTGGCCTTGTCATTGCAGTAGCCACCAATCATAAACTGCTCCAGGACTAATAGAGAAATAATTTCATCCTTACTGTGCTTTTCTGGTTGCAGCCATGAATGAAAGATCCTATAAAGTCTTTGCAATTCCTGCCTTGCATATGAATTATTGCTGTCTTGCAATGAATTGAGCACAGTTCTTGAGAACTCAGAAATCCCATCTTCTGTCTGAACGGCAGGTCCTTGGCTTTGTTGAAACTCTGAATTTCCTGATCTAAGATCATTCTTAGATGGTTCACACTGAAATAAGGTTTTTTGATCTAAAGCCATTTTCAGCAATTCTCAGAGAGACTTAATTTTGATGATTCAGTCTCTTCTCTTGTGTCTCTGGGAATTGGTTTCAACAATTGGTGGATTCTTTAAAATGGCAAGCTAGAAATAGAAAAGAGATAAGTAATTAATTGCACCACTGGCATAATTAAAGACAAACAAATCAACCAAAATGTTAAGCCTAGATGATTTTATGGATGAATTCTACCAGACATTAAAAAGAGAAATAATTTGCCCAGTGCCATGGCGCATGCCTGTAGTCCCAGCTACGGGAGGCTGAGGTGGGAGGACCACTTGAGCCCAGGAGTTCTGGGCTGTAGTGTGCTATGCTGATCGGGTGTCCACACTAACTTCGGCATCAATATGGTGACCTCCCAGGAGCGGGGGGACCACCAGGTTGCCTAAGGAGGGGTAAACAGGCCCAGGTCGGAAATGGAGCAGGTCAAAACTCCTGTGCTGATCAGTAGTGGGATCGAGCCTGTGAATAGCCACTGCACTCCAGCCTGGACAACATAGCAAGACCACGTCTCTTTAAAAAAAAAAAAAAGAAAGAAAGAATTCAAATTTTACATAAACTCTCCCAGAGCATATGAGGAAACACTATGCACTTTTGTTATGGAAGTCAGCACTTCCTGATAATAAAATCTTGCCAATACATTAAAATAATTCAAAGCAAAATATTTGAAAATCAAATAGACTAATAAGAATACATCACAAATGGTGTTCATTTCCAAAATGCAGGAAGTTTGGATTAAAATTCAAAAATCAATGCAATTTACTTCATTAACAGGATATGGATACAAGAACATAATATAATCATCTCAATGAATGCGTTTAAAATGTCAGTGTTCATTCCTGAAAAAGGCACTTAATAAACTAGAACTATTAGGAAAATCCTTTGCTGGTCATGATGGTTCACTCCTGTAATCCCAGCACTTTGGGAGGCAGAGGTGGACGGATCACTTGAGGACAGGAGTTCGAGACCAGCCTGGACAACATGGTGAGCCACTACCTCTACTAAAAATACAAAACTTGCCGGCTGCGGTGGCTCACACCTGTAATCCCAGCACTTTGGGAGCCTGAGGCAGGTGGATCATCTGAGGTCAGGATTTTGAGCCCAGCCTGACCAATATGGTAAAACCCCATCTCTGCTAAAAATACAAAAATTAGCAGGGCATGATGGCATGTGCCTGTAGTCCCAGCTACTTGGAAGGCTGAGATGGGAGAATTGCTTGAACGTGGGAGGCAGAGGTTGTAGTGAGCTGAGATCATGCCAATGCACTCCAGCCTGGGTGGCAGAGCAAAACTCCATCTCAAAAAAAAAAAAAAAAAAGACTTAATCAGGTGTGCCTGTAGACCTAACTTCTCTGGTGGTGGAGACATGAGAATGACTTGAACCCGGGAAGTGGAGGTGGCAATGAGCCAGGATCATGCCGCTGTGCTCCTGCCTGGGTGACAGAGTGAGGCTCTGTGTCAAATATATATATATATATATATCCTTAATGTGATAAATATTTTACAAAGTAATTACAACAAAAATTATTAAGTTTTCGGTTTAAACTACTGTCTCTGTGAAACATTGGATTGCTCCCTAATCAGTGAAATAAGGAAATAAAATATTTCATACTATAGAGTCTTGATTTTGTTTACAAAAAGTATTCAACAAATTTGGTGGGAATGTAAATCAATTAACCTCTATGGAAAACAGTATGGAGATTTCCCAGAGAACTAAAAATAGAACTATCATTTGATACTGCAAACCTACTACTGAGTATCTACTCAAAAGAAAAGAAATCATCATATAAAAAAGACACTTGCACTCATATTTTGATTGCAGCACTACTCAAAAGAGCAAAGTCATAGAAGCAACCTAAGAGTCTCCCAGTGGTTGACTGGATAAAGAAAACGTGAAATACATACTATGGAATACTATGCAGCCATAAAAGAATGAAATTAGTTCTTTGCAGCAACCATAGATGGAGCTGGAGGCCATTATCCTAAGTAAACTAACTCAGAAACAGAAAACCAAGTATCACATGTTCTCGCTTATAAGTGGAAGCTAAACAATAGGTACACATGAACAGACACTGGGGACTCTAATGGGGGGGGAAGGGAGGGAAATGGGTATTGAAAAATTATCCAATGGGTATAATGTTCACTATTTCAGTAATGGGTACACTGGAAGCCCAATTTCCATGAATATTCAAAATACTTTTATAACAAACATGCACATGTACTCCCTGAATCTAAATAAAATAAAATATTCAGCCGGGCGCGGTGGCTCACGCCTGTAATCCCAGCACTTTGGGAGGCCGAGGCGGGTGGATCACAAGGTCAAGAGATCGAGACCATCCTGGTCAACATGGTGAAACCCCGTCTCTACTAAAAAATACAAAAAATTAGCTGGGCATGGTGGCGCGTGCCTGTAATCCAAGCTACTCAGGAGGCTGAGGCAGGAGAATTGCCTGAACCCAGGAGGCGGAGGTTGCGGTGAGCCGAGATCGCGCCATTGCACTCCAGCCTGGGTAACAAGAGCGAAACTCCGTCTCAAAAAAAAAAATAAAATAAAATAAAAATAAAAATAAAATTAAAAAAATAAAATAAAAAATAAAAAAATTAATTAAAAAAGATAATTATGTGAGGTGATGAATATGTTAACTAGCTTGATCATGGTAATCATTTTGCAATGTATACATATATATAGAGAGAAATCACGTTGTACACCTTAAACATATACAATCTTTGTCAATTATACCTCAGTAAAGCTAGGGAAAACAAGAGAAAGAGGAAGAAGCGAATGAAATAGAAAAGACAAGCCAGAATCCATACCAATGACATCTTTCTCTGGCTGAAAACTTATTAGCCGCAGACATCTACAAGGCCACTACCAGCTACACCCACTGTGTTGTGAAAGGATACATTCCTTAGGAAAGATTCTTAGCACCTTTACTTTTGAATTTTTTTCCCATTAACAGTTACCATTCCTTAGAACTTCACTGCTTTAACCAAAGCTACAATTTTATGTTTATTTTTGCTACCTGTTCTTTCTCACTGTTTCAAATTCAGAAGTAAATTGAGTTTGCATTGCTTGAAATTGATTTCTAATCCCAAATCACATTACCTGGGCAATTACAGACACACCATTTGGAGTGCTGAATGAATCAAGAATTTAATCCCTTTTCTGTTAATATATTATTGCCATTTTTGTTTTTTTTTCTTCAATTTTATATATGGTTAACACTTCAAAGATTTGTGCAATTTTGAAAACAGCAAATTTCATGCCATAAAATCAGAAAATGTGACTGGTAGGAGTAATACATGGGCACACAAAAACCTAATTGCTTTCTATTTCTATTAGTTATTTCCTGCTTTGTGTTACTCTCATCTGGTCTCATTAGATCAGATCTGCCACCCTGATCGCATCAGTTAATGAGGCAGAGGTGATCTTGATTTTAAAACCTCCTCGGAGAAAACAGAATACATTTTTGCCTTTCCATAATCCATTTATCATAATGCTTCCAGTCAACGTTTATAAAATGCTAATCAGCTCACGTCACACCCGACTTTACTCTCTGGATGGCTCCTCTTTGCCCTCAGGGAAAAGCACTGAGTCCTTCCTTGTACTATAATGACACTCAGTTAAATATTTCATATAATGCAACAAAAAGGAATTACTAAGCTGGGCGCAGTGGCTCACATCTGTAATTCAAGCACTTTTGGAGGCCATAAGTGGACAAATCACTGAAGGCCTGGGCAACATGGCAAAACCCTGTCTCTACAAAAAATAGAAAAATTAGCCTGGTGTGGTGGTGTATGCCTATGGTCCTAGCTACTCAGGAAGCTAAGGTGGAAGGATCACTTGAGCCTGGGGAGGCTGAGGCTGCAGTGAGCTGTGATCTGGGCTACTAAACTTTAACCTGGATAACAGAGACATTGTCTCAAAGAAAAAAAAAAATTACTAGAACATAAAGCCATACAAAACACTTTCCAAAGAGAAATCTTCAGTCACACCAGGCCTTTATACAGAGTTCACAAGATGAAGCCCTTCAGGGTCAGAGCTGTTGTAACAAAAGACCATTCCCTATACTCCTAGGAGACCCCCATATCTCTATACTTAGGACTTTTCCTGAAATAGCTATGCCTACATATACACATTCAAAGAAACAAAACTGGGAATTTTCCGTCCATTATGGAAGCTTACCTCCTTCTTCATTGACTGGGTAATCCGAGGCTGAACACTGAGCTAATGTGTGACTGGCTTTCCACACCGGGTTTATCTGATGTACCTTCCTAAGGCTGCTCCCTTTTATAGAGCCTGGGATCAGTGATTGATTTAAAGATGTGATTGGATAAGACTTGCCTTTGATTGAATTACTGATGGAATCTTCATCCAGCCACAGCTGCAGGTTATATACCATCACTGGTCCTGGATCAATAGATCATAAACAAACACATTAATATCTCTGCAGGCTAGGCGAGGTAGCTCACGCCTGCAATCCCAGCACTTCGGGAGGCCAAGGTAGGCAGATCACTTTAGGTCAGGAGTTCGAGACCAGCCTGGCTAACGTGGTGAAACCCTGTCTCTACTAAAAGTACAAAAATTAGCTGGGTGTGGTGGTGGGTGCCTGTAATCCCAGATACTTGGAAGGCTGGGGCAGAAGAATCCGTTGCACTCAGGAGGTGGAGGTTGCAGTGAGCTGAGATAGCACCACTGCACTCCAGACTGGGAGAAACAGCAAGACTTTGTTTAAAAAACAAAAAATTGGCCGGGTGAGGTGGCTCACACCTGTAATCCTAGCACTTTGGGAGGCTGAGGGGGGTGGATCATGAGGTCAAGAAATGGAGACCATCCTGGCCAACATGGTGAAACCCCGTCTCTACTAAAAAATACAAAAATTAGCTGGGCATGGTGGCATGCACCTGTAGTCCCAGCTACCTGGGAGGCTGAGGCAGGAGAATTACTTGAACCCGGGAGGCAGAGGTTGTAGTGAGCTGACATCGCACCACTGCACTCCAGCCTGGCACCTGGTGACAGAGCAAGACTCTGTCTCAAAAAAAAAAAAAAAAAAAAAATTCTGCAGCCCTAGCCTGAGCAACAAAGCAAGACTCTGTCTCTACAAAAAATAACATAAAAAATGTTAGCCAGGGATCGTGCCATGTACTTGTAGCTTGTCTGAGCCAAGGAGTTCATAGCTGCAGTGGGTTATGACTGCCCCAATTAACTCCAGTCTGGGACACAGACAGAGACCCAGGCTCTAAAAAGCACACCAAAAAATCTGCAGTAAAGTGTAACAACGTCCACATTAAATGAAAATATAAAGACAAATGTTAGTCTCACAAATTCTAGTCAAGTTTAGTATAAATTACTCATACAAACATGACAAACTTTTGCTCACACTTTTAAGTTTTCAGAGATTTATGAATTACAAGGGTGGCAGAGGGCAAGGCTAATGCTCTCTTTCTGTGCCAATTCCAGGCTGGTGAAACAAAGGGGGTTCCAGGACCCCAGAGAAGGCATTCCTAACCCATTAAAGAGGTGACAGGGGCTGAGACTAGGATTATATCAGTGGAAAGGGAGAAATTGGTGCATGTTTTATATTGAGAAAGCATATGATGTTTGATAGACTTAATGTGAGGCTTGAGGGAGAGGGAGGAGTTAAAATGGCGAGAAGCTCCTGGTCACCTAGTGTGGTGGAAGCTGTGCTGTCTTCCCTGCACTCTCCCTCCCCACTTTCCATCCTTATATAGGCTGAGACTTTGGTGGAGTTGAGAATGTATCAAAAAGGTGCGAGCCAATTACAGCCATGTGTTTCATCTGCTTCATCAGGCATGTGGCCCCTTGGGATTTGGATATTCCCCCTATTACTGTAGGGTACAGAGTTTAAATTTCCTTGTCCTGCATTGATGAAATGTCTGCTTGACTTCCCCACAATGGGAATTATGTTCTGAATTCTCATATCGTAGGACTATGTATTGGTCCATTTCTCCAAGGAATTTCATCCATGTGTACTCCATATAGAAAAGTATCCCTGCTCCCATTAAGAGCTAATTTTCTGGCCGAGAGTGGTGGCTCACGCCTGTAATCCAAACACTCTGGAGACCAAGGCGGGCGGATCACCTGAGGTCAGGAGTTCAAGATCAGCCTGATCAACATGGTGAAACCCCGTCTTTATTTAAAAAAAAAAAAAAAAAAAGAGCTAATTTTCCACTGGTGCTTTAGGTCCTGTCACCAACTGTGGCATTAAACCAACTGTGACAGGACCTAAAGCACCAGTGGAAAATTGGCTCTTGATGGGAGCAGGGATAATTCTTTGCTACAACAATGAAAAATGTAGCTGGGCGCGGTGGCGCGTGCCTGTGGTCCCAGCTACTCAGGAGGCTGAGGTGGGAGGATCGCTTGAGCCCAGGAGTTCTGGGATGCAGTGTGCTATGCCGATCGGGTGTCTGCACTAAATTCGACATCAACATGGTGACCTACCGGTTGTGGGGGACCACCAGGTTGCCTAAAGAGGGGTGAACTGGCCCAGGTCAGAAACGGAGCAGGTAAAAACTCCCATGCTGATCAGTAGTGGGATCCCGCCTGTGAATAGCCACTGCACTCCAGACTGGGCAACATGGCGAGACCCTGTCTCTAAAAAAATTAAAAAGAGAGAAAGAAAAGAAAAAAAATTAAGAGAAAAAGAAAAATGTAGAGATTGTGAGTACCACTGGAGGTCAGTTATCAATTTGTGGTGGGATGAAATAATTTTCTGTCTGCTTCTGCAGTCTCGAGGAGTTCCTTCAGCTCTGTAAGGAGCTCTAAGAAAAAGATTTGGAGGCAAGCTGGTAACTTTTGTTTGGAGGAGGTTATTTAATTTTTGAGTGGAGGTATACAGCCAGCTGTTGGACATGCTGGTGTGTAACTGGGGGCAGTTAGACCTGGGATATGATGATATCAGTGAGAGGAGTAATAGCATCAGGGATCATAATAACTAACGTTTAAGCAGTGAGGGCATATTTGACTCTGTTCTCGACGTTTTCTGTACATTAGCCCATTTCGATTACAACAGAGCTGTAAAGTAGATCCTAAACAACTGCATTTTAACATCAAAGTAACAGAGGCACAAAGAAGTTCAGTACCTTGGCCAGTGCTACACAGCCTGTAAGTTGCAGGGGTTGGATTTGATACCTGGCTCAAGTGGGACTCCAAATGCTACATTAAGGAAGCAAAGACCCTGGCCACTGTGTAAAACCAGCAGCCTTCTAGGGAATGGGCTAATGGAGAGGAAGGGCATGAGCAGGAGGATTTACCCTTGGGGAACACAGATGGTAGAGGAAATGACTTGGTGGCACCCCAACTTAGGCATAGAATAAACAGGCACAAACATAATAAAAATAAATGTGAAAGCCACACAATAATTTGATCAAATGAGGATATTACAAAAACAATACATAATATATATAGACTTGTCAAAATTGTGTGCAATTTTATCAAATGCTTTTCTGACCAATTGGGAAGGCAAGTAGTGCTGTCTTTGGTAAAAATAGATGACATGTTTACATCCAGCATCAGCTCAACTTGTGTCTGGTAAGTAACCCTGCTCCAGTGTTAGTGAGGAAAATAACCTGTTTCCAAGAATACGAAGCCAATCTGTTTTCTACAGTATGTAGAAAACAATGATTTCAATTAGAATACAAAAACAAAAAACTGGTAGGAAAATAAACAAAACTGTTACTTTCTTTTTTCTTTTTTTCCAGACAGAGTCTTGCTGTGTTGCCCAGGCTGGAGTGGACTGGCACAATCTCAGCTTACTGCAACCTTTGCCCACCAGGTTTGTTTTTTTAACTTTTTTTTTAAAACTCTTACTGTTTATGTTTCTGTCCACCAGGTTTAAGCAATTCTCCTGCCTCAGCCTTCAAAGTAGCTGTGATTTAGCTGTGATTACAGGCGCTCACCACCACACTCAGCTAATTTTTGTATTTTACTAGAAACGGGTTCCACCATGTTGGCCAGGATGGCCTCGAACTCCTGACCTCAGGTGATCCGCTCACCTCGGCCTCCCAAAGTGTTGGGATTACAGGCGTGAGCTACGGCACCTGGTGACTTTTTTTTTGGAGAAGAAATATTTAGTCCATTTATTTTCGAAAGTTGTACCTACTTTAATAACAACTTCAAAAAAGGAACAACATCCATCTGGTTCTAAATGTCTTTATGAATGTAAAGGCTGGGGTCCAAGGCCAGCTTCCGAGGCAGCCCTGCGCCTCCCATAGGTGGCCACACTTGGACCACACCACTCCATTAGCTTAAAGGAACAACAGTCGTTAAGAGAAGGAAAGAACCGGCGAGCCAGCACGTGAAGCTTATCCAATGCTTCCAGTCATACATGCAAGCTGCAGAGTTGCAGGGACGGGTGTGGATCTGGAAATTCTCCAGGGTGCACGTTTAGTGGAGACAAAGCCCCGAGTCTGTGCAGCACCTGTAGGAACCATGGTAGGCATCAGCTGCTTTATGAGGATCTGATATGGTTCCTTTTTAAAAAGTGCATTCTGGGCCGGGCGCGGTGGCTCACACCTGTAATCCCAGCACTTTGGGAGGCCGAGGTGGTTGGATGACGAGGTCAAGAGATTGAGGCCATCCTGGTCAACATGGTGAAACCCTGTCTCTACTAAAAAAAATACAAAAAATTAGCTGGGCATGGTGGCACGTGCCTGTAATCACAGCTACTCAGGAGGCTCAGGCAGGAGAATTGCCTGAACCCAGGAGGCGGGGGTTGCAGTGAGCCGAGATCGCGCCATTGCACTCCAGCCTGGGTAACAAGAACAAAACTGCGTCTCCAAAATAAATAAATAAAATAAATAAATAAAAAGTGCATTTTTCAAAAAGCAAACTAACCAACTCCCTTTTAAATATGCATACAATAC
Organism: Sapajus apella; assembly: GCF_009761245.1. Classification (NCBI taxonomy): domain Eukaryota; kingdom Metazoa; phylum Chordata; class Mammalia; order Primates; family Cebidae; genus Sapajus; species Sapajus apella. The sequence goes on from NW_022437075.1 coordinate 888,518, forward strand.
AAACATAATACATATACTTGTCAAGATTGTGTGCAAAGAACTGCCAAAATGACTTCCTCAAATTAATACATTGTCCTAAAATAATTTTCTGTAAACCTACTTGGGCCTGGCAAAGATACTTTAAGTATCAACACAACTTGGATTAATTTTCGAAAAAGGGTGACTTTAGATCAAACACACGTTTACAAAAGAACAACGATTCACCCAGCAGCTGACAGGTGCAGACTGATGTCAGTGAACCAGTCTGCTGGCTGCTTTTATATGAGCTTTTTTTTAAGTATTAAAATTTAAAATACAAAATTTGACACCAAGTGTAAACATATTTGCGACTGCAGACACTGGAGATACCAGGTGCTTCCCTGCATTTAACAGCCTACACAAATGGTAAGGGGTGTGCTGTGGGGTTTCAGCATCCCAGAGTGGCTGGGGTGGGAGGAATGACTAGAAGCCAAGTAGATAACAATCCAGGAAAAACATCAAAACTGAAGTTACAGAAAATGGAATACCCGCAGCACAGTGACAGCTAGATTCTTTTTGCTTTTGCCTGTAGCTTGCATTAGCAGAGTCCAATATCCAATTACTATTCGCTTTACTATTCTAATCGTGCAGAGATTCCTAAAGGTAAAAGACCTCTACGCTTCCAGCCAGCAGCGGGGCTGCATGAGGACTGACAGGCTCCCAGCCCCGACATCACTTGGCCTTCTTAGTGGGTAGAACTCCCAGAATGCCGCAGGTTAAAGCCTATTTTGCCCGCAGTCAGTCATGGAATAGCCCAGTTTAGCTTCATTGTTAATGAAGGACTTCAATCCCAGGCAGGTCTCCATAAGGAGGGGGCGCTCCAAGACCAGCACGCTTGCGCTTGTTCTGGCAAAGGACTTCTTTTCTGGCGTTTTTGACAGCTTGGATTCACAGAGCCTTGAAGCTTTCCTTGTGGCACAGAGTTGCTGTGTTCTCACCTGCACCAGCTATCGCGCGTTCTAAGAAAGTGTAGCACGTTTGTGGACCAGGGATTCCATCTGTTTATGAAAGAAAGGCGACTTTGCCTGTCCCACTGAATTCGAATCCCAAAACCTTCTCGCTTGTTGAGCGATTTCGAAACTGGAATTCTCCGCACGAGATGGCAGGTGCGGCGTTGAGAGCCATCTGGGCCACCAATATCGGGACTTATTACCTAGTAATAAAATAGCATTAGTTGAAATACAGAAGGGAATTTTTTTTTTTTGCCTCAGGAGTTAAATAACCTGTAGGATTCAAAGTGAAGAATAACAACACCGGGTGTGGTGGCTCACGCCTGTAATCCCAGCACTTTGGGAGGGCAAGGCGGGCGGATCACTTGAGCTCAGGGGTTGGAGACCAGGCTGGGCAACGTGAGGAATCCCAGTCTCTACAAAAAGGACAAAAATTAGCTGGGCGTGATGGCTCGAGCCTGTAGTCCCAGTTACATGGGAGGCTAAGGCAGGAGAATCACTTGAACCCAGGAAGCGGAGGTTGCAGTGAGCTGAGATAGTGCCACTGCACTCTGTCCTGGGCAACGGAGTGAGATTCCCTCTCAAAAACAAAAACAAACAAAAAAATCTCTCAGAGGTAAAAATATTTGTATATTTTTACAATCTTGGATAAAGTAAGTCGTTAATACATACAACAGTGAAAAAAGGCATTTTTTTTTTTTTTTTTAAAGATGGGGTTTCACCATGATGGCCAGGCTGGTCTTGAACTCTTGACCTCAGGTGATCCACCCACTTCAGCCTCCCAAAGTGCTAGGATTACAGGCATAAGCCACCGTGCCCCGCCAAAAAAGGCAATTTTTAATAAAAACTATTAATGAAAAATAATTGCAAATTAAAATCATCTAAAAGATATTTAAATACATAGAATGTAAAACAGAAAGTTATCAATCACCTCGATATTGTTAATAGTCCTGTCCTGGCAAATGGCCTCATGCCTGGTGAGTGGGGAAAGGAGGTGGTTTAAGAACCCCTTCATGGGAAGTCTGACTACAAACCGGGCAGACTTTTGTTAAACATTCAGGGTTGGTTGTCATGGTGGGGGAGCGTGTGTAAGTTTTTAAAAACTGGAGTATGTGGCAATAACGCGCATGGAAGTGGTTGTGGATGTGGGAGGGAACAGAGAGTTCTTGAGATTTGGGCAAGATGAGTTTGTTGTCAAGATAACATCAGCCTTCCCTTTGGGTAGCCCCAGTGTTAGTGTGACTTGTTCCTCCTGGGTGTATGAGAAATGTGTGCTGGGAAAATGGGCAGCCGTGATGGGGTACTGCGGGCCACCTGCCAGGCTGCTGAGTCTGCCAAAAAGTTTCCCTTGGGGCTGGGCATGGTGGCTCACACCTGTAATCTCAGCACTTTGGGAGGCTGTGGCAGGCGGATCACTTGAGGTCAGGAATTCAAGACCAGCCTGGCCAACATGGTGAAACCCCGTCTTTAAAAAAAAAAAAGTTTCCCTTGGTTATGGCATCTGTAGCTTTCTAGTGTTCCTTGCAATGGATAATGGTGGCCTCTAATGGTAGTTTAGCTGCCTCCAGCAACCTGTGTATCAGTTTGCCATTTACTATGGGGGTCCCTTTGGTACTAAGAAAACCTCTTTTCCGCCGGGCACGGTGGCTCAAGCCTGTAATCCCAGCACTTTGGGAGGCCGAGGCGGGTGGATCACAAGGTCAAGAGATCGAGACCATCCTGGTCAACATGGTGAAACCCCGTCTCTACTAAAAATACAAAAAATTAGCTGGGCATGGTGATGCGTGCCTGTAATCCCAGCTACTAAGGAGGCTGAGGCAGGAGAATTGCCTGAACCCAGGGGGCGGAGGTTGCGGTGAGCCGAGATCGCGCCATTGCACTCCAGCCTGGGTAACATGAGTGAAACTCCGTCTCAAAAAAAAAAAAAAAAAAAAAAGAAAACCTCTTTCCTGTGAGATTAAGGCTTGGGAGTGTAGAATGTGGTATGCATACTTAGAGTCAGTGTAAAGATTGACCCTTTTTCTTTTCGCTAGGGTGAGTGCCCTGTTAAGGTCAACTAATTCTGCCTGTTAGTAGGTGGTATGGGGGGTTTTGGCAATGATGGTGTAATCTGCTGCAGGACATGGCTCTTTAAAACAGCTCCCATCTCCTGGAAGCTGGGAAAAAGAATTAAAAAAAGAAAAAAAAAGAGAGAAAAAAAGAGTAAAAAATAAATAAAATAAAATAAAAAATAAAACAGCTCCCATCAATGAACCATGTAGGTATCCTCTGTAAGGAGGTCTCTGATATGTGCTGGAAAGGGGAGGAAAGGGAATCTAAAAGGTCCAAGCAGGAGTAAAAGAGTTCAGAATCAGAGATACTTATAGGGAAGAGGGTGGCTGCGTTGAGAACTTTACACCTTTGGTAGGTGATTAGAGGGTTGTTTATGTAGGAGGTGTGTATTTGTTGTAAGTAAGATAGTGGGAGGGAAAGAAGGGAGCAATGGCTCATGAATTCTTGCAGGTTATGAGAAGATGCAACAGTAAGGTGTTGATAGAGGGTAAGTTTTTGCACTTCTGAGGCCAGCAGCATGGCCGCACATAAGATCCTTAAACAGGGTGGCCAACCTTGGATGACTGAGTTGTTGTTTTAAGAGACATGGGAAAAAAAAATCCAAAACTTGTCACTTCCTAATCATTTTACTATGTTTTACTATCTACATTCTAGAGGCTATTTGCAGGTAGTAGAGTTGCAAATAAATTTACTTAGAAGTAAATTTAAGCATGGATCACTACTGTGGAAATGGTATGTTTCTGACAGCTCTTCCCAACCCCAAGTTCAGTGACATGTTGACAGTTTGATATAGGCCACAATGGGAAGTTTTACACCAGAGAAACTGGCAAACACTATAAACCATAGCCTGATTTATTGTGTCTAAACTTAAGAATGTGATAGAGAATATGTGAATAATATAGATTATATTTGAAAGTGTGTGGTATATGTGGTAATTATACTGTGCATACCATGAAAATAATTGTGGAATAAAAATTAGTTATTTGTTGATGAAAAGTGAAACAGACACAATTCCTAACAGACAAAATATATGAACAAACATTTTATCAAAGAAGACATACAGCAGGCAAATAAACACATGAAAATGTTTAATATCATGAATCCTTAGGGAAATGCAATTAAAACTACTGCACACTTATTAAAAAGGTAAATTCTAAAAGATAGACCATACCAACTATTGGCAAGGATGTGGAAAAGCTGGAATTCTCATACATTCCCAGTAGGTAAGCAAGAGCAAACAGCCATTTTAGATCAATTTGGCCATTTCTTTTTTTTTTTTTTTTTTTTTTTTGAGACGGAGTTTCACTCGTTACCCAGGCTGGAGTGCAATGGCGCGATCTCGGCTCACCGCAACCTCCGCCTCCTGGGTTCAGGCAATTCTCCTGCCTCAGCCTCCTGAGTAGCTGGGATTACAGGCACGCGCCACCATGCCCAGCTAATTTTTTGTAGTTTTAGTAGAGACGGGGTTTCACCATGTTGACCAGGATGGTCTCAATCTCTTGACCTTGTGATCCACCCACCTCGGCCTCCCACAGTGCTGGGATTACAGGCTTGAGCCACCGCGCCCAGCCCAAATTTGGCCATTTCTTAATAAGTCAAACATTCACTTATCCTGTGTCTCAGGCACTGCACAAGGGAAGTGAAAAACTATATTTATGAAGAATTGTATGTTTGTAGCAGCTTTATTTGCAATAGCCAAAACTAGATATAAACTAAATGCTCATAAACAAGTGGATAACAAATAGTATATCCATAAAAAATGTACCACTCAGCAATAAGAATGAACAACTCATACAAGCTTCATTGAAGAATCTCAAAATAATTATGCATCATAAATGAAACCGGAGAAAAAAACACATTTTATAAATCAAATCATAGAAAATACAAGCTAACCTATTATAAATGAAGGTATAAATCAATGGTTGCCTTGAGGGCCAGAGAGGGGAGGGAGAGATTAGAAAAAGGCCCGAGGTATATCAGAGGTGACTGATGTGTTCATTGTAATAATGATGACATAATGTGTTTTTGACTAGGTTTGGTAACCTTACGTTTACTCTATTTCTTTTCTGATGACCTTGGAGGGACACCTTGCCTCAGTGGGCAGCAAATATTGGTAATCAATGAAACTGATTTGAATTTATTCACAGGATGATGGTAGGTTACAAAGCCACATTCTTGGAAGGACACCCCCCACCCCTTTTTTCTATGCTTGTTTTCCTGACCTATGCAGCAATGGCGTTGAGGTAGACATCCCAGAAGGGTTACTGGAATACACAAAACATTTAGATTGTCATTTTTGACAGTCACCTCAGCTACAAAAAGTACACATGCCTGGAAATTCTGAGAATGTCTGTACTCACTGATCCTGCAAAATTACTAGAACATATTACAAGGGGCATATTCCATCCAGTTTGCTGCAGTCTCAATCACTCCCTACTAATCCACATAATTGGTTTCCATACTAATTACGGTTCCCCCATTTTACAGAGACAGTAGCCTACTAAACTGTTTTGGGGCACTTGGCTCCTTGGCAGGAGCTGGGGTGGACTGCCTCAACAGTGCTGGTCATTATGTAATAATCCCTGTGGACAAGAACAAAATTCATCTTGTTCCCAGAAGCACTGGAGTTTGTCACAACAATTTCCCACTTCCTCAGGGTGTCCTTTGAGCCCACAAAAAAATCCTGGCATCCAGTCCACAAATTAAGACCATAAAACCCTGCAGTATTTCCTAGAGAGCCTTGGGTAATAATTCAAATTCAAATCAGGTAAAAACTGGAAAGACAGCTGCATTTTTCTACTATATTGTTGTCTCTGAGGCAATACAAATAATGTGACAACTCCCTCTCCAAAGGTGTTTTCTCTGTAAAGCTGGCAGGGCCCAGTTCTGTTTTGGAATTACCTCAACAGTGAATAAAACACCAACATAAAGGTAGCTTAAATAATAATGCCTTTATTATTGTAAAAAACAAAGCAAGGTGACGTAAGCAGTTCCCAAGTTGGTGACTTAGAGGCTGGAAAAAAAAAAAAAAAACATGGAGGTATCACATGAAACCAACATGTCCTAAAAAAGATAGTCCTTCTTGGCAAGTTGCCAACAACACTCATATTGGGTTCTCTGGCACAAAGCTGAGTCAAGTTATTCTAAATTCTCAGATAGGAAGACAAGACTATTCATGATTTCTTCTAGCAAATGGGGAGAAATAGAATTCTGCTTTTTTGAGTAGGTTAAGGTGATAAGTGATGCACACTTTGTGGACCTCATAGGTAGCAGACATGATGTGGCTTCTGTCTCAGAAACTGTCAGTGACATAAATGGCAGAAGCCATAAATGGCAGGTGAGAAAGTGTAACACTTTCTAAATGGCACGTTAGAAAGTGTAACACCTACCTGGAACTTAAGGGGAATCTGCCCACTGTGTATCTTCAGATGTTGGGGCTTCCAATTCAGGTACATGTTTCCGTCAAAAAATAGGTGTACTCCTCCAGTATAATTACACTAAAAGAAAACTGCATATTCTCAGTACAGCTAAGGCGTTTCTCCAGTGTGAACTCTCTGGTGTTGAATGAGAACAGATTTGCAACCAAAGGATTTCCCACATTCACTGCACTGATAAGGCCTTTTTCCAGTGTGTACTCTCCGGTGTTGAATGAGGCTAGAACTTTGGCTAAAGGATTTCCCACATTCACTGCACTCATAAGGCCTTTCTCCAGTGTGAACTCTCAGGTGTTTAATGAGGTTAGATTTACAGCTAAAGGATTTGCTACATTCACTGCACTCGACAGGCCTTTCTCCAGTGTGAACTCTCTGGTGGTTCTTAAGGTTGGAACTATGGCTAAAGGATTTCCCACATTCCCCACACACATAAGGCCTTTCCCCTGTGTGGACTTTCCGATGTGAACTGAAGCTGGAGCTTTGCTTAAATGATTTCCCACATTTACTGCATTCATAGGGTCTTTCTCCAGTGTGAAGTCTCCGGTGGTGAATGAGGCTGGAGCTTCGACTAAAGGATTTTCCACATTCATTGCACTCATGAGGCCTTTCTCCAGTGTGAACTCTCTGGTGGTAAATGAGGCTAAAGTTTTGGCTAAAAGATTTCCCACATTCGCTGCATTCATAAGGCCTTTCACCAGTGTGAACTCTGCGATGCTGCATGAGGTTAGACCTTTGGCTAAAAGATTTCCCACATTCCCCACATTCATAAGGCCTTTCTCCAGTGTGAACTTTCCTATGGCTATTGAGGCTATAGATCTGACTAAAGGATTTCCCACATTCAGGGCACTCAAAAGGCCTTTCTCCTGTGTGAACTCTCTGATGTATAATGAAACTGGAGTAGTAGGTAAAGAATTTTCCACATTCATTGCATTCATAAGGCCTTTCTTCACTGTGGACTTTCTGGTGCTGAATAAGGTTACATCTTCGTGTACATGCTTTCCCACATTTGTTGCACTCAAAAAGCCCTTCTCTAGTGAGGATTCTCTGGTCCTGAACAAGTGTGTCTGTGTGGCTAAAGGCTTTATTGCATTTTCTCCAGTTGTGATGACTTTTTCCACTGTAAAAGGCCACCCCACACTTGTTAATGTTATTTGGCTTCTCCACTGTTTGAGCAGCCTCTTGATGGAGAAACCTCATGTTGGCCAGGAAGCCTTTCTCAATCTCCCTGCAGGTGAAGGGCTTCTCTGACACATGGACTGTGCAGCTCTTTGTAAATGAGGCTGTGTCCACATAACTTCTGAAAGGTGCTTCTTTAATGTGCTGCCTCTGGTGCTGCTGAAGATTTGCACTGATGTAGAATTGTTCTCCACATGTGTGTAGTTTCTGCCTACAATTTGTTCCTTGGTGTTCAGCCAAGTGCAAAATATCTCTCAAGACCAAGCCACATATCTCACAGGAGTAGGCATTCTGAGAAGATGAACCTTCTGAAGTTCTGAACTGTGGCACTCCTTTTACAGAAATTCTCTGTAGAATGTCTGTACCCACTGATGAGGAAGGTGCTTCCTCATGCTCCAATCCACGCCAATAACCTAAAAGTAAAGAGGTCATGGTGAAGTACATGTTACCTTTATTAGGAGGAGGCAATGCAATCGCAAATACATATCAATCACAGCAAAGAACCAGTAACATGGGCCTATTTTCAGGAAAAGTAAGTTAGGGGTCAGGTTGAGGAAGCAGCTGTTGTGCATGACTGATCCCTAAGGTCACTGAATAGGGTAGGGTAGGCCCTACCAGGTACAGTGCACAAGGATAAGGTACAGCCCAGAATTAAGAGGCGTGTTGTACAATGAATTCCTCTGATAATAGCTTTTAGTGAGATCATATCTGCTGGTGACAAGTGATGCTGTGAAGTATATGTCCAGGCCCAGGAAAATCTCACTGGAATAGTAAGTGGTGTTCAGGGACTATTAAGGGAGATGTGCACACTTCAGGACCCAATAATATTAGAGAACACTACAGAAGGAACACTGTGAAGAACAGGTGGGATAAAGAGTCCAGAGAAGTGTGGATTAGCCCTAGCTAGAAGTCAAAATAAAAATGACAAGTGGTGGAAATACGAAAAGGTCGAATTGAGGTGTTTCTGGCAATGGCATCAAAACAAGTCAAACAGGACAGGTTCCTGGTGCAATTTAAAGACAGACCTGCCGGGCGCAGTGGCTCAAGCCTGTAATCCCAGCACTTTGGGAGGCCAAGGCGGGTGGATCACGAGGTCAAGAGATCGAGACCATCCTGGTCAACATGGTGAAACCCCGTCTCTACTAAAAATACAAAAAATTAGCTGGGCATGGTGGTGCGTGCCTGTAATCCCAGCGACTCAGGAGGCTGGGGCAGGAGAATTGCCTGAACCTGGGAGGCGGAGGTTGCGGTGAGCCGAGATCGCGCCATTGCACTCCAGCCTGGGTAACAGGAGCGAAACTCTGTTCCAAAAAAAAAAAAAAAAAGACAGACCTGATGACATGTCTTTTCCCAAGTGCCATTCATCTGGATCAGGCCCTCTCTAATCCCATCTTGCTGAGGCTGGAGTCATGAATATCCTGTGAAGAACAGAGGACACTTCCCCTAGCCCTAGTTGAGCAACTACATGGGACCAGGATGATATAAGTCCTAATGGAAAGACAGGACACATGAGCAAGTAACACTGGCCCAGAACAACTCGACACAAAAAAAAGAACACAGGAAAGGTAAAGAAGTTAAGTTTGGCTGGGCGTGGTGGCTCATGCCTGTAATCCAAGCACTTTGGAGGCCAAGACGGGTAGATCACCTGAGGTCGAGAGTTCAAGACCAGCCTGACCAACATGGTGTAACCCCATCTTAAAAAAAAAAAAAAGTTAAGTTTGTATAAATTCAAGTTAGAGGGTTGTAACTTTAGGATGTTAAATGTAATCCCCAAGATAATCATTTAAAAAAAGACCTACAGGGCTGGACATGGTGTCTCACGCCTGTAATCCCAGCACTTTGGGAGGCCAAGGCAGGCAGATCACAAGGTCAGGAGTTTGAGGCCAGCCTGGCCAATATAGTGAAACCCCATCTCTACTAAAAATACAAAAAATTAGCTGGGTGTGGTGGTAGGCGCTTGTAATCCCAGCTACTTGGGAGGCTGAGGCAGGAGAATCACTTGAACCCAGGAGGCAGAGGTTGCAATGAGCTGAGATTGTGCCACTGCACTCCAGCCTGGGCAACAAAGACTCTGTCTCAAAAAAACAAACAAACAAAAAGAGCTTCGAAAAGTATACAAAGAGCTGGGTGTTTGCTAACTGGCATCTTAAAAAAAATAAAAAATAAAAATAAAAAGAACTGGGTATGCTGGTTCATGACTGTAATTCTAGCACTTTGGGAGGCCAAGATGGGTGGATCAACTGAGATCAGGAATTTGAGACCAGGCTGGCCAACATGGCGAAACCCCGTCTCTATGAAAAATACAAAAATTAGCTAAGTATGGTGGTGCATGCTTAATCCCAGCTACTCAGGAGGCAGGAGAATTGCCGGAACCCGAGAGGCAGAGGTTGCAGTGAGCCAAAATTGCTCCACTGCACTCCAGCCTGGGTGACAGAGTGAGACTGCATTTAAAAAAAGTACACAAAGGAAATGACAAAAAATAAAAACTAACTACCACAAAAAAAAAAAAAAAAAAAAAAAAAAGTGAGCCAAAACCAAAAGAAGCAGAAATGCAGGAAATTAGGATAAAAAAAAAAGCTATAAGGCTGTAGGATACAGAGAAAACAAAGAAAATGATAGGAGTCAGCCCTTCCTTATCAGTGATTACCTTAAATGTAAATGGTTTAAACTCTGCCAAAAGACAAAGATTGGCAGAATGGGTTAAAAAAAACAAAACCAGGCCGGGCGCGGTGGCTCATGCATGTAATCCCAGCACTTTGGGAGGCCGAGGCGGGTGGATCACGAGGTCAAGAGATCGAGACTATCCTGGTCAACATGGTGAAACCCCGTCTCTACTAAAACTACAAAAAAACATTAGCTGGGCATGGTGGCGCGTGCCTGTAATCCCAGCTACTCAGGAGGTTGAGGCAGGAGAATTGCCTGAACCCAGGAGGCGGAGGTTGCGGTGAGCCGAGATCGCGCCATTGCACTCCAGCCTGGGTAGCAAGAGTGAAACTCCGTCTCAAAAAAAATAAATAAATAAAAAATAAAAATAAATAAAAAAAACAAAACCAAAACCGATGATCCAACTTTATGATGTCTACAAGAGATTTGCTTTAGATCCAAGATATAAACAAGCTGGAAGTGACAGCTTGCAAAAAGATATGCCATGCAAATAGTAAGCAAAAAAGAGTAAGAAAGGCTACACTAATATCATAGAATAGAGACTTTAAACCTAAAAGGGTAGTGATTTAAAAGGATATTATAAACTAATAAAAGGTTCAATACAGCAAGAAGATGCAACATTCATAAACATTTATGCACCTAATAATAGACTATCAAAACACATGAAGCAAGCTGGGCACGGTGGCCCATGCCTGTAATCCCAGCTCTTTGGGAGGCTGAGGTGGGTGGATCACCTGAGGTCAGGAGTTCAAGACCAGCCTGACCAATATGGTGAAACACCATATTTATATAAAAAAACAAAACAAAACAAAACAAAACCACATGAAGCAAAAATGGACAGAACTGAAGGGAGAAATGAATGGTTCTACAATCATAGTTAGAAACATCAATATCTGACTCTCAGCAGTGGATAGAACAATCAGAGAGAAGTAAGAAAACAGAGGAACTAACCAACCAACTAGCTCTAAAAAAATATACAAAGAGCATTCTACCCAACAACAACAGAATATAAAATTCTCCTCAGATATACCTAGAACATTCTCCAGGACAGACCATAAATTAAGCCTCACTAGATTTAGAAAGATACACATCATACAAAGTATCTTCTCCAACCACAATGGGATGAGGTTGGAAACTCTTAACAGAAGGAAAGTAAAAAATTTATAAATCTGTAGAAATTAATACAATATTGAACAACCAATGGCACCACAAAGAAATCACAAGGGAAATTAGAAAACAGTTAAGAGATGAATGAAAATGAAAATAACCTACCAAAACTTGAGATGCAGTAAAAGCAGTACTAAAGGGGAAATTTGTAGCTATAAACACTTACATTAAAAAAGAAGAGGCTGGGCACAGTAGCTCACGCCTGTAATCCCAGCACTTTGGGAGGCTGGGGTGGGCGGATCCAAGGTCAGGAGTTCAAGACCAGCCTGGCCAATATGGTGAAACCTCATCTCTACTAAATATACAAAAATTAGCTCGGCGTGGTGGTGTATGCCTGTAGTCCCAGCTACTCTGGAGGCTGAAGCAGGAGAATTGCTTGAACGTAAGAGGCGGAGGTGGCAGCAAGTTGAGATCGTGCCACTGCATTCCAGCTTGATAACAGAATAAAAAAAGAAGAAAGATCTCAACAATCTATTTTTACAACTTAAGAGATAAAAAGAAGAAAAAACTAAAACCAAAGCTGACAGGAAAAAAATAATGACTAAAGCCTAGATAAATAAAATAGAGAAGAGAAAAACAATAGAACCAAAAATAAAATTAAAAGGTGTTTCTTTGAAAAAGTTACAAAATTGACAAACCTGGCTCACGCCTGTAATCCCAGCACTTTGGGAGACCAAGGTGGGTGGATCACCTGAGGTCAGGAGTTCAAGGCCAGCCTGGTCAACATGGTGAAACCCCATCTCTATTAAAAATACAAAAACTAGCCAGGTGTGGTGGCGTGTGCCCGTAACCCCAGCTGCTTGGGAGGCCAAGGCAGGAGAATTGCTTGAACTCAGAAAGCGAGGTTTCAGTGAGCCACGACCACACCACTGCACTCCAGCCTAGAAGACAGAGCAAGACTCCATCTCAAACAACAACAACAACAACAACAAAACAAAAACCATTGACAAACCTTAATGAAAAGCCCTGGACCTGATGGCTTCACAGATAAATTCTACCAATCTTAACTAAGAACATGTATCCTTTTCAAAATCTCTCAAAAACTGTAGCACACACACTTCTTTTTTTTTTTTTTTTTTGAGACGGAGTTTCCCTCTTGCTACCCAGGCTGGAGTGCAATGGCGCGATCTCGGCTCACCGCAACCTCCGCCTCCCGGGTTCAGGCAATTCTCCTGCCTCAGCCTCCTGAGTCGCTGGGATTACAGGCACGCGCCACCATGCCCAGCTAATTTTTTGTATTTTTAGTAGAGACGGGGTTTCACCATGTTGATCAGGATGGTCTCGATCTCTTGACCTCGTGATCCACCCGCCTCGGCCTCCCACAGTGCTGGGATTACAGGCTTGAGCCACCGCGCCCGGCCAGCACACACACTTCTAACTCATTCTATATGGCCAGCATTACCCTGATTCCAAATGGCATGAAGATAGTGCAAGAAAAGAAAGCTATGGGGCCAGGTGTGGTGGCTCATGCCTGTAATTCTAGCACTTTGGGAGGCTGAGGAGGGCAGATCACGAGGTTAGGCATTCGAGAGCAGTCTGACCAACATGGTGAAACCCCATCTGTACTAAAAATACAAAAAACATTTTTTTTTAAAATTGCATTTTAGGTTTTGGGTTATATGTGAAGAACATGCAAGATTGTTGCATAGGCACACACATGGCAGCGTGATTTGCTGCCTTCCTCCCCTTCACCTATATCTGGGATATGCTATCTCTCCCCAACTCCCCACCCCCTGCTGTCCCTCCCCTATTTCCCCTCAACAGACCCCAGTGTGTGATGCTCCCCTCCGTGTCCATGTGTTCTTATTGTTCAACACCCATCTATAAGTGAGAATATGCGGTGTTTGATTTTCTGTTCTTGTGTCAGTTTGCTGAGAATGATGGTTTCCAGGTTCGTCCATGTCCCTACAAAGGACATGAACTCATCATTTTTGATGGCTGCATAATATTCCATGGTGTATATGTGCCACATTTTCCAGCTACTCTGGAGGCTAAGGCAGGAAAATTGCTTGAACCTTGGAAGCTGAGGTTGCAATGAGCCAAGATCGTACCACTGCAATCCAGCCTGGGTGACAGAGAGAGATTGTCTCAAAAAGAAAATAAAGAAAGCAGCCGGGCGCGGTGGCTCAAGCCTGTAATCCCAGCACTTTGGGAGGCCGAGG
>NW_022437075.1:902240-1034740 GCF_009761245.1 Sapajus apella
AAAAAAAAAAAAAAAAAAAAAAAAAAAAAAAAGAAAATAAAGAAAGCTACAGACCAATATCCTTGATGATTATTAACGCAAAAACCATCAATCAGGCTGGGTGCGGTAGCTCATGCCTATAATCCCAGCATTTTGGGAGGCCAAGGTGGGTGGATCACGAGGTCAAGAGATCGAGACCATCCTGGTCAACAAGGTGAAACCCTGTCTCTACTAAAAATACAAAAATTAGCTATGCATGGTGGCGCATGCCTGTAGTCCCAGCTACTCAGGAGGCTGAGGCAGGAGAATTGCTTGAACCCAGGAGACGGAGGTTGCGGTGAGCTGAGATTGCACCATTGCACTCCAGCCTGGGTAACAAGAGCGAAACTCCGTCTCAAAAAAAAAAAAAAAAAAAAAAAAAAAAACCATCAATCAAATATTAGTAAATTGAATTCAACAGCATATTAAAAAGATTTTGTACTAAGAACAACTAGAATTTATTTCTGGAATGCATGGATAGTTCAACAAACAAAAACTGATCAAAGTGGTGGCTTGCACCAGTAATCCCAGCTACTTGAGATTCTGAGGCAGGAGGATCACTTGAGGTCAGGAGCTTAAGACCAACCTGTGTAACACAGCAAGACCCCATCTTTAAAAAAATTAAAACAATCACCTCAGCTGATGCACTAAAAGCATTAGACAATATGCAACACTTTTTTGTGAGGAAAACACTCAGCAAACCAGGAGTAGAGTGAATTTACCTAAACATAATAAAAGTCATATGCAAAAACAAAACAAAACACACAGCTAAAATTACACTCAACAATTAAAGACTGAAAGCTTCTCCTCTAAGATAAGGAACAATATAAGGATGCCCACTTTTAGCACTTCTGTTCAATGTAGCAATTAGGCAAGAAAAAGCAAGAAAAGGGACCAAAATGGGAAAATAGGAGTGAAATTATCCCTGTTCACAGATGATAAACATGAAATACCATAAAGATTCCACCAAAAAACTGTTACAATAAACAAACTCAGCAAATAGGAGAATACAAATACAACACGCAAAAATCAGTTACGTTTTATACATTAATGATGAACAATTTGAAAGTATACAATTCCACTTATAATTATACCAAAAATAATAAAACATTAAAGATTAACTTATCCAAACAAGTAAAAGCCTTGTGCACTGGAAACTACAAAATATTGCTAAAATGAGGGCTGAATGCGGTGCCTCACACCTGTGATCTCAGCACTTTGGGAGGCCAAGGTGGGCAGATCATGAGGTCAGGAGTTCAAGACCAGCCTGACCAGCATGGTGAAACCCTGTCTCTACAAAAAATACAAAAATTAGCTGGGCATGGTGGCACATGCCTCTAATCCCAGCTACTCAGGAGACTGAGGCAGGAGAATTGCTTGAACCCGGGAGGTGGAAGTTGCAAAGAACAGAGATTGTGCCACTGCATTCCAGACTGGGTGACAGAGTGAAATTCCATCTCAAAAATAAAATAAAATAGCTAAAATGAATTAAAGAAAACATTAATAAATGAAAATACATTACGTGCATGTTCATGGACTAGAGGACTCAATATTGTTACGATGTCTATACTAGCCAAAGTAATCTATAGAAAATATGATACCTATCAAAATCCCAATGACATAATTTTGCAGAAATAGAAAAATCCATCCTAAAATTTATGTGAAATATCAAGTAACACAGAATAGCTAAAACAATCTTGAAAAAGATGGAAGTTGGAAGATTCACACTTCATAATTTCAAAACTTATTGCAAAACTATGGAAATTAAAACAGTGTGTTAGTCCCATAAAGATACACACATAGACCAATGAACTAGAAGAAACCCCAGAAATGCCAGGCACGGTGGCTCACACCTGAAATCCTAGCACTATGGGAGGCTGTGGTGGGTGGATCACCTGAGGTCAGGAGTTCAAGACCAGCCTGGCCATCATGGTGAAACCCCATCTTTAAAAAAAAAAAAAAAAAAAAAAAAAAAGAAACCCCAGAAATAAACCCTCAAATATCTGGCCAAATGATTTTTGAACAGGAGGCTAAGACCACTCAATGGGGAAAGAAGACAGATTTTTCTTTTCTTTTTTTTTTTCAGATGGAGTCTTGCTCTGTCACCAGGTTGGTGAACAGTGGTGTGATCTCGGCTCACTGCAACCTCTGCCTCTTGGGTTCAAGCGATTCTCCTGCCTCAACCTTCAGAGTAGTTAGGATTACAGGCGCGCGCCACCATGCCCAGTTAAGTTTTGAATTTTTAGTAGAGATGGGGTTTCACCATGTTGGCCAGGATGGTCTCAATCGCTTGACCTTAATATTCGCCTACCTCAGCCTACCAAAGAGTTGGGTTTACAGGCGTGAACCACTGCACCTGGCGAAGACAGATTTTTCAACATATGCTAGGAAAACTGGGTATCTACATGCGAAAGAATGAAGTTGGACCCTTAGCTGATACCACATATAAAAGTTAAATCAAAAAGAATCAAAGATCTGAACTTAAGCACTAAAACCATAAAACTCTTAAAGAACGCAAAGAAAAAGCTTCATGACCTGTCAACGATTCCTTGGATATGATATAAAAAGCACAGACAATAAAAGTAAAGCAGTAAAACTGAATTCATCTAAATGAGAAATGTGTGCATCGAAGGATCCTATTAACACACTAAAAAGGCAACTCACAGAATAAGAGAAAACATTTGCAAATCATACATCTAATAAAGGAATATGCAGAACACACAGATAACTCTTACAGCTCAATAAAAAGTTATATTTAATACTTCTAATTGATTATAATTAATAAAACCCAATTTAAAAATAGGCAAAGGACTTGAATAAACAACATCATTTGAAGATATACAAACAGCCAATCAGCATATGAACAGATGCTCAGTATCAGTAACCTGCAAATCACAACCACAATGAGATATCACTTCACACCCACTTGGATGACTTATCTGTACACCCATGTTCATAGTAACATTATTCACAACAGCCAGAAGGTGAAAACAACCTGTGTCTACTGATGAAGAAATGGATAAACAAACTGTAATACATATAAAAGAGTATCATTCAGCCTTAAAAAGAAGCAGTTCTGATACATGTTACAACATGGATGAACCCTGAAGATATTATGCTAAGTGAAGTAAGCCAGAAAAAAAAGAACAAATACTGTGTGATCCCACTCATATGAGGTAAATAGACAAATTCATACAGACCAAAAGCAAAATGGTGGTTGCCAGGGGATGGGAGGGGTTATTGTTCAATGGGTACAAAGTTTCAGTTTTATAAGATGAAAAACTTCTATAGAAGGATGGTGATGATGACTGCATAACAATGTAAATGTACTAAATGCTAGTGAACCGTATACTTGAAAATGATTGAAATGGTAAATTTTATTATATATACTTTACAATTAAAAACAAACACCTTGGAGGAGATTTCTATAAGAACAGTCTGTGTGGGCCGGGCGCGGTGGCTCAAGCCTGTAATCCCAGCACTTTGGGAAGCCGAGGCGGGTGGATCACAAGGTCAAGAGATCGAGACCATCCTGGTCAACATGGTGAAACCCCGTCTCTACTAAAACTACAAAAAATTAGCTGGGCATGGTGGCGCGTGCCTGTAGTCCCAGCTACTCAGGAGGCTGAGGCAGGAGAATTGCCTGAACCCAGGAGGCGGAGGTTGCGGTGAGCCGAGATTGCGCCACTGCACTCCAGCCTGGGTAACAAGAGCAAAACTCCGCCTCAAAAAAAAAAAAAAAAAAAAAAAAAACAGTCTGTGTAAACAGTGACAATGACAGTAACTACATTTCATGTCACAGTCAAGCACAAATAAATGTCAGGTACACAAAGCGGGGGAAACCCGGGTGCCATAGACCTAGAAAGTCACCAGACAGGGAGAAGGCAAGTCAGGTGGGATCTATTAGGTTTACTTTAAGACTACTAATCCCAAATCCTTACCCAAGACGCTTTTGGGCTGGGACGATAAGGGAAGTAGGCTTGCACTCAGTCTACAACATCCACCCAGGGAACTGGGGAAAGAAGCAGAGGACAGAGCTGCTCCTGAGGAAAGAAGCACAGATCCTAGTCCAGAGCACAAGGGTTGAGTATGAGGGCCTTACCCATGGAGGACGTAAGTACAAAGTTCTCCAACATCACATCGAAGTACAGGTGTTTCTGAGTCTCATCAAGGAGATCCCATTCCTCCCAGGAGAAGTACACAGCCACATCTTCAAAGGTCACACTTCCCTAGCATAATAGGGATTGATGAAACCATGAACAGTCTCACTTTGAAAGACTCAAAATCCACGTCCCCACACCTTCTCCTCCCAAGCTCCCCAAGTCAGAAGAGACATCAGATCTTGGTGTCATTGATCCCTGCTATCTCTTCACATTCCCATTGGTCATTGTGTTTTCCACTCTGCATCCTACCAACACTTGCATTAGAAAAACTGCCCTCCTCTGATCCCAAACTCCAACTTCCTCACAACAGATGCCAAATTTCACAGAAATAAAGGAAACCTGCAATTCCCTGAACCAGCTCAGCCTTATCTCCAAGGAGTTCCAAAAGCTGGCACCTACCTGTTCCTATCATAAGCTTTCACACCTCTTTCCATGGGCTGCCCCAAATGGAAACACTGGCCTGGACTCAGGACCCTGGGCTCAGATTCTCCAGGGTTCCCAAACCAACGGCTGAGAGAATGGTAGTTAAGTCCCATGACAACACAAATCTAAAGAAAAATATCTGTGTTTGGGGAGGGAGGGACATTCCAGACCAGTGAGGGGGTGAGATACCTCCACTTACCTATGTAGGTTCCGAAAGCACGTCTGTAGCTATGGGAACATGTGGAAAGACGCAAGCTTCAGAGGAATGTGATCATGGCAGTGCTCTACGGACACAGGCCTTCCCTGTACCCTTGTCCCGGCCCAGAGACATGTAACTTTGGGTTGACTGTCTAACCTGTGTGCCTCAGTCCTTAGTGCTGCCTCTTACCAGTTTTTGTGGCCTTAGAAAAATACTCAACCTCCCTCTGCCTCAACGTTCTCATACATCTCTAGTCTTTTCTTCCACTGAAGAGCCCGCAGAGGATTTTTCAAATCCTAACTCAGATGGTATCTCCCATTTGCCCAAGCTCTCTATGGCTCCCGCGGCCTAAGAATAAAGGTAGATCTCTCTCAAACGCTGTTCCCTGCAGTAACGACGTGGAGTCCAGGTCCCTGAATGGCCCCTTCTCGGTCGCCCATCTAAGATCTGGACGCGCTGGTCCTATCCCCTGTCCCCCTGCCCACCACATCGGGTGTCAGAAACAGGGGCCCCACCCGCGAGCCTCAGTGTCCCCGACTCTGAGCTAGAGACATGAACAGATGCCCCTCACTTGGGACTTAAGCATATCGGTCTCGGGAGGCCCGGAGGTCGCTGTGCTCACCGGAGCTGGGTCCGTCAGTGCGGTCGCCATCCGGGTCGGCGGGCGGAACTGGACCGGACGCTGCGGGCGACCGGGCGGGAGCCCGAGCACCGCTATCCCAAGGCCGGCCTCGCGGGCGGCTCTGCCCCCGACTCTCAGACCTGACTCTCGCGCCTTCATTGTCCGTCACTTCGGTCCTGATGCGGCGCACGGCTGACGGAGAGAACGGAACGGAGGGCAGCCAAAATGACTGCTGCGAATACGCCAGCAGTCCCGCTCCGAGGAGTACGCCCACACGGAAAACTCCCCGTCTTGGACTTGCGTTGGATCGTCGTACTGCCGCTCGACGCAAGGCTTTCTGGGTAATGTAGTCTCCTTAAGGCTGCGGCGGAGGGCGCCCTGCGAGCAGACGGCTGGGAATGCTTGGGAAACTGCGTCTCCCGCCCTCCAGGGCGACTGAGGCGCTTCGGGTTTTGAAGTCTTAAGTACGCTGACGTTTGAACAACACAGGTTTGAACTGTGCTTAGGTACAGATCTAACAAAATATGTACAAGATCTATATGAGAAAAACTACAAGACTGATGCAATAAATAAAAAATGAACTAAATAAATGGAGAGACATTCATATTTATACATAGGATGACTTGGTATTGTCATTGTCATTGATCTACAGATTCAATGCAATCCCAATCAAAATCCCAGCAAGTTAGTGAATACTGACAACGTGATTTTAAAATTTACATGGAAAAGCAAAAGATCTAGAAAAGCCAACTCAATACTGAAGATGAACAAAGTCAGACGACTAACACTGCCTGACTTCTAGACTTACTATAAAGTTACAGTAATGAAGACAGTATGGCATTGGAAGAATAGACAAATAGAACCATGAAACAGAATAAAGATCCCAGAAGTAGACCCACAAAAATACAGTCAAATAATCTTTGACAAATAAGCAAAGAAAAAACAATGGAGAAAAGATGATCTTTTTAACAAATGCTACTAGAACAATTAGACATCCACATACAAAAGACTGCATGAGCCTAGACAGATTATATGTCCTTTATAAAAGTTAACTCAAAATGGATCATAAACCTAAATGTAAAATGCAAAACTATAAAACTCAAAAGATAACATAGGAGAAAATTACGATGACCTCAGAAATGGTGATGACTTTTGAGATATAACACCAAAGGCATGATCTATGAAAGAAATAATTGATAAAAAAAAAAAAAAGAAAAAAAAAAAAACAAAAAAAAAAAAAAGAAACAGCCGGGCGCGGTGGCTCAAGCCTGTAATCCCAGCACTTTGGGAGGCCGAGGTGGGTGGATCACGAGGTCAAGAGATCGAGACCATCCTGGTCGACATGGTGAAACCCCATCTCTACTAAAAATACAAAAAAAATCAGCTGGGCATGGTGGCGCGTGCCTGTAATCCCAGCTACTCAGGAGGCTGAGGCAGGAGAATTGCCTGAACCCAGGAGGTGGAGGTTGCGGTGAGCCGAGATCGCGCCATTGCACTCCAGCCTGGGTAACAAGAG
Organism: Sapajus apella; assembly: GCF_009761245.1. NCBI lineage: Eukaryota > Metazoa > Chordata > Mammalia > Primates > Cebidae > Sapajus > Sapajus apella. Next base: position 909,182 of record NW_022437075.1, read on the forward strand.
CGAAACTCCGTCCCAAAAAAAAAAAAAAAAAAAAAGAAACAAATAATTGATAAGCTTGGCTCAATTAAAATAAAAAACTTCTGTTCCATGAAATACACTGTCAAGATAATGAGAAAACAAGCTGGGAGAAAATATCTGCAAAAGACATATCTGATAACGAACTGTTACCCTAAAGATACAGAAAAAAAAAAAAAACTTTCATAAAACTCAACAATAAGAAAACAACCAAATTTTAAAATGGGCAAAAGATCTGGACCCTTTCCTAACGATATGCAGATGGTAAGTAAGCAGTTGAAAGGATGTTCAACATCACTATACCGTTAAGGTAATGCAAATTAAAGCAATGAGATACCACTACACACCTATTAGAGTGGCCAAAATTTAAAATACTGAAAGCACCACATGCTGCCAAGGATATGGAGCAACAGGAATTCTCCTTCATTGTTGGTGGGAATGTAAAATGGTACAACCACTTTGAAAGACGGTTTAACAGTTTCTCACAAAATGAAACACATATAATCCAGCAATTATGCTCTTGGTATTTATCCAATTGAGTTGAAAATTTATGTTTCACGGAAAACCCTGTAAATGAATTTTACAGCAACTTTGTTCATCATTAGCAGAGCCTGGAGGGAAACCAAATGTCCTTGTAGTAGGTGAATGGGTAAATTAATTATGGTACATCCAGACAATGGAATGTTGTTCAGCACTACAAAGAAAAATCTATCAAGTCATGAAGACATAGTGGAACCTTAAATGCATATACTGAGTGAAAGAAGCCAATTTGAAAAAGCTATATGATGTTTGATTTCTACTATATGGCATTCTGGAAAAGGCAAAAGTATGGAGATAGTAAAATGGTCAGTGGTTGCTCGTGGGTAGGCATAAAGGAGGGATGAATAGGTAGAACTAAGAGGATCTCTAGGGAAGTGAAACTATTCTGTGCATACCGTAATGGATAAGTCATACTTTTGCGAAAACCCATAGAATGTACAGTGAGAGTGAACTTTAATGTAAACTATGGACATTGGGTGATGACAATGTGTCAGTGCAGATTCACTGATTATAACAAATGTGCCACTCTGTTTGGAGATGTTAATAGTGGGGGACGTTGAATGTATTGTGGAGAAATGGGGTATATGGAAACTCTGTTACCTTCTGCTCACTGTTGCTGTGAACCTAAAACTGCTTTTACAAAATACTTTTATTTAATACTGGGAAATTGGTGGCGGGGAGGGAGATGGGTATCTTACCAAATAATTGTGACGGAGGCCTGTAAAGGAATGCATGGGGTAGAACAGGAAGGAAGGGAAAAGGGAAAGAGAGGGAAAGGGGACACAAGAGAGAACCTTGGCTACATGAAGGGATAATAGAACACTCAAGACAGGAAAGGACACTTTCTGAGAGAGCGGCTCCTGCAGCCGCGCAGGCGGTGAATCCCTCAAGCATACCTGCAGGACCTCCCCAGCATGGGCCGGGCGGAGACGACTTTCTGAAAATGTGCCTCTATCCAGAAGGTGACGCGCATTCTTCCTTTGAATGTTCCACAGAAGGGGTCCAGGAGAGCAAGGGGGTGGCAGGGGGCAAGTTTTGGGGGGATTACACCTTCAGGATCTGTAGGGGAGAGAAACTGAGACCTCAGGCCTACAACCATATGGAACTTAATTCTGTCAACAAACCAAATGAGAGGAATCTGATGCCATAGAGCCCCCTGAAAGTAACAGCTTCCCAGCATCGGGAATAGCTGGGGCCACAGGGACTTTCAGGTATGAAGGCGCTGGGGCTGGCCGGACCTAGGTGTCTTGGCGGGGGTCGGGTGCCAAGGGATGGGCACCCAGTTGGTGAGTCTGAGAGAGCTCTGGAGCCACCGGCCCATCCCTATGGGCTTTCTGGCCTCCCGGAGCCAGGTCAGCAGCCCAGCTCCTGGGATATTCACCGCGTAGCTGGCGCCGCCTGGGCGTTCCCTTCGCACCTGGTGGGTTTTCAGAGGTCTCATCCAATTCCCGGGCTGCCCCCACGTCTCACCCAGCCTCCAGCCCTAACCCGCGCATTTGTGGGCACAACCCCAGCAGAGTCCAGGGCTCCTCTGCCCCGTGCGCCTCCCCGCACACTGGCCTGCACCGCATCTCGGGCTCCCGGGCCCCCACGACTCACCTGACGCCGGTGCCCAAAGTTTCTTGGCTGCTCCCCAACCCCGCTGTAAAATTCCCGCCTACCCCGAGGGTACAGGCTGGCGCTGCCCTCCTGAAACGCTTTCCAGTCCGTTTTGAAACCCAGCCTCGGCGGCAGCTTCCGCTGAGCCCATGGGAAAGCGGAGGAGCCCTGAACTCTGCTGGGGCTGCGCCCACAAATGCGCGCGTTGGGGCGTGAGCCACAGCGCCCGGCCCCATCCTGTTATCCTTAAAGTTCCTTTTCTCAAATTGTCACCAACTCTCACATCCTGAGAACATTCTTATGACTGATTCTTTGCTATGTTTGACACACATTCTTGGTGGGACTCCTCCCTCCCACCAGATTGAACCTGCACTTCATCCAAATTTCGCTCTTTTCAGGCTGTTTGTATGGAGCAGAGTATGAGGAAGCACCTTCTGCAGAGAGTGTTTCTGTGGAAGGACTCTCACAGGTCAGGACTCCAAAGGCAAGGCCGTGCACCCGTAAGAGTGACTCCTGTGTGATTTGTATCCCAGTCCTGAGAGATACTTTACACTTTTGCTGAGCTCCAAGCCACATACCCTGGACAGAAATTACACTTGGTTGGGGCATCAGGAAGTTTCTGGTTGAGAGCAAATCTTCATCAGCTTCAGAAGATTGATAGTGGAGAGAAACTCTAAAATAGATGGAGTTCAAGCCTCATTTGTGCCGAACTGCAGATTCCATTTATCAGGAAAGCCCTTCAACGTTGGGGAAGTTGTGAGGGACTTCCCAGCCACCTCAGGGCTTCTCCAGCATCAGGCCACTCCCAGCAGTGAGAGACCACACAGCAGCATACGACACTGCAGAGTTCTCACCGGACAAAGGCCTTTCAAATACATTGAGTCTGGGAAGTATTTTAGCAAGAAATTTCTACTCAATTCAACACCAAAGAGTTTGCTCTGCAGAAAGGCCCTATGAGTGTAGTTAATGTGGGAAATCCTTCAGCCGCGTCGTAACCTCTCACCACAGGAGATCTCACCCTGGAACAAGGTCTTACGAGTACAGTGACTGTGGAAAGTCTTTTAGCCAAAATTTCTGCTTATTTCAACACAGTTGGATGGATACTAGAGCAAGGACTTGTGACCGCAGTGAACGTGGGAAATCATTTAGTGGTAAAACTAAACTCATTCAAGAGTTCACACTGGAGAAAGGCCTTATGAGTACAGTGAATGCAGCAAATACTTTCACCAGGAAGAGTTCACACTGAAAAAGACCTTATGAGTGCACTGAATGTGGGAAATTTTTTAGCTGCTGCAATAACCTTTCTCGTCACAGGAGAACTCACATTAGAACAAGACCTTTTGAGTGCAAAGAATGGGGGAAAGTATTTGGTTGCAATAATGACCTCATTCACCACCAAAGTGTCACACTGGAGAAAGGCCTTATGAGTGCAGTGAATGTGGGAAAGTTTTTAGTTACAGCTCCCGCCTGATTCAACACAGGAAGACTCACACTAGTGTGTGACCTTATGAGCGCACTGAATGTGGGAAATCATTTAGTTGCAAAACTGTTCTCATTTGACACGACAGTTCATAATGAATAAGGCCTTATGGGTGCAACGAATACGGGAAATCCTTTATCTGTAAAATTCACCTTATGCAACACCAGAGAGTTCACACTGGAGAAAGGCCTTATGCGTGCAGCAAATGTGGGACGTCCTTTGGCCAAAGCTCTGCTCTCCTTCAGCACCTGAGAGTTCACACTGGAGAAAGACCTTATGAGTGCAGGAAACGTGGGAAGTCTTTTAGCCAAAGCTCTGCTCTCCTTCAGCATCTGAGAGTGCACAATGGAGAAAGGCCTTATGAGTGCAGTGAATGTGCGAAATCCTTTCGGCAGGTATTAAGTTTTCATTTGACATCAAAGTGTTCACTCTGAGGAAAGGCTTTGTGAGTGCAGTGAATGTGGAAAATCTTTTACTCGCAAATACTCCCTCATTCAGCACAAGACAGTTCACGCTGAAGAAAGGTCTTACAGTTAAGGTGGGAAATGTTTTTACTGTCTTTATTATGTATTTATTTTTGAGACAGGACCTTACCCTTTCACCCAGGCTGCAATGCAGTGGCACAATCTTGGCTCACTGCAGCCTGGATCTCTCAGGCTTAGGAATCCTCCTACATCAGCCTTTCAAGTAGCTGGGACCACAAGTGCACACCACCATACCCAGCCAATTTTTGTATTTTTAGTAGAGACAAGGGTTTCACCGTGTTGCCCAGGCTGGTCTTGAACACCTGGGCTCGAGCAATTCACACACCTTGGTCTCCCAAAGTGCTGGAATTACCGGCATGAGCCACCATATTTAGCCATAAATCTTTTAGCCCAAGCTCTGGCCTCTTTCATCACAGGAAGACTCACGTGCAGTGAATATAGCAGATTCTTTAGTTGCATTTAAAGTGTTTCCATAGGACAAAACCCTTAAATATGCAGCAAATATGCTTTTTCCTTAGTATGATGATGCTAGAAGCTAGTCCTTGAGAAGAGCCTCCTCCCAATTTAAATCTCATGTATACAAACATCTATGGATTTCCCATAAGTTTGAGGTATCTGAGAAGCATGTGCAGCTGTTTTACTCTCTAAACCTGCCCAGGGATCTTACCAGATTGATGTCACTGCCAGTTTCTATAGCTGAAGCCATTTCATCTCTACTACCTGGGTGATCCACAGAGTATGTGTCAGTCACTGTCCCAACGTGTTCAGGGAGGCAGACTTCTATTAGTTGGAAGAAATCACGAGTAGTCTGAGCTCTTAGGGGGTACTCATTCCCTCCTTTCTGATACTTAGGGCATGATTGTACCTCAGTTTTGGCCCTGGGACCTAATCTGAGTTCTGCTAGTGGTTGGTAGAGTAGGCCTGCCTTTTTCAGAGACATTGTTTGCCTCAGGTGATGATTTTCATGAAGTATTTTCAAATTCCAAGTCATCAAATCAGGATTTGCCTATTGTACATTGCATTGCTCTGCAGTGATAAAGTCCTTTTTCTTTAAGTACCTTTAATTTTGTAAGTTCCGTTCACTATGGAGTAGTTTGGAAGCGTAATAGGACTCTGCCAGGTTAAAGGGGTAAGTAACTTTTGTGGGGATCCAAACATTGTATGCCTCAGAGAGGACAGTATGGGGAAAGTATAGCCGTTGTTTCATTTGGGGCCTATTTTGCTACTCTGTGAAAATAGAAAATTAATTTGTATCTCAAATCATGCAGAAAACATTTCATCCCCAAAGCTGCCAATATCTGAGGAATTCCTCTACAGAGAAGAACCAAACAGTTGGCTAAAATCAGGTTCTTGAGAATCCAATCCATGGGCTTTAACCTCCAACCACTGCAAGAAATGAAGACTTAGCAACAGAAGAGCAAGGTGTTGTCCAGTTGATCCCAACTCTTGTCTGAGATAAAGATGATTCCCATTGTCAGGTCTGTGGACAGCATTCAGTCACAGCAATGACATTTTCATTCAGAGTCAGAAAATCCTGGAAATAAAGGCCGGTGGTGTATTTTATCAAGGCAATTTCTCACTGCAATATTCTTTGTATTTGGGCCGGGCGCGGTGGCTCACGCCTGTAATCCCAGCACTTTGGGAGGCCGAGGCGGGTGGATCACGAGGTTAAGAGATCGAGACCATCCTGGTCAACATGGTGAAACCCCGTCTGTACTAACAATACAAAAAATCAGCTGGGCATGGTGGCGCGTGCCTGTAATCCCAGCTGCTCAGGAGGCTGAGGTAGGAGAATTGCCTGAACCCAGGAGGCGGAGGTTGCGGTGAGCCGAGATCGCGCCATTGCACTCCAGCCTGGGTAACAAGAGCGAAACTCCTTACCAAAAAAAAAAAAAAAAAAAAAAAAAAAAAATATATATATATATATATATATATTCTTTGTATTTCTCTAAGGTTCAATTTAAATGTGTGTGTGTGTGTGTGTGTTTGTTTGTTTGTTGTTGTTTAGGGTTTTCTAATTATATGTACCCATATTAACATCCTTATAAAATGTACCATTTTCTAGTCTACCTATGTACCAATATATTTCTGCACAGTGCTCAAATATTTATTTGCCAACTAAGTAATATGCCATAGGGCAGTCTCCTGTTGGTATGAAAATGCAGCAATACAAATTACAGTATGGATAGCCTATAGTAGAATAGAGAACAATTCACCGTGATCAAATTGGATTATTCATTGTAAATGCAGTCCCATGTTAGGATGGTGAAGCCAACGATTCACTTTTATTTCACTTAGGTGCAAATCTACAATGACCACTATCACAGAAAATATTCAAAAACTTTACAGTCTACCCCAAACGATAGAGCATGAAAATTATTTTTTAAGGCTAGTTAAGTGAAGCAGTAGGAATGGAGAGGGAACGAAGAGAGCTGTAACTAATTGTGATCAATTAGTTGTAAACACCACTGCCTGGGCATGAAAATTAAAGTATGAAACACTGTCAAGGAAAAACACAAAATAATTTTATTTATAGAGGATATAATTACCTTTTTTATCTATGTAGAGGATTAATTCAAAATTTAGTAGAATGATACATAAATGAAAGAAAAATGTTTCATGTAAAATCAATGGTTTTCATATGTATCTCAGCAGCCATTAGTATAAAAATGTATTTAAAATACTTACTTCACAACTTCCTTAAATTGCCACGAAACCCTTGAATAATGATTAAGAAGTGTGGATTACAGGAATAGTGAAAATGTAGTTCTAAAGGCATTAACAGAATCCATAAATAAACAGAGACACCCTCTGTCCCTGGGTATGACTGTTGGAAAGAGCTCTAATGTCACATGATGAATCTATAACATCATCACAATTTTGATTAGTTTTCATGGTTTAGAAAACTAACCATTTTCTAAATGTTTATTTTTATATTATTCAAAGGATAATTTGACCAACAAATGTGAACTGGAAAATTATACTAAAATATTGAAAGAGTAATTAGAAAACTAAATGTGAAAAATGATTGTGCTCTACTATTAATCAAATTATTGCATAAAATTTATATATCAAAATTTAGGGGTGGGCGTGGTGGCTCATACCTGTAATCCCAGCACTTTGGAAGGTCGAGGCGGATGGATCACAAGGTCAGGAATTCAAGACTAGCCTGGCCAACACGGCAAAACCCCATCTCTACTAAAAATACAAAAATTTAGCTGGCCGTGGTGGCAGGCACCTGTAATCCCAGCTACTTGTTAGGCTGAGGCAGGAGAATCGCCTGAACCTGGGAGCAGAGGTTGCAGTGAGCTGAGACCATACCACAGCGCTCCAGCCTGGGCAACAGAGTGAGATTCCATCTAAAAAAAAAACAAAAAAACTTGGCATTTATACAAAACATATATTATTATACTAAATAAAGAGTCCCTGAATGGGAGTTACTGTTGTAGCCTTCAAGAAATAAAACAAATTCTGGTTATATTAACCAACACATAATGTAGCAGTGTCCAATCTCAGCAATGTCCCCTTGGAAGTATCATGTCAGATGAGGGCAGGATGTTTTGAGGCTGCTCCAGTAGTGCTACGGAATGTGGCAGAGCTTTGGATTGAGGTAATGACAACTGAAATGTTAAAAGAAACATACATTTTACCAGTTATTCAGAGGAGCATTGTCAAACCCCTCTACATCACAGGTTACTTATGCTGGCATCAAGCTAAGCAGGGCTCACACTCACCCACACAAGTGGCAATTTGATAAACTCTAGACAAAACTATGGAATCTTGTTGTCAAAATATCAGTGAATTGTGTAGGAGTCCCAGTTTATCAACAGTTAGCTGAACAGTCATGTTATGTCAATTTGTATTTTTTCCCTCCTTGCTAAATTGGAGGGTTTAGCTTCCCAGCCTACTCATATCATTAACTGTGGCATGTATCAGTAGATATCTCTCCCCTTCTCTGCTATGAAATTTAAATGTGTCCTCCCTAGCAAGACACATACACACACACACGCACATATGTGCACACGCACATACACATAGACACACACCAAATTCAGCTCTTCACCAAATCAACTGTTAAGAAGATGCTGGGAGGATTTCCTGATAAAAAATGGTACTCATTGTCCCTAAACTGCTTTTGCAGACAGCATAGTTTTTTGCTTTTTTTTTTTTTTTTTTTTTAAGACAGAGTCTCGCTTTGTTGCCCAGGCTGGAGTGCAGTGGCACAGTCTTGGCTCACTGCAAACTCTGCTTTTCAGGTTCAAGCGATTCTCCTGCCTCAGCCTCCCTAGTAGCTGACACTACAGTCTCAGGCTTCCACACTTCACTGATTTTTGTATTTTTTATAGAGATGGGTTTCACCATGTTAGTCAGGCTGGTCTCGAACTCCTGACCTCAAATGATCTGCCCACCTTGGCCTCTAAAATTGTTGGGATTACAGGTGTGAGCCACTGCACCCAGCCTTGCAGACAGCACAGTTTATGCTGAACACCTGTTTTCCTTTTAGGCATCTGGAATTTTGTTATATGCTCGGCAGAGGACACCTAGGTTGTCAGCTCTCAATAAAAACTCTGGGCCCCGAGCATCAGATGACATTCCCTGGTAGACAGCATATCACATGTGTTTTCACAACTTGCTGGAAGAATTAAATGCATACTGTGTGACTCCACTTCGAGAGGATTCTTGGAAGTTTGGCTGCAGGTGCCTTTTCCCTTTGCTGATTGTCCTTATATCCTTTCACTGTAATAAATTAATTATAACTATGTAATAGTTACAATGGTAATTATGACTATATGCTGACTCCTGTGATTACTACTGAATTACTGAACCTGGGTTAGGCTCTGACATCCCACCTTTCCTTGTGGACATCACTGTCCTTCTCACATTGGGGTCATTGAACACTGCCACTTTCCCTGGTTTCCTGGAGTACGTGCTGACTGTGCCAGGGCTGGGGTGTGTGTGCTGGTGTGTGTGCTGTTTCCTCTTCCTCCCAAGAATTTCCCAACACCTGCTGCCCTGCAGCTTCAAATAGACCCACAGAGAGTAGCCTCTTCCTACTTGGCTGGCTTGGTCCACACCATGGCTAGTCTGTGACCAGTATCTACCTCTTTATTCTGACATTTCTTGAGGCCTGACTGTTCAGAATCACAGACACTGACAAGGGTACTACTGGTGGGGACTATAATGCCATTTCTGCAAAACACTACCCCAAGATCTTGTAATGTTTATTGTTTTCCCTGTGATTTGTCATGGAGTGGGTCACCCTGATGGAGTGATGACCACTCACCTGCCCTATCTTTCCTGGAGGATCTTCATCTCCTATGCCCCGTGTAGTTGCCCAATTAGAGATGGGGGACAGTCCTAGCAGCCAGACTTGACGTTAGTCACAGAAAGGATGTTTGGAGGGCCCAAGTCCCCTGTGAGTGGCAGTTGACACTGGGGGTGGGTTCAAATCATACCAGGATTTGTCCTGTGCCCACCATTGTGTGAGGCCAGGGCCAGAGGCTATACCGGATTTCTACCTTCAGCCTCTTCCATTTTCCCTACTTGTTGATTTTCCTCTGATTTCTGGAAAAAGCTACCTCACACCTCGCTGGCCTCCATGTCTCACCATTCCTCTCCACTTGTTCTCTCTGTAGTGCTCTGTGAAATTGCCATACACTTACTATGGCATGAGATGTGAACATATCCTTAGGGTGGCCTTGACCCCACCTACATAGTGCATAGTGATCAGATATTCATTTCATTTCTACCATTGATGGCTCCCTGTCCTATTATCTCATGAAAGTATGTATTTTCTCTCTTCTGACATATCCAATAGTTTGTACAGCATTTAGAATGTAAACAGATTATAATATGTCCCAAATATTTTTTGTACACAAGTCACATGTGAGATACAAAATAAGGTATAAATTTCATAAAGATCCTTTCATTGAAAGGCTTCTATTTTTGAGAAAGCATATAAAAGAACTGATTGATTTGAAAGTACCAATTTTTTTTTTTTTTAAAGATGGGGTTTCACCATGTTGGCCAGGCTGGTCTTGAGCTCCTGACCTCAGGTGATCCACCCACCTCCGCCTCCCAAAGTGCTATGATTACAGGCGTGAGCCACCACGTCCAGCCTAAAGTATCATTTTATGAGTTTTTTTTTTTTTTTTTTAATTAATGAGACATGGTCTCACTCTGTCGCCCAGGCTGGAGTATAATGGTGCAATCATGGCTTACTGAAATCTCGACCAATTTTATGAGCATATTTTAAAGAAAAAAGAAAGAACCGTATCAGGAGAGCTGTGAATGCAAGTGGTCACATGTAACAGAGTAAAGAATATCATAGACAATGTTATGTTAATAAATTTGAAAATTTGAATGAAATGAACATATTTATCTTATAAAGTAGCTGTTCTTCTTGTATGTCTTTTTTTTTTTTTTTTTTTTTTGAGACAGAGTTTCACTCATATTACCCAGGCTGGAGTGCAATGGCGCCATCTCGGCTCACCGCAACCTGCGCCTCCTGGGTTCAGGCAATTCTCCTGCCTCAGCCTCCTGAGTAGCTGGGATTACAGGCACGCACCACCATGCCCAGCTAATTTTTTGTATTTTTAGTAGAGACGGGGTTTCACCATGTTGACCAGGATGGTCTCGATCTCTTGACCTCGTGATCCACCCACCTTGGCCTCCCAAAGTGCTGGGATTACAGGCTTGAGCCACCGCGCCCGGCCTTTTTTTGTTTGTTTGTTTGTTTTAAATTCTATTTTTTATTTTATTTTATTTTATTTATTTTTTATTTTTTTTGAGACAGAGTTTCACTCATGTTACCCAGGCTGGAGTGCAATGGCGTGATCTCGGCTCACTGCAACCTCCGCCTCCTGGGTTCAGGCAATTCTCCTGCCTCAGCCTTGATTACAGGCTTGAGCCACCACGCCCGGCCTTCTTGTATGTCTAATTTTAATATCACTGTTACATTTTTGAGAACCTCTGTCCTGTCAATGTGGTTACTTACCATTGAGATGTTGATTCACATTTCAACCATTACTGGGATTCCCAAGGTCTACTTTTTGAGGGTGATCAACTTCAACCTAATTTTCATACATACTCTATCCTTTGTTCAACAATTACAGACTCTGATACATTCTGTTTGTTAGAGATAAATTTCCCTTCATCGAGTGAAATTATCTAGGAAACCATCACTTCTCCCAGCTACTGTAAGTTAGCAAAATCTGTAGCACTTGAATGATGTTGTTACCAACCATAGGTTCTTAGGGTCTGGATGCAATTGAAATTGTCATGAGGCCAAAGGAGTTTTCCCAGACAAGGCTTTTATTGGAGCTTATGTGTAGCATAAGGGATGGGATACAACAGGAGAGAGAGAGAGAGAGAGAGAGGGAGAGAGAGAGGGAGAGAGATATGACCCTGGTAGGCTGAACTGGGCAAAACATGTGAAGGGTAGGGAATGCAAGTCAGCATCTCTGGTTGTAACAGCTATCCTGAGTACACAGCACAGGCCCAGTGTGCAGAACCAGAGCTTTTGGTTGGGCCCCCATTTCCGATACCTGGTGTGATGGGCGGGGGAACCAGTGAGTGCAGAATTTGCAGTGCGACTGAGCGGGAGGGCGGGAGGATACTCAGGAAACCTGGCGTCTGTCTTGTGTTCACAGGGAACAGGGAGTCTGAGGCTGAGCCACACTAGCACTGGTGGGCTGTGAACTTGTACCTTCATTCTGAGGGCTTTGGGGGCCAGAGATGGTTGTGAACAGAAGAGGGACACGGTCTGAGTTAGGGTTTTCAAAGTTTTCCAAGAGGCACTCGGAGAACAGATTGGAATGGGGTGATGCAGACAGTGAGGCACAGGAACGCTGGGCCCTTATCCAAGACAGAGGCTGGGAAGAGGCAGCAGAGTTTAGTCATTCAGCCCAAGGTCACCTGGCCTCTGGGGCTGGGCAGAAGTACAGGGGAGGTGTGAGCACATTGAAAGAGGTCCCAGCTTCTATGGCCTGCTTCTGCCCACAGGCCCCCATGGCTGAAGAAGCACTCACAGAGCATACACAGGGATCTGGAGGGTGTTCTAGGCTCATACGGGTTCCAGCCCCACCCATGTGGTCTTTGGGACTCTGTGTCCTGGAATTCTTTGCCTGCCATTCTCTCAGCCCTTGGATTTGGGAACCTGGAAGAAACTCCAAGTCCAGAGAGAAATACCCTAGACTCCTCCTGAGTCCAGGCCCAGGGGTTGCATGGAGGGGTTTCTATTTCTAGCAACAAATGGAAGACGTATGGAAGGTTATCTCAATAAAAGGTACCAGCATGTGGAATTACATGGAGATGTAGCTGAGTGGGGAATAGGGTACAGTAGATCTCCATTCTTATTTTATTTATTTATTTATTTTTTGTTTGTTTTTTTTTTTTTTTGAGACGGAGTTTCACTCTTGTTACCCAGGCTGGAGTACAATGGCGCGATCTCGGCTCACCGCAACCTCCGCCTCCTGGGTTCAGGTAATTCTCCTGCCTGAGCCTCCTGAGTAGCTGGGATTACAGGCACGCGCCACCATGCCCAGCTAATTTTTGTATTGTTAGTAGAGACGGGGTTTCACCATGTTGACCAGGATGGTCTCGAGCTCTTGACCTCGTGATCCACCCGCCTCGGCCTCCCACAGTGCTGGGATTACAGGCTTGAGCCACCGCGCCCGGCCCATTCTTCTTTTAAAATCAAAGAACATGGGGCAAGAGTCAGTCCTGGAATGTGACTGCCTGAGAAGTTGGATGTCTATTAGGTTTGGATCAGAGGAAGCAGGTGATCTGAATTAGGTCTAAACAGGTACCACCTGGATTTAGAGTGGAGAACAGACTTTGGGAGTGATAGAGAAAGAAGGATGACCTTGGAGGAAACTACTGCAGTAGTATACGTGAGTGTTGATAGTGTGGACTGGTGTGGTGGGGATAGTGGGGTGAGAAGTGGTTAGATTCTGGATCCATTTTTTTAAGGAGGGCTGCCTGGATTTTCTGATTTTGAGGATGAGAGAAAAGGGGTTAGGAATGACACTAAAGTTTTAATCTTATCGCATGGTAGAAGGGGGAAAATAAATATTTTAATCTTAGTTCCGTCAACTGAGATGGGATAGTCAGTAGTAGGAGTGATTTTCATTGGAGTTATCTGCAGTTTTGGGGTTTTTTGCCATGTTAATAGTCTTACATATTTCAGAGAGCAAAAGATGTGGTGGCATCAAGTGAGCAGATGGACACACAGGCCTGGAAAACTGGAGAGGGGTTCAGGATGGTGTCATCCAGAAGTGGTGGCTATTGTGTGGACAGGGGTGGAGCTGTGGATCACATGTAGAAGGGTGATTCAGGTCATGATGGTGCTACTAGAAAGCCAAAAGAAAGAAGAGATCCAAGGACTAGGTCTCCTGCTTGGGCACCTGGCTGGGGATGGTGGGCATCACAGACATCGATGCAGAAGAGAAGCAGCCGTGAAGGGACTGTGTGTGGGGAAGATGGTCTGGCAGGTGGGAGGCCTTCCAAGGGAAGAGTAGAAAGGTACAGAGATGCTCTTTAGTAGAAAGATCTTATCTTACTTATCTGTCTACTCTTATCTTTCTAGCTTACTAAAGAGTAGAAAGAGTAGACGGATACAAAGGCACAAAAGTAATTGAGACAAGATGACACTCAGATGGTGCGGCTGCTTATTCACTGTTCTACAGATTTGCTGGAATTTTGTAGAGATTTGGTGATGTCTGGGGTGTTTCGTTCTTGCTGGTGGATAAGGTCAGGGGCATTTATGATAGTTATCATGCCTGTCACAGAGACTGATGGGGCTGGGCTTTTAATGAGAATTTAGTGGGAGAGGAAGGGTATGGCTGCTGAGGGGTCAGCAAGTGCAGCACAGAAGTGGAAGAGGGAAGAGTCTTTGAAACTTTTTTTTTTTTTTTTTGAGTGTTTGAAACTTACATGTGGTTCTGGTTAGCTAATGTTGAAACAAGAGTCAGAGATAGGCAGGAAGGCTTTCACAGCAGCATTTGGGGCTGTCCCTGGTGGTGGGATGCATGAGAGGTCTTGGGTAGTACTGAATCCTGTTTGAATTTGCCAGATACCCTCTGGATGCCTTGTGCTGAGTAACATGGAGTAAGTCTAGGGAGATTACTATGATATGGGGCAGGGAGGTGGCAGAGCTGTGGGAGTGCAACTATGGGGTCCAGAGACATGAGAGAGGTGCAGTCTAAGGAATGACGTGCCTGTGGAAAGGGAGTATGAACTGATGGCCCCAGGGCCCCAGTACTGGGGACTTAAGGATGATAGGTGATCCAAGTTGTGTTGTAAGGCTTGATAGGGAGGACCCCAGGGAAGTTGCCTGGCAGGAAGGAGCAAGGCCTTGCAGTACAGTTCCTGAGCCCAGGTGGCATCTATCTGCCACCTGCCTGTAGTTGCTGAGGACCAGGCACAGGGATTAATTGAACCATGAGACAACAGCATCCATGATCTCTCTGTGACATTGGGAGTTTGGGAGGAGGATAGGCACGGAGTAGATGTGTGGGGAGATAGATTGTGGGTCCTTGAAAGACAGACTGTGAGCTGGGTGTGGTGGCTCATGCCTGTAATCCCAGCACTTTGGGAGGCCGAGGCGGATCACAAGGTCAGGAGTTCGAGACCAGCCTGACCAACATGGTGAAACCCTGTATCTACTGAAAATACAAAAGTTAGCCAGGCAGGTGGCACACATCTGTAATCCTAGCTACTCAGGAGGCTGAGGCAGGAGAATCGCTTGAACTTGGGAGGCAGAGGCTGCAGTGAGTCAAGATTGTGCCATTGCACTCCAGCCTGGGCAACAGAACAAGACATGAGATGCCATCAAAAAAGAGAGAGAAAAAGAGAGAAAGAAAGAAAGAAGGAATGAAAGAAAAAAAAAAGGAAAGAAAAGAAAGAAAAAGAAGAGAGAGAAAGACCGTGGTTTCATCTGTCTCCATCATGACAGGGCAATGTAGTCTTTGAGGACGTGGCTGTATAATTCTCCAGGACGAATGGGGTCTCCTTGATGAGGCTTAAGAAACACCTGTACCACAATGTGATGCTGGAGCACTTTGTACTTACATCCTTATTGGGTAAGGCTCTCACACTCACCTCACTGCCATGGGCTTGAATTTATCTTTCTGTTCTTCCCCAGGGCTACTCTGTCTTCCCATCTGAGCTGTGGGTGCTGCTTTCTTCCTCAGTTCCCAGAGCAGGTGCTGTTGATGATAGGGCTGGGTTGTTTGCACTCCCCTCTTTTCTCCTCTACAGCTCCAAAACCTGCTGCCCCAGTCTTGTAGGGAAGAATGGGGGTCAGCACTCTCGTAGTGAGACTAATGGAATCCCTCTTGCTTGCCCTCTTCCTGACTGGGTGACTATGTTGAGGTCACCGTATCTTTGTGTCCCAAGGGTTGCTCTCTTCTTCTAGCTGACAGTTCTTCATGCCTGCCTGTACTAGAATTGCAGTCATTGATGCATATAGGTGCTAGTTATGTGTGCTGAGACAAATTCTTGTGCAACCCTCATCTGAAGTTCTTTTTTGGTAACATCTAGTTTTCTGTGGTTTGTCATGTGATAAGATGTTCTGGCCTAGTGCTGGTCACTTAACCTGTCCTGTCTTTTCCTTAGGACTTGCATTATCCAAGATCCATGTAATTGCAGAACTGGGGTCAAGCAGAGAGTCCTTTGTGCATCACGGGATGGACATAACTCCAGCCATGGCAACATGGGCTCAGAGAGGGCCTGGCCCTGCTGAATGGCAGCCGGGAAAGGGCTGACATCAGGGCTGTGTTCACATCATACTAGGAACCTGTTCAAACAAGTATTTTGATGCTAGTGCTGGTGGCCACACCTAATTTCTGCCTTTCTTCCCCATTCTTGATACTTTGCCAGCTTGTGTTTACTCTTGACTTCTGCCACCTGGCTTTCCTGCCAACTTTCTGCCTCCATGTGCCACCCATGTCTCTCCTAATTCCCCTGGATAAGGTCAGGGGCAAAGGTGGTCATCTGTGAGAGTCACTATGCCTGGCACAGGAACTAATGGGGCTGGGCTTTTAATGAAGATTTAGTGGGGAAACAAGGATATGGTGGCTGTGATCTGCAACTTTGGCCCACACGTCATGTTTCAAATGGTATACAAATATCCTTAAACAGTCCTTGAATACCAGCTACTCATTTGCAATTGGATTTTTCTGCTCTTGGATAAAATCTTCGGCACAGAATTCACGTCACCAACAACTAAGGCCCTGCTGGAAATAACTCTCAGAGGAGTAAGGTGGAAGCCATGTCTGCTTCTTCTCATTTATTTTGCACCCATCCTTATGTACTTCTTTTTTTTGTTTGTTTGTTTGTTTTTAGGTGGAGTCTTGCTCTGTTGCCCAGGCTGGAGTGCAGTGGCGCGATCTCGGCTCATTGCAACCTCCGCCTTCCGGGTTCAAGCGATTCTCCTGCCTCAACCTCCTAAGTGGCTGGGATTACAGATGTGCACCATCATGCCTGGCTAATTTTCGTATTTTTAGTAGAGATGGAGTTTCACCATGTTGGTCAGGCTGGTCTCGAACTTCTGACCTCATGATCCACCCGCCTCAGCCTCCCAAAGTGCTGGGATTACAGGCATGAGCCACCGTGTCTGGCTGTATATCCTCCTTCTTGTGAGGCCTCTTGACTTCTGTGACCTATAAAGTCCCAGTACTGCAAAGCAGCCCCTTCCTCAATCTGATTCCAGCTCCATTCTGAAAACAATTCCATGTACCCATAGTGACCTTATGCAATTCCACGTATACAAGGTTATGGCCTTTGGTGTGTCAGACCCATTTGTGATATGGCTGCCTCCTTCCTACAAAGACAGCATGTACTTCACCAGTATTTGCTTTCAGGTTATTGGGGTGGAGTGTATAATGAGGCACCTTCTCAGCAGTGTGATTCTGTGGACTCCAAAAGCACATTCATCAGCCCACAAGGCTTGTCTCTGTGAGATGTGTGTCCCTATTACGGAAGGTGTTCTATACCAGGCAGAGCACCAAGGAATACATAGTGGGCAGAAAATGTACACATGTGGGGCATGTGAGAAACAATTCTGTTTCAGTACAAATCTTTACCAACACCAGAGAGAGCACAGTGGAGAGAAATTTTACAGCAAAGACATGGACAGGGCCTCCTTTGGGAAGAGCTACAGAATCTATGCATCAGGAAAGCCCTTCACATGTGGAGAGGTTGGGAATGGCTCCCTGGCTTATGAGGGCCTTCCTCAGCACCAGGCCACTGCCAAAGAAGTGAAGCCACACTGTGGTGTACTGAGTGTGAGGAGGCCTTTCAGAGTGACAAATGTGAATGTGGGAAAGCCTTTCACCACAAACATACACTTGTTCAGCACCAGAGAATCCACACTGGAGAAGGGTGGTGTGAGTGCAGTGAATGTGGGAAAGCCTGCAGCTACAAGCACACATTTGTTCAGCACAAGACAGTCCACAATGCTCTGAGAGAGGCCTTTTGAGTGCAGTGAATGTGGGAAGGCCTTTAGATTAAAATATAAATTAGCACCAGTGTACTCACACTGGAGAAAGGCCAAAAGAGTGTATCGAATGTGAGGAAACTTTCAGGTACAAACCCAAACTTGTTTGGCACCAGAGAATTCACATGGAGCAAGATCTTTTTTTTCTTTTTTTACTTTTTTTTTTTTTTAAAGACAGGGTTTCACCATGTTGGTCAGGCTGGTCTTGAACTCCCAACCTCAGGTGATCCACTCGCCTTGGCCTCCAAAGTGCTTGGATTACAGGCGTGAGCCACCATGCCCAGCCGCAAGATCTTATAAATGTGCCAAATGTGGGAAATTCTTTTTTTTTTTTTTTTTTTTTGAGACGGAGTTTCGCTCTTGTTACCCAGGCTGGAGTGCAATGGTGTGATCTCGGCTCACCACAACTTCCACCTTCTGGGTTCAAACAATTCTCCTGCCTCAGCCTCCCAAGTAGGTGGGACTACAGGCATGTGCCACCATGCCCAGCTAATTTTTGTGTTTTTAGTACAGACAGGGTTTCACCTTGTTGACCAGGATGGTCTCGATCTCTTGACCTTGTGATCCACCCACCTTGGCCTCCCAAAATGCTGGGATTATAGGCATGAGCCACAGCGCCCAGCCAAATGTAGGAAACAGAGCTCAAGCTTTGTTCAACACCAGAGAATTCTTACTGCGTCAAGGCCTTACAAATATGAATGTGGGAAATCCTTTAGCCAAAGCTCCATCCTCAGTCAACACCAGAGAGTTTACACTGGAGAAAGGCCTTATGAATGCAGCAAATGTGGGAAATGCTTTAGCCAAACCACGGCCTGATTCAACACCATAAACTACACCAGATAAAGGCTTCATCAATACAGCCAATCCAGTTTGCAGTCTACTCTAATTCAACGCCAAAAACTTTACAACCCAGATATTTTCATGAATTTAGTGAATGCATGAAAGCTTTTAGCCAAAGATCTGGCCTTATTCAACACAAGAAATTCCACACGAGAATGGCTTTAGGCCTTCTGGGAATGTGCGCCGTTTTGTCAATATGACAGCACTAGACAGCCTTTGTGATGGAGTCATCTGCTTGAATTTGAACTTCATACATCTGAACAGCCATTTTCAGGAGATTCTCCATTAATTCCAGGTATGTGAGATGTTTTCAGGAGTTGCATTCTGCACTTCAACCTGTCCAGGAGGACTCTTGCCAGAATCATGTGATTGCTAGGTTCTGTCGCAGAAGCCATCTTACCTGTATCACCTGGCAGGTCTACACATCAGTCACCAGAGCATGCTTAGAGAAGACTAATGTTTGTGTTCTCTCTCCCATTGTCTGGAGGATATCATAGTTTGATCCCTCAGTGGACTCTTACTCTCTTATCTCTCACTAGTTTTGGCCCAAAGGACCTAGTCAAGGTACTCCTGGTGGCTTATAAAATGTTACCTTCTTCATGGTATTGTTTATCTCACATGGTACTTTTTTATGGACTTTCTACCCTCCAAGTCATAGACCAACAAACCGTGCCTCACATTGTTCTGGTCTGTGCAGTAATAAAAATCTTATTAAATCATGTTTAATCTTTTTTTTTTGAGATGGAGTCTCACTCTGACGCCCAGGGCTGGAGTGTGGTGGTGCAATCTTGGCTCACCGTAACCTCTGCCTCCCGGGTTCAAGCAATTTCCTGCCTTACCCTCCCAAGCAGCTGTGATTATGGGTATCTGCCACCACGCCCGGCTAAGTTTTGTATTTTTAGTAGAGACCGGTTTCACCATCTTGGCCAGGCCGGTCATCCAGTCACCTGACCTAAGTCATGTTTAAGAGTTCTTGGCTAGGCGCAGTGGCTCACACCTGTAATCCCAGCACTTTGGGAGGCCGAGGCGGGCGGAACATGAGATCAGGAGATTGAGACCATCCTGGCCAACATGGTGAAACCCTGTCTCTACTGAAAATATAAAAGTTAGCCAGGTGTGATGGTGCACGCCTGTAATCTCAGCTACTAGGGAGGCTGGGGTGGGAGAATCACTTGAACCCGGGAAGTAAAGGTTGCGATGAGCCGAGATAATGCCACTGAACTCCAGCCTTGTGACAGAGTGAGACTGTCTTAGAAAAAAAAAAATCGGTTCTATTCACTGTATGTGATGGGTTGAAAATATAACTAGGTTCCGCCAGTGTGAAGCGGTGAGCAACTTTTTTGAGAGCCTCAACTTTATGTGCCTCTGAGGGAACAATATGATGTCTTTCCAACCTTGGAGTAAGGGAAGGTACTGAAGAGTGAGTTCAACCACCAGTGACCAATTATTTAGCCAGTTAAGTCTACATAAAAAAGCCTGAATTAAAAACCCTTAAACTCATGGTTTGGGAAGCTTCTGGGTTGGTGAGCATATCCATGTACTAGGAGGAGGCTGCATACCAACTGTATGGAAACAAGGGCTTCTAAATATGGGATTCTCCCTGACCTCATCTTCCTCTGGCTGCTTGTTTGTATTCTTTTATAAAAAGCTAATAGTAAAAATGGCAGTTTTGAGTTCTGTGAATTATTCCAACAAATTATTAGACTTGGTGGCGGTGGGGGGTGGATCATGAGAACAATTTGTAGTTCACCTGGCAGAAATGTAGGTAGCATGGAGACCTCATTTGCAGCTGGTATCTGAAGCGAGGACAGTCCTGTGGGATTAAATTCTTAACCTTGTGAGGTCTGTGCTACTGGGTAATTCGTGCCAGAACTGAATTAAATTTGTAGGTTACCCAATTTTGTCAGATAATTGATGTAGAAATGGCAAATTTGGTGTCAGAAAAAAACACATTTGGTGTCAGAAAATGTGGGAATTTGTAGAAGGGCCCTGACTCATATAAACTTGGTTTTGAAAGAGAAAGGATGACAGGGGAAATGAGGAACCTTTAGTTCCTGGATGGCCATCTAATTATCCATGGTATGAAACTGAATCTTCTCTGTGATCAGTTACTAAAGGCAAAAATTACCAGTAGATTTTAGAAATAGTTATAGATCCAACTTTCAAGTAGATGGCTCATTGGATATATAAGGAAATGCAAAGGAAACCTGCCAAACATACAATCCTGTATTTACTGTTACCCAAAATAGCTATTTTTTTTTTTTTTTTTTTGAGACAGTTTCACTCTTGTTGCCCAGGCTGGAGTGCAATGACGCAATCTCAGCTCACTCCAACCTCCACCTCCAGGGTTCAAGTGATTCTCCTGCCTCAGCCTCCTGAGTAGCTGGGATTACAGACATGCACCATCACACCTGGCTAATTTTGTATTTTTAGTAGATGGGGTTTTTCAATGTTGGTCAGGCTGGTCTCAAACTTCTGACCTCAGGTGATCCTCCCACCTTGGGCTCCCAAAGTGCTGGGATTACAGGCATGAGTCACTGTGCCCAGCCAAAATAGCTAAAATTTAAACAGAGTGCCAAGTCAGACCATGATGCTTGACCAGGCTCAGATTTTCATTTGTCTGAGCTTTGGCTACTAGGTTCAGAGCCACCCACAAAGGGAAAAAATATACTGGGATAACAGACTACCTCTAAGACCTAACTGATAACAAGAAGGTAGTCCACGTGAAGGAAGAACAAAACCAAGAAACCACTGAAACCAGAGGGTATAATGAGAAGGGGTTGTCTTGTTTTTTGGAACAGTATTATCAGTTTGAAGAACCTTTACTAAAATGAAGTGTGAGAGTGACTAAATTAGGAATGGTATCTTTGGCTTTGAATGCTGCAGAATGGAAAAACAGGTTTGGTTTGATATTGGACCCACTGCTAGCTTGAACAATCACAGGGAGCTTCACATCACACTGCAAATGGCTATACATGATCCACACATACAGTGGTTTATTTATGTGGCAATGACCTGCTGATGAACTGGATAAAGTCACTGTCAAGTATGTTTACTCTGAGAAGGGACACTTCAGACTCCCCTATAAATGCCAAAGTGGAATACCCCAGTGCAAGCAGCTGATACACTTTCTATGCAGGGCCTGTAGGACTGGCTTTATGATAACCAGGACATTCACCCATTGAAAATGTCTGTTTCTCAGATTATAGCAAATGCTGTGATGAAAGAGGTCCCCTTTGCCTGGGTACCCATTGTAATCTTAATTGCTACAAAACTGACCAGTCTGAGAAGCCTCATTGGGTTTGTCTCAGGTTCCCTGTGTGTGTCTTATGGATATCAACACCACTAATTAACATAATAGGGAGAGAAGGGGGCAGGGTAGGGGGAGCAAAGTCAAGAGACGTGACTTTCAAGTGCAGCAGGATTTCAGTAGTTTCTTGGGTTTGTCCTCCTCTCACATGGACTACCTTTTTATTGACCAGAGAGGTCTTAGACTTGCTCTCTGTTGAACCCAGGATATTTTTTTCCCTTTGCAGGTGGCTTTAAATCTAGTAGGTTTCAACAGCGAAAAGTCTTTTATTTTGATTTCTTTTCTTTTTTTTTGGGTGGGGACACAGCCAAAGCGAAAAGTCTTTAGAAGATTATTGGGTAATGGAATGTATATAGTAAAAATTGATGGGATTTAAACAAAGATTTGATCCGGAACTGCTGATATAGGTTGGGTGGACCTATATGGGCTCTGTGCTAACTGAGTAGTGTCAGAATTGAATCTTAGGACACCCACTTAGTTTGGAAAATTGAATTGGTGTTGTAACAACATATGGGGTATCAGAAGCAGTCACACTCTGCAGATGGCTTTGTAGGAAAGACTGCAGGGGTTTGTGGTCCTACTTAAAGGCCTTGATACCAGGATTTTTTTGTCGTCCCAAAGATCACCCTGAGGAGGGTATAATTGTTCTGACAACCTACAGTGATTCTGGGAGAAGCATGCATTGGTTTGTTTTCATAGGATGTCACATAATGCCCAACATTGTTAAAAAGAAGCTATTTCTCACGTCCTGCAACAGAGACATGTGTCCTGATTTCCAGAATTCAGTTGGCCATTTTTTTTTTTTTTTTTTTTTTTTTTTTAGGCAGAGTCTTGCTCTGTCACCCAGGATGGAGTGCAGTGGTGTGATCTCAGCTCACTCTGACCTCCGCCTCCTGGGTTCAAGTGATTCTCCTGCCTCAGCCTCCCGAGTAGCTGGGACTATAGGCACCTGCCACCACACCCAGCTACTTTTTGTATTTTTAGTAGAGACAGGGTTTCACCATGTTGGCCAGGCTGGTCTTGAACTCCTGTCCTTGTGATCTACCCGACTCAGCCTCCAAAAGTGCTGGGATTACAGGCATGGGCCACCGCGCCCAGCCCAGTTGGCTATTTCTAAGACTACAGGTGCCAAAGGAAACTGTAATATCTACAGATACTTTGCATTAATAAGCAGTGGAGGAGACTGGAGGAGACTGCAGTAAACTAGACGGAACATCGCTCTTCCAAAAGTGCATCCACAAATATTTCAGTGACTATGGCTGTGCAGGAGGAGCAAGCAGAGACGTTCTTAGGACCTCTGTACCTGCATTTTCTACAGCTGAGGTAACTGTCAGAGCTAATGAACTGAAAGTTTTGTGGACTCCTATAACCTCTGCATTTCACCGTAAGGTCATTGCTACATTGTCAAGAAAATGATGGCAGATGCCTTTAGTTTAGGAATATGGGTTTTGTGACCAACCAGCATTCCTGTTGACTGAGAAATGATCATCTTTGGTCACCAGTATTTTCTGCTACTGATGCAGGACTGCTCTTTCTAGGGCAACAAGAGAGAGATAATGGAGTAAATATAGGGTTGTCAAACTTTCTGGTTTTCTGAAGAGTGGGATAATCTAGACTTATTTTAAACCACCTGCATTTTAAAAAACTTTGAGGTTCAATTAGCCTGCAAAAAACTGCACATAAAGTGCAAAAACTCATGAAACTACTACGATAATGAACAAGTTCATCGTCTTCATAATTATCCTGTACCCTTCTATAATCTATCCTGTCTCTGACCTTCCCAGCCCTCCAGGTATTTATTTACTTTCACTTTGTTTGCATTTCCTCTTTTTTTTTTCTTTCTATTCTTCTTTTAATATAATATAAACAATTGTTTGCATTTCCTAAATTTTTTTTTTTTTTGAGACGGAGTTTCGCTCTTGTTACCCAGGCTGGAGTGCAATGGCGCGATCTCGGCTCACCGCAACCTCCGCCTCCTGGGTTCAGGCAATTCTCCTGCCTCAGCCTCCCGAGTAGCTGGGATTACAGGCACACGCCACCATGCCCAGCTCATTTTTTGTATTTTTAGTAGAGACGGGGTTTCACCATGTTGACCAGGATGGTCTCGATCTCTTGACCTCGTGATCCACCCGCCTCGGCCTCCCAAAGTGCTGGGATTACAGGCTTGAGCCACCGCGCCCGGCCAAGAAAACATATTTAATTAAATAACAGATGAAAAATTCTCAGGTCTAGCAAGAGATTCAGATAACCAGATATAGGAGGCCCAGAGATTCCTAAAAAGATACAGTGCAAAAAAAAGTCTTCACCACAGCACACTATAAGCCCTCTAAAGTCAAAGACAGAGAAAACTCCAAACACAGCAGGAGAATGGTGCCTAGTCATCCAGGAAGGAATTCCTGTGAGACTAACAGCAAATTTCTCAACAGAGAACTTACAGGCCAAGAAAGAATAGGATGATATATTCAAAGTGCTGGAAGGGAAAAAAACCTACCAGGCAAGGATATTATATCCAGCAAAAATTATCCTTCATAAAAGAAGGAGAAAATCATCCCCAGACAGGCAAAAGCTGAGGGAATTCATTACTACTGCACCAATCCAACAAAAAATGCTCAAGGGAGTCCTAAACCTGGAAACAAAAGGTTGACATTTCCCATGATGAAAACACTGGACTCACTGATAAAGCAAATACACAAATGAGGAAGAGAAAAGACACAAATGGTAGCATTACAGAAAACTACCAAACCACAATGACAAACAATAAGAGAGAAAGGAAAAAAGAATATACAAAATAATAAAACGGGAGCAAAAACTCACGTATCAGTCATAATGTTGAATGTAAATAAATTATGCACTTAAATGACAGAGACTGGCTGAATTGATTTTTTTAATGATCAAACTATATGCTGCTTACAAGAAAAACTTAACCTGTGAAGATACATATAGACAGAGTAAAGGGATGTAAAAAGATATTCTACACAAAGAGAAACCAAAAGCAAGCAGGAGTAACTATACTTAATAAAAGAGACTTTAAGTAAGTAAAGAACAATTTATTTTTTATTTTTTATTTTTTTTGAGACGGAGTTTCGCTCTTGTTACCCAGGCTGGAGTGCAATGGCGCGATCTCGGCTCACTGCAACCTCCGCCTCCTGGGTTCAGGCAATTCTCCTGCCTCAGCCTCCTGAGTAGCTGGGAATACAGGCATGCGCCACCATGCCCAGCTGATTTTTTGTATTTTTAGTAGAGACAGGGTTTCACCGTGTTGACCAGGATGGGCTCAATCTCTTGACCTCGTGATCCACCCGCCTCAGCCTCCCAAAGTGCTGGGATTACAGGCGTGAGCCACTGCGCCCGGCCCCAAGAACAATTTAAAAAGGACAAGGAAGGTCATTATACATAACGAAAAAATAGCAAGAGAATATAAGAATTCTAAATATATATGCATCCAACACTGAAACATTCAGATTCATACAACAATATTACTAAATTTAAAGAGAGACACAGACTCCCAATACAATAGTAATGGGAACTTCAACACCCTAATCTCAGCATTAAAACAGATCATCTAGATGGAAATATCAATAAAACATTAGATTTACACAGCACTTTAGACCAAGGTGATTTAACATAAATTTATAGAACATTTTATCCAATCATTGCAGAATAGATGTTCTTCCTCTCAGCACAGGGAACGTTCTCCTGGATAGATCATATTTTAGGCCACAAACCAGTCCTCAAAAAATGTAAAAATATAAAAATCTTATCAAACATTTCAGACCACAATGGAGTAAAACTGGAAATCAATACCAAGAACAACTTTGGAAACTATATAAATAAATGCAAATTAAACATGCTTCTAAACAACCATTGGGTCAATAAATAAATTAAGGTGGAAATGAAAAAAATTATTAAATGAAAATGGAAACATAACATACCCAAACCTATGGGTTCAGCAAAAGCAAGGCTAACAGGGATGTTTACAGCAATAAACACATCAAAAAAAAAATTAAAAGATCTCAAGACAAACCCACAAAATAATGATGCACCTCAAGGAACTCAAAGAGCATTTTAAAAACCCAAAAATTAGAAGAAAAAAAGAAATAATCAGAGCAGAACTAAATGAAATGGAGACTTTATTTGTTCTTGTTTTTTTTTTTTTTTTTAAGAGATGGGGTTTCACCATGTTGGCCAGGCTGGTCTCAAACTCCTGACCTCAAGTGATCCACCAGCCTTAACCTCCCAAAGTGCGGGGATTACAGGCATGAACCACCGCACCTGGCCGAAATGGGGACTTTAAAAAGCAAAACAAAGGATAAGAAAAATGAAAAACTGGTTATTTGAAAAGCTAAACAAAGTTGTTAAACCACTAGCAAGACCAGCCAAAAGAAGAGAGAAGACCCAAATTTAAAAATCCAAAATAAAAAAGGAAACATTAAAACTAATACCAAAGTTTATAAAAAACTATTATGAACAACTATATGCTCACAAACTGGTAAACAGAGGAAATGGATGAATTCCTGGACACATACAACCTATCAAGATTGAATCAGGTAGAAAAAGAAAACCTAAAAAGATGAATAAGTAGTATGCAGATTGAATCAGTAATTTAAAAATTACCTAATAAAGAAAAACCCAGAACTAGAGAGCTTTACTACTGAATTTTATCAAACTTATAAAGAAGAACTAATACCAATTTTTCTCAAACTATTTCAAAAACTTGAAGAGGAGGGAATGCTTCCTAACATTCTACCAAATTACTCTGATACCAAAACCAGAGAAGAAAAACGACGACAACAAAACAAAACAAAAACTACAGGCCAATATCCCTGATGAACATACATGCAAAAATTCTAAAAAAAAAAAAAAGAAAGAAACCACACAAGTTAACTGATGAATTCATCAACAACACATCAAAAGATAATACACTATGATCAAATGGGATCTATTCCAAAGATGCAAGAATGTTTCAATATATGCAAATTAATAAACATGACACAGTGCATCAACAGAATAAAAGATAACCATATGAGCTTCTC
The DNA here is from genome assembly GCF_009761245.1 of Sapajus apella. NCBI lineage: Eukaryota > Metazoa > Chordata > Mammalia > Primates > Cebidae > Sapajus > Sapajus apella. The sequence goes on from NW_022437075.1 coordinate 935,985, forward strand.
AATGTACACAGAAAAGCATCTGATAAAGTTCACCATCCCTTTATGATAAAATATCCCAACAAATTAGGTACAGGAGGGACATACCTCAAAATAATAAAGGCCATTTAATGACAAATCCACAGCTAATATACTAAATGGGGAATAGCTGAAAGCCTTTCCTCTTAAGCCCTGGAACAAGATAAAGATTTTCACTTTCACTACTCCTATTCAAGACAATACTGAAAGTCATAGCTACAGCAATCAGGAGACAGAGAATGAAAAGGCATACAAATTGAAAAATAAAAAAATTAAATAGCCTCTCTTTGCAAAAACTCTTAGATTTTATAAAGAAATTCAGCAAAGTTGCAGGATACAAAGTTATAAAAAATTCTGCAATGTTTCACACATCAATAATGACATAGCTAAAAAAGAAATCAAGAAAGCAATCTCATTTACAATAGCTACAAAACTAATAGGATAAAAATTTAACCAATGATTTTAAAAAAATAAAATCTCTGCAAAGAAAACTACAAAACACTGATGAAAGAAGAGGACACAAACAAATAGAAAGATACCCACACTCATGAATTGGAAGAATTAATATTCCTAAAATATCTGTACTACACAAAGTGGTCTACAGATTCAATACAATCTCTATCAAATTCTAATGTCATTTTTCACAAAAATGGAAAAAGAAATCATAAAATTTCTATGGAAACCAAACAGACCCTGAATAGCGAATGCAATCCTGAACAAAAAGAACAAACATGGAGGCATCACATTAACTGATTTTAAAATATATTACAAAGCCACAGTAACCACAACAACGTGGTATTGATATGATACACAGAACAGACACATAAAACAATGGAGCCCAGAAAAAAATCCATATTTACAGATGACTGATTTTGAACACAACCATAAAGAATGTACATTGGGGAAATGACATTTCCTCAATAAATGGGCTGGAAAAACTAGATAACCACATGCAGAAGAAAGAACCTGGACTTCTATGTCTCCCTGCACACAAAAATCAACTCAAGATTGATTAAAGACTTAAACAATAGACCCAAAATTATTAAACCACTAGGATAAACATAAAGAAAACTCTTCTGAACATTATTCTAGGCAAATATTTTATGACTAAGACCTCAAAAGCAAGGGCAACAAAAACAAAAAATAGACAAATGAGACCACATGAAACTTGAAAGCTTCTGCACAGCAAAAGAAACAAGAGAGTGAATGGAGAGAGCCTCTTGAATGAGAGAAAATGTTTGGAAACTACTCATCCAGCAGGGGATAGTCCTAGAATATATAAGAACTCAAACATCTCAACAGCAAAAAAAAACACACAAACTATCTCATTTAAAAATGGGTATTGACATGAACAGGTATTTCTCAATTCAAGACAAACAAATAGCCAACAAGTATATGAAGAATGCCAACATCACTAATTATCAGAGAGAAATATAAATGAAAACCAGGAGATATTATCTTACCCTAGTTAGAATGGTTTTTATTTAAAATGACAAAAATTAACAGATGTTGGTGAAGATGTGAAAAAAGGGAACTCCTGTACACTGTTAATCAGTACAATCACTTTGGGAAACATTATAAAGACTTCCCAATAAACTAAAAATATAATTCTCATCTGATCGGGCAATCCCACTACTGCATATTTACCCAAAGCAAAATAAATCACTGTATCAAAATGATACATGATTCTTATGTTTATTGCAATGCTATTCACAATAGCCAAGATATGGAATCAATCTAAGTGTCCATCATCAGATGAATGGATAAAGAAAATGAGGTATATATATACAATGGGATACTACTCGGCCACAAAAAGAATGAAATTATGTCACCTGCAGCAACATAAATGGAACTGGAGGTAATTAAGCCCGGCAAAGAAAGACAAATATCACATATTCTCATTCATATGTGGGAACTAATAACACAGATCACATGGCGATAGAGAGTGGAATGACAGATACCAAAGACTGGGAAGGCCATATTGGGGAAGGTAGGAGAGGATGAAAGGACAGTTAATGGGTATAAACACATAGTTAGATAAAAAGAAAAATTTTAATATTTGATAGCAGAGTACAGTAACTATAGTTAACAATGTAGTGTATTTTTAAAAAATACTAGGAAACCCGAAATATACCCAACCCATCAAAATAATAAATATTTAGGAGATGATACTCTAAATACCTTATCATTACACATTCTGTGCATGTAACAAAATTTCACAGGTACCCCATAAATATGTAAAAATATAATGTATAAAAAATATTTTTATAATTTAAAAAATGACAAAGTTTTTTTTGGACAATTGTTCTGTTCTTTTTTTTTGAGATGGAGTTTCACTCTTGTTACCCAGGCTGGAGTGCAATGGCGTGATCTCAGCTCACCGCTACCCCTGTCTCCTAGGTTCAAGCAATTCTCCTGCCTCAGCCTCCTGAGTAGCTGGGACTACAGGCGTGCGCCACCATGCTCAGCTAATTTTTGTATTTTTAGTAGAGACGGGGTTTCACCATGTTGACCAGGATGGTCTCGATCTCTTGACCTCGTGATCCACCCGTCTCGGCCTCCCAAAGTGCTGGGATTATAGGCGTGAGCCACCGCACCCGGCCAATGGTTCTGTTCTTAATAGATAGTAAAATGTTTTCTTTTTTACCTTTTAAATAATATATCTAGAAAACAAAGATTCTGCATCTTACCGGAATAATTTCCTGTTTTATGTTAACCTTAACTATGTCATTGGTCATTTAAGAAAATGTGACATCTTACTTTAAAAAAAGATAAAATTGTTTTGTTTTTACATTTTTGATAATTTTGCCTTCCCCAAATCAACATCTAAATAAAAATCCCGTTCTCAAACTGACCCTAAGATTTCCCAAAGCACCCCTGGAAAATCTCAAAAAGATTTATTCATTCACCCTGTAAAAAGAAAAATGTTAAACAAAAAGCTTTGATTATTTCTTCCCCATGTTCAGTTGTATGGGAACTATTGTGAAATAAATGATGCTTAACCTCTCCTAGGTTATATTTGTATAAGTAAATGTTGTTATTATAAATATTTCAGAAATTATATGAAATTCTTAGAAAGTTTTCAATGTCCTTGTTGTCCATGACCAATGTTGGTATGATGTTGTATCATAAATCTATTTTTAAAATATTGTATGTCAAAGAAACAACCAAATTTTCTTGTCAAATGAACTCTCATCAGATCTTTAACTTCAACCATTTAAAGCCTTTTATCATTCAGTTATTGTTTTACCTGATGCTTTCCTAAAAGTTCTTGCAATCAGCTACAGGCCAGAATGCTTCATAATGGCTTTGCTTAAGAAACTTTTGGGACAATACCACTGACTTGAGTAAGGATTTCCAGAATTCTAGTGCATAATTTGAGCACCTAATGGGTTCATGAAATGACAAACACAAGATTCGTCTGAACAAAAATAAATTACATAGATGTAATGACTTGACCAAATATAATTATTGTTTTTGTTTGGAACATTAGTGGTTCTTTAGTGTTCTATTTTTCAGATATAAGTAAACCCTTTCCATTCTCTTATCTACACTCATGACATTTGGTAGATTATACTTTTCTAAACAGAAATGAAACATTTATTTTTCCTTCTTGCCTGATTCCCCCAAAATTTGGAACTCCTGTTGAATATATATTTTTCAAGACAGGGTCTTGCTCTGTCACCCAGGCTGGAGTGCAGTGGCACCATCTTGGCTCACTGCAACCTCTGCTTCCCGGGTTCAAACAATTTTCCTGCCTCAGCCTCCAGGTAGCTGGGATTACAGGAACATGCCACCACACCCAGCTAATTTTTGCATTTTTAGTAGAGACAGGTTTCACCATGTTGGCCAGGCTGGTCTTGAACTCCTGACCTAAGGTGATCTGCCTGCATCAGCCTCCCAAAATGCTGGGATTACAGGTGTGAGCCACAGTGTCTAGCCTAAATATTGTTATTTTCACAGCAGTATGAACATTTGTGTAAGTTGAAAAAGAATCTGTTCTCCTTGTGACAGGACATAATGGGAAATATTGGTTATACTGCCAAGGCTTTGAATAGAATGTCATTTTTGAAAATGATGACCAGTTTTAATGAATTAAGGTGAGTTTATGGAGCCAATGCTTAGAAATGTCTCTTGGAAAACTGGCCTGGTTCCTGGCTTACAGGGTTACCAGTCCTACAGGTAAGAAAGGGGATTTTTCTGGCAGGCTGGTGATGTGCTTTAGCTCTGTGTTCCCACCCAAATCTCACCTTGAATTGTAATAATTCCCATGTGTCAAGGGCGGGACTAGGTGGAGATAACTGAGTCACAGGGGCAGTTTCCCCCATACTGTTCTCCTGACAGTGAGTGAGTTCTCATAAGATCTGGTATCTTGAGAGAATCCCTCTCTCCTGCTGCCCTGTGAAGAGGTGCCTTTTGCTGTGATTATAAGTTTCCTGAGGCTTCTCCAGTCTTTGCAACTCAGTCTTAGGTATTTCCTTATACCAATGTCTGAATGAACGAATACACCAGGAAACGTAGAGTATTTGGAGGATCTTGAGAATAGAGGAATCCACCCAAATCTACAGACACTGAAGGCAACATCTGGTGGCAAGTTCTTGGCTCAGCTTCCAAGCCTTGAGAGTCTTAAAAAGTCTAATCTGAGATTCTTTATCAAACATTCTAGCAAAGCAAACTTTAAAAGGCCTATGTAGTTAATAATCATTCTTGCTGCACTAATGTAAATAACTCAACCAAACATAATGAAGCCAGACAAATTTTACAAACAAGAATCAAAAGTTGGTAATTGTAGATAAAAATTGTATGTTTAAATAGAAAACTATACTGGACCCCTGTGGGTTCTCAATTCTTATTTCTCCAGTATCTGGCTATGACTCTCCAAACTAACACTTCCAATTTTGTCCCACCCTTCGGAACTGGCATCACTGATCATTAAAACTGACCTTTCCCTGAAGCCCTGGAAGTGAAAGCGGAACAACTTGATAGAAACTTAAAAGAAATTATTTCAACAGTCCATGTATGATAAGCCTTCATACCTACTGTGTGGGTCATGGCCATAGGGTCATTAGGAAAGTTTATCAGAACACCTGATGCCATAACATAAAACATCCGACAACTTTGATATTAGGTTGACTTCAATATCTAATCAAATTATTGAGCCCTGACCATCCTGCAGGTGATGGCTGACCAACCTCGCAAACCTTCAGCAGGAATCCTATTAGATCCTTTTATAAGAATTTCCCAGCCAGGCGAGGTGGCTCATGCCTGTACTCCCAGCACTTTGGAAGGTCGAGGCGGGCGGATTACAAGGTCAAGAGTTCCAGATGAGCCTGGCCAACATGGTGAAACCCCACCTCTACTAAAAATACAAAATTTAGCCGGGTTTAGTGGCCGGTGCCTGGAATCCCAGCTACTTGGGAGGCTGAGGCTGGAGAATTGCTTGAACCCGAATGCAGGAGGCGGAGGTTGCAGTGAGCCAAGACCACCACTGCACTCCAGCCCGGGCAACAGAGAGAGACTCTGTCTCAAAAACACCAAAAACAACAAAAAAGAATTTCCTGAGCAGGCTTACTCCTGTAATCCCAGCCCTTTGGGAGGTTGCGGTGGACGGATCATTTGAGATCAGGAGTTCTAACCAGCCTGGCCAACATTGTGAAACACTGCCTCTACTAAAATACAAAAATGGTCTGGGTGTGTTGGTGGGCGCCTGTAATCCCAGCTACTCGGGAGGCTGAGGCAAGAGAATTGCTTGAGCCTGGGTGGGGGAGGTTGCAGTGAGCAGTGAGAGAGACAGACTTTTTTTAAAAATAAGAATCTCCCTTGGCCGGGCGCAGTGGCTCAAGCCTGTAATCCCAGCACTTTGGGAGGCCGAGGCGGGTGGATCACGAGGTCAAGAGATCGAGACCATCCTGGTCAACACGGTGAAACCCCGTCTCTACTAAAAATACAAAAAATTAGCTGGGCATGGTGGCACGTGCCTGTAATCCCAGCTACTCAGGAGGCTGAGGCAGGAGAATTGCCTGAACCCAGGAGGCGGAGGTTGCGGTGAGCCGAGATCGAGCCATTGCACTCCAGCCTGGGTAACATGAGTGAAACTCCGTCTCAAAAAAAAAAAAAAAAAAAAAAAAAAAAAATCTTCCTTTAGCTCTGCTGTTTCCTCTTAGTAATTAACCATGAGCTGACTATATACTCAGTCTGTTTACTGGCTAGAAATTCCCTGTTGTCTATGCTGTATTCAGAATTGAGCCTAGTTTCATGAGGTCGCTTTCTCTCTATTCCAATAGGTCCTAATTGAAATCGCTTTTACCACTTTAGATAGTATCCAGTGCTGGTTTCTTGAAATACATCTTAGAAACTGTCATTTTAAAAAATAAAAGTAACTTTTAGAACATGTGGCAGTCATTGTCACTTAAAGATAACTTTAAGGGTTTCATTTTCATTCACCTTTGTTCAATTTTAAAGAAATCATTTAATTTGGTTGCCACTTATTTATTTTTATTTTCTGAGACAGAGTCTCACTCTGTTGCCCAGGCTGGAGTGCAATGGTGTGATCTTGGTTCACTGCAAACTCCGCCTCCCAGGTTCAAGAGATGCTCCTGTCTCAGCCTCCTGAGTACTTGGGATTACAGGTGTCCGCCACCACACCCAGCTAATTTTTCTGTTTTTTTTTTTTTTTTTTTGAGACGGAGTTTCGCTCGTTACCCAGGCTGGAGTGCAATGGCGCGATCTCGGCTCACCGCAACCTCCACCTCCTGGGTTCAGGCAATTCTCCTGCCTCAGCCTCCTTAGTAGCTGGGATTACAGGCACGTGCCACCATGCCCAGCTAATTTTTTGTATTTTTTTAGTAGAGACGGGGTTTCACCATGTTGACTAGGATGGTCTCGATCTCTTGACCTTGTGATCCACCCACCTCGGCCTCCCAAAGTGCTGGGATTACAGGCTTGAGCCACCGCGCCCGGCCTAATTTTTCTGTTTTTAGTAGAGACGAGGTTTCACCATGTTGTCCAGGATGGTCTTGATCTCTTGATCTTGTGATCTGCCCGCCTCAGCCTCCCAAAGTGCTGGGATTACAAGCATGAGCTACTGCGCCCGGTCGCCACTTATTTTTTGAGACAGAGATTTGCTCCTGTTGTCCAGGCTGGAGTGTAATGGCGTGATCTCCCGGATTCAAGCCATTCTCCTGCCTTAGCACCTCAAGTAGCTAGGATTACAGGAATGCGCCCCCACGCCTGGCTAATATTTTATATTCTTACTAGAGATGGGATTTCACCATGTTGGGCAGGCTGGTCTTGAACTCTGCACCTCAGGTGCTCCAACCACCTCCGCCTCCCAAAGTGCTGGGATTACAGGAGTGAGCCACTACACCCAGCCTTGCCAGTAATTTTATGGCCATAATTCTTGGTCCTTAAAAAATATATGTTGCTGGCCAGGCAAACTGGCTCATTCCTGTAATCCCAGCACTTTCGGAAGCTGAGGCGGGCAGACTGTCTGAGGTGAGGAGTTTGAGACTAGCCCGGCTAACATGGTAAAACTCCATCTATACTAAAATCACAAAAATTAGCTGGATGCGATGGCAGGCACCTGTAATCCCAGCTACTCAGGAGGCTGAGGCAGGAGAAGCTTTGCAGGCTCTTATGTGATGTTCATGTAATCAAAATTGTATTGAAAAATTATCTTTTGTTATTTAAAAAAATTGAATCATATAAAATACTGTTTAATGTATATAAATATAAAATCTGTATCTAAATTCTCTAATATAATTTAAATTCGATGCATTTCGGAAAAGTGATTGCTATAAATGATAAATTAATGATGAAGAAATACATAAATTGCTGGCTTCTAATAAACTCAAAACATATCTCATAGAAAGAGCCTTTTTGGCCAGGCGCAGTGGCTCACGCCTGTAATCCTAGCACTTTGGGAGGCTGCGGTGGGTGGATCACCTGAGGTCAGGAATTCAAGACCAGCCTGGCCACCATGGTGAAACCCGCTCTTTAAAAAAAAAAAAAAAAAAAAGCTTTTTTTTCCCCCCAATTGTTTAATTGAAAATCTGTCTGTTTAAGGGGTTTAACTGGTGTTAATATTTGTCAAGGGTCTGGAGTTTTTACATAAGCACTCAGTGACTTACCATGGATGAGGCTCTATAATATAGGATTGAGAGTCATTTAAATGCTTCCTGAACAAAATTCTGAGCTTAAAACCTTGCCTAAATCAGTAGCCCCTAAATTCAATGTGCACATCTTATAATTTCCAAGAACACACATATTAACTAATATTTTTATATCCATAATTGTGGAACGGTCTGTTCAGGGCCCTCATTCCTCAACCTTTTTTTTTCAACCACTATGTCATTAAGGAAGCTTATGTATTAATCATGGTTTTTCTTTTTTGTATTTTATGTCTTGACATCTTAAAATTCTTGCTGGCTATGGGGGGACTTTCCCTACCAGAGACAGCTACTTTCTAAAAATAGTAAACGATGATTTGGGAGCAAGCAAGCCAACCACCCTCTTTATCTAACTCTTACCAAGCCAATTCTTTCCCCGCACTAAATCATCCCAGTGTTACTGCCAGTGAGTTTGCAGCAGTCTGCAGCAACTTTGGTCATTGCCTCCTCAGAAGAAAGAATTAAACTGCGGCAGAGTTAGGTTTAAGGCAGAGGACGAGACCAAGGCAGGTTTTTTAGCAGGAGCGAGAGTTTATTAAAATGTTTTAGAGTAGGAGTGAAAGGAATCAAAGTACACTTGGAAAAGGGCCAAGTAGATGACTTGAGAGGTCAAGTGCCCCACTTGATCTTTGACTTGGGACTTTATAACTTTGCTCATTTCCCAGGCTCTTTTTTCTCCTCTGGATTCCTCCCTTGGGTAGGCTGTTGCTTGACCACTGCATGCACAGTAGTCTGCCAGCACTTGGGAGGGGCCGCATGCACTGTTTGTTTACTGAAGTCAGGCACGTACTCATTTGGGGTGATTTTCCCTTATGAGTCAAGCACCCCCAGAGGAAGGTCAAATACCAGTCAAATTCTGCCATCTTGCCACATTTTGTGCATGCTTGCCCCATTTTGTGCAGGGATTGCGGGTGACTGGTTCCAGGTGTCTTTTATCTGTTGAAAAACTCTTTTCCCTCCCAGTACCAATCGTGGCCACTTAGCATCTCAGAGGGATAGTTTTATGCTCTCCTGTCCTTCAGCCAATGAGAGCTGGACATCTCTGGGGTTCCTCTCTTGTTATGTTTATTATCTCAGAGGAAAAGATTTATGATTGCCTGTCCTTGACTCCAAAATTGCCTGACAGGGCTGGGCGCGGTGGCTCACGCCTGTAATCCCAGCACTTTGGGAGGCCGAGGCGGGTGGATCACGAGGTCAAGAGATTGAGACCATCCTGGTCAACATGGTGAAACCCCGTCTCTACTAAAAATACAAAAACTTAGCTGGGCATGGTGGTGCATGCCTGTAATCCCAGCTACTCAGGAGGCTGAGGCAGGAGAATTGCCTGAACCCAGGAGGCCGAGGTTGCAGTGAGCCGAGATAGTGCCATTGCACTCCAGCCTGGGCAACAAGAGCGAAGCTCCGTCTCAAAAAAAGAAAAGAAAATTGCCTGACATTCCTGGGGTCCCTCTCTCCTGCCCTATTCATATCTAACTACCTACTGTAACACCAGGGCCAGGTAGGAGGCAACTAGAGAACACTCCTGTAAATCAAAGCCAACCAGAATTATTCAGACTAGCCAGTACTCAGATGTTGGCTCTGATCTGCCTTGCCTTTCCCATGGAAAACACAATAAAGGATCTGGTCTAGGCTTTCCCCTAGCTCTTGCCTCTTCTTTCACACTAAAACCTGTTCCTCCTGTGGCCCTGCATGGCATACTGTAGTTCTGATTTCTAGGGAAATTTTGAAAAACGCTGAACTTTAATTTCAGTGGCATTGAGCTCTCCATGTCCTTTTCCAATAAAGATCCATCCACAAATTGGCCTTTCTTGGCTATGATATGTAATGATATTACATATCATTCCAGCATGTCTCAGTGCCTTCACCTTCTCTTTTATCCATTATGCCTGCCACATTCAAAGACTCCATATAATTCAGGATTTTTTTTTCATATTTCCTCCTCTTTCTTGAGTACAATGTAAGCTACTGGGGTCTGTCTCTTGTTTTGCAAATGTTTCATGCAGTAAAGACAGTGCCTGAAATACAGCAGGTGTTTATTGAACATCTGTTAGAACTATGAATAAGCATGAATACTACAGCATCCCTGTTCACCTTCACATTCTGATAGCGCTTTCTAAATGTTTTCTTTAGTTGTCCCTCCAGGTATTACTCACAGTCACCAGAAACTCTAGCTGGTCACAAAAGGTACTTCCTTGGCCCATCACACCTCTTTACCCCCAGGGTTAGTGAATGTGCAGCAAAGGCCCTAAAGTAGCAAAGACATTAGGTATAGAGCCTAGGGAGGTACAGGAATCCAGGAAAACTACATTCATTGCTGCTCCAGGGACCTTGTCCGTAACAGTAACACAGTACGGGAGATCCTGAGATTTCTGAATACCCTGATCCCATTCAGCCATAGTGCCTGGGCTGTCTGTGGTGTTTTTACAATGGTCACTCCCCCTCTAGTTTGCCTCGATCTCCCCAAGCCCAATCATTCACACCTAATATTTATCAATTTTGTTTCCATACTGGATGCTTTAGATCTTACCAAGTGGCCTGTGTACCAGATTCCGGTTTTCAGAAAACATGGCCACTCAGCAGGTCCTAAGGAATAGGTTTACCTCAATAGTGTTGGGGAACATGAGACATATGCTAGAAACAAGACGCCCAATCCATGCTGTTTCAAAACACTACAGACTGTCACAGCAGCAGCGCCCTCCTGAAAGTGACATATGGGCTCTCAAATAACTCTAAAATCCGGACAAATCAGGCCTACAAAGAATTGTTACTTAACAAGCTTTGTCAGCTATGGAAGTTCAGTTAGTCTAGTCCAAAACTGGACTAAGAACTGTTCTCCCTCAACCCACTGCCCCATTTGAGGCACACAAAGTTGGAGGCCCTTAAATTAGTTCAACCATTGTGGAAGACAGTGTGGCGATTCCTCAAGGACCTAGAAATAGAAATTCCATTTGACCCAGCAATCCCATTACTGGGTATATATCCAAAGGATTATAAATCATTCTACTATAAGGACACGTGTACACGAATGTTCATTGCGGCACTGTTTACAATAGCAAAGACCAGGAACCAACCCAAATGCCCATCGATGATAGACTGGACAGGGAAAATGTGGCACATATACACCATGGAATATTATGCAGCCATCAAAAATGATGAGTTTGTGTCCTTTGTAGGGACATGGATGAACCTGGAAACCATCATTCTCAGCAAACTGACAGAAGAGCAGAAGATCAAACACCGCATGTTCTCACTCATAGGCGGGTGTTGAACAATGAGAACACATGGACACAGGGAGGGGAGCACTACACACTGGGGTCAGTTGGGGGGAAATAGGGGAGGGACGGTGGGGGGTGGGAAGCTGGGGAGAGATAGCAAGGGGAGAAATGCCAGATGTAGGTGATGGGGAGGAAGGCAGCAAATCACACTGCCACGTGTGTACCTATGCAACAATCTTGCATGTTCTTCACATGTACCCCAAAACCTAAAATGCAATAAAATAAATGGAAAAAAAAAAAAAAGTTGGAGGACCCCACAAAGGCTGTCTTCTGTTTCGCAGGGCCTGTTCTCAATCTAATCCAGTGAAAAGAACCCCCAAGATTAAAAGTGGCTTAAACTGTAAGGCCTTTATTATCGCAAACCAGAGCAACTTGAGGCAAGTACTTTCCCAGATCAGGTGACTTGGAGGCTGGAAAAATTCATTACAAGTATGTGAGACCAAGACTATCCATGAAGAAAGTAAACCTTTTGTATAAGCCACCAACAGATATAGCTCAGACCTTCTTGGCTAATGATGGGTCATGTCCATATCTATACCTGTCACACAGAAGGGAATGAGGACCCCCAATGAACTCAGGCATTTCATGATTTTCTCCAGGGACTGGAGAATATAAAACCCTGCCTTCCCTGATGCTGGGGTATGTAAGCTGGTAGAGTTAAGATGGTTTTGGCCACAGGTACTGACAGGCAAAAAACCTGAGCAGGTCAGAAAGTGCAACACATCCCTAGAAGCTTCCCACATACCTGGCACCATAAGGTATCTCCCTTGAGTCAATGTTCAGATATATGAAGTTCAATATCTGACTGATGAGTTCTGTTGTATTCAGAGCAGTCCTAGAGCCTGCCTGCAGTGTGAACTTTCTGGTGCCGATTCGAGGTGAAGGCTTAAGCGGTAGGCCTTCCCACATTCACTGCCTTTCTCCAGTGTGAAGTCTTTGGTGCCGAACAAGGTGGGAGGTTCTGATAAAATCTTTCCCACATGTACTGCATACAAAAGGCCTTTCACCAGTGTGAACCCTCTGGTGTGCAATAAACTCAAAACTTCGACTAAAGAATTTCCCACATTCAATGCACTCAAAACGCTTTGACTCAGTGTGAATACTCTCATGTTGAACAAGTGTAGATTGGTGTCTGAAGACTTTCCCACAATCACTGCACTTATAAGGCCTTGCTCCAGTGTGAACTCTCTGGTGTACAATTAGATTGGAGTGATGGCTAAAATATTTCCCACATTCATTGCACTTATAAGGCATTTCTCCAGTGTGGATTCTCTTGTGCTGAGTAAGGTTGTCTTTTTGACTGAAGGTTTTTCCACATTCGCTGCACTCATAAGGCCTTTCTCCACTATGGATTCTCTTGTGCTGGACAAGTGTAGCTTTGCGGCTGAAGGTTTTTCGACATTCACTGCACTCATAAGGCCTTTCTCCAGTATGGATTGTCTGGTGCTGGACAAGTGTAGCTTTGCGGCAGAAGGCTTTTCCACATTCATTGCATTCATAAGGTTTCTCTCCACTATGGATTCTCTGGTGTTGGACCAGTGTGTCTTTGCGGCGGAAAGCCTTCTCACATTCACTGCACTTGTAATGCATTTGTTCACCATGAAATGCATCCTTATTCTCAGTGCTTCTGTGTGTCTTCCTCTTGCTTTGGGTGGCCTTTTGTTGGCAAGCACCCAAAGTAGCCTGGAAGTTTTTCTGCTCCTCCTTACAGGCAAAGGGCTTTTCTGATGGGTGAGGTTCTTTGCTAACTGTGCAGTTATTCACAAATGAGGCCTCACCTTCATCTCTTCTTAAGGGTTTCTCTATACTGTAACACTTCTGGTTCTGGTGAAGGTTTACACTGAACCCAAATTGTCTCCCACAAGCCTCACATGTGTGAAGTTTTAGTCCAAGGTGTTTACCCTGGTGTTCATCCAGGTGCAAAATATCTTTCAAGATAGGGTAACATATGTCACAAAAGTGAGCCGCCTGTGTGGGTGAACCTGCCTTGGAAGTATTAATATGTGACATATTAGTATGGCTCTGTTCAGAAGATGCCTCTTCATCCTTCACTCCATGCCAACAACCTGAAGGCAGAAAAGTACTATTGAAGTACATGGTGACTATGGTGAGTGGGGCAACTCCATCACAAATGAGAATCTGGTGTACCCAGGACTGAGCACCTAAGTTTCCTGGTGGAACAGAACTATGATCAGGTTGAAGAAAGGGCTGCTATACAGTACTAGAATCTAAGGTCACCCAGAATGGAGATGGCCTCACAAGAAACAAAGACACATGGATGGGGTGTAGTGCAGGGAGAAGTGCAAGGTCTCCAACTTCATCCTCTGCAATGACTTTTAGCTGGACCTTGGCTGACTGTGGGTGACAGGCGAGTGCTATGCAGAAATGCATGTCCAGGCCCATGAAAATGTGATTAAAAGTGAGTAATGTGTTCAGGGACTATTTCAGAATATGTACGTGTCTTACGACACATTAGTGTTTAAGTATAGTCCAATATTGGACAGCACTGAAGAGAGTCCTATTGCTCTACTAGAGCCCCTCTGGTAGAGAGTAGGAGAGAACAGCCCTGGGTGAGAAGTCAGATTACAAATGACAAGCGTGTACAGAACATGAAGACAGGTAAATATAAGTTAGGGCCTCTGGCCTTGGCACCAGTGACGGGTACAACATAGGTTTCTGGAACTATAGGAACCCAGCCCTGAGGTTATGCCCTCCCTCAGCCTCAGCTCCCACTCACCAGGGCCTGCCCAAGCCTCTCCTGCTGTGACTAGAGTCATGCCCTCTTCATTTAGGCACCTGGAGTTCTCTCTCTTGTTACAGTTCAGCAACGACAGAGGACCTGGAAGATACAAAGCATAGACAGGGGAAAGATGAAACAGGCTCAGTGAGAAAGCACTAGCTCAGGGTAGCCCACCCATGCAAAGTCACAAGAAAACAAACTACAAAATGAACCCCAGAAAACTGTCCTGCAGGAACAGTCCAGTGGGCCCACAAGTGGTGACCATGATGACTGAAACTGATGACATGGGCAGACTCAAGGAAAATGCAATTAGAGGAAGGGAGTGGAGTCTGGAGGTGTCATGAGTGTGGACAGTCACCTGGCCAGGGAGAGGCTAAGCAGGATTCAGTGGTTTACCTTAGGACCCCTGACCCCTAAACCATTCCTGGCAAGGCTTCAGGGCAGCAGGAGCTGAGGGACACAGGGAACAGAGGCGGCAATGCATCTAGCTGAGCCTTGACACCAGAGGACCTACGTGAGGGAATCAGGGAAGACAGCAGTGACGATGCGCTAGCCATGGAAAGGCAAGAGCCATCCCTAGGGCAGAAAGGAAGAGCAGAGCCCAGCCCACAAAAATGGGACACTGGGGCCTTACCTAGGGAGACTGTAAATGCAAAGCACAGAAACCATTATTTCATCATAGAAGTCTCTCTGAGCCTTATCAAGCAGCTCCCATTCCTCCTAAGAGAAGCACACAAGTAAGTCCTCAAAGGTCACACACTCCTGCACGAGGTGGTGGACAACTGAGCCTAAGGTCAGCCTCTCTCCCCAGGATTCCTTGTCGCATCTAACTATAATGAGATAACAGGCCCTAGTTTGACTGATGCCTGTTCTCTCCTCGTATTCCATTGTTCATTTTGACCAGCGCATAACAGGCAAGTGGACAGATAAAACACCATGGCCTGGCTTCTCCTATCAGCCTTCTCCTATCAGCCAGCTCCCCTAGGATCAACCGATTATGCCTCATACAGAACCTGAGCTCAGCATTCTCTCAGAAACCCTCAGTAGCAAAGCTCTGGGCCCATGAATTCACACTCCATCTACATGTGCACACCACCCTTTTGGCCATATCTCCTTTACATCTATGGACACCCACTACGTAGGTACCACCCTGGCTTCCCCATATGCAAATCTACATACAGCATCCAGAGAATGCTTGGATAATGCATTGAGGACCACATCTGTTCCTGGTGAATGGCTCCACTGCCATGGATTCACCTGAATCCAGCTATTAAATCCTCCACTCCTGGTTCTATTTCATGGGTCAATTCAGCAATTGAGAACCACATGCAGATCTCAGATAAACTCAGCATTTTTCTCCTTTGCTGTTGTACTACTGAGTTCAGTCACAGACTTCATCTCAACATTTTTTTTTTTTTTTTGAGACGGAGTTTTATTCATGTTACCCAGGCTGGAGTGCAATGGCGCGATCTCGGCTCACTGCAACCTCCGCCTCCTGGGTTCAGGCAATTCTCTTGCCTCAGCCTCCTGAGTAGCTGGGATTACAGGCACGCACCACCATGCCCAGCTAATTTTTTGTATTTTTAGTAGAGACGGGGTTTCACCATGTTGACCAGGATGGTCTCGATCTCTTGACCTCGTGATCCACCCGCCTCAGCCTCCCAAAGTGCTGGGATTACAGGCTTGAGCCACCGCGCCCGGAAACCATCTCAACATTTAACTCATTCAAAACCCACACCCGCTGAGCACCTACCCCAAGCACAGTGATTCTGCCTACTGACTCAATCTGTCCCTGGGCTAATTCACTAGCTTAAAACTCCACAGGGGCCACCACGGAAGCCTTAGGACACATAAAGAGCTGAATAAGCACTGGCTCTGGTCTCACTGCCACCTCACTTCTATTACTACAGTACTTCACCTCACATCCACTCTCTCCCTGAAACTTTGCCACCTGCCTGAACCTATTATTCCCCTTCCTCCCAAGAACACTTCCCTCCCTCTTCTAGCCTCTAAGATGGCCCCTACCCCCACCCTGCTGTGCCTGCCCTTACATTGTGCTCTCTGATGGCACTGCCACCATGACCTAAAGATTCTCCCTCTAAACTAAAAGCAAAACTCTATCCTGATCCACATGTCAGCTGCCACCCTGTGGATAGCTCCAACCTGAGTCCCTTCTCTGAACTTCAGATCTCTGTGTCCAGCTGTCTACTTGACACCTGCACTCAAGTGTCTTTGGAACATGGCAGATTCCACGTAGCCAAACTACACTGGTGATATAACCTCTGAAAGGTACTCCTACCACCAACTTTGTCCCCCTCAGATGATGGCATCCTTGTATCTTCTCAGAATAAAAAAAATGCAGGATCATCCTTTACCCCTCCCCTTTTCTATCTCATCTTCCAAAATCTGGTTGGTCCCTCCTTTTTTTTTTTTTTTTTTTTAAATACAGATGGGGTTTCACCATGTTAGCCAGGCTGGTCTTGAACTCCTGACCTCAGGTGATCCACCCACTTCGGCCTCCGAAAGTGTTAGGATTACAGGCGTGAGCCACCACACCCAGCCTGGTTGGTCCCTCTTTAAGGAAAATGATTCAGAATCCATCCACATCTCCCACCTCTACAGCCACCACTCTGGTCCAACTTAAACTGTTACGTTAAGCTCCTCAGTGGTATTCCTTCCCTCATCCTCACTCCCACAGTCTTTTCTTCACTGGACAGTGAAGAGAAAGCTGGTTAAGACCAAAGTCAGATCATTCCCTCCTAGATCCAAACCTGCAGTGGCTCCTACCTCTCTCAGCATGGAAACCCAGATCCTCAGGCTGCCTACCACTCCTGGGCTGAATCCTGTCCCTGCTGTCTGATCCCACCAGACATAATGGAGACCTGAGGCCAAACACTCCTAGTTTAGCCTCAAGTCAAGTAATTGCATGTGCTGGTTCCTGTGCCTGAGACAGTGTTCCACACTTCATTCTACTGCTTGCCAGAAATGGAAACCCTTCCACATAATTCCAAAACAGAATTTACAACACAGGGCTTTGGGTGACTGCAGGACCTCTCCAAACGGTAGGTAGAAGGGACACTGAAGAGTCCCAGAACATTCTAATTTCCTATACTGAGTTGCTGAGATAATGGGGGTGTGTTGGGATAAGTGAGTGCCTGAGACAATCTGGACTCATTCTAGGTAGGAATCACAAGCTTCTGCCACTATGGCAACCTCACAAGAAGAGGGAAGCTGAGAGTGGCAGGTTCCCACAGTCGGATCTCATGGACTGAACTGTTTCCCTAACCCCTGCCAACCCTGCCCTTTGGCAGGGATGATTTTGGGTTACCTCTCTAACTTCAGATACTCAGACCTCAGTGCTGGCTCCTGCCAGCTGTGTGGACATAAAGAAAGACTGGTGTCTCAGTGTCCTCATCTTAAAAGTGGGGATAATAATGGCACCCACCTCACAGAGCTACTGTTTCTATCAGTCTTGTCTGTACACGTCAAGTGCCTCTGAAACAGCTACTACTATCCATGCAAATGAACTGATAAGTTTTTGAAAAATTAGGTTTGTTTTGCTTGCTTTAAAAATTTTTCAGAAAATTTGGTAAGATTTCCCATTGTAATAAAATACTTTAGGCAAATTAATATTTTGACCAATCATTAAGTGCTGGTATCAATTTAACTTATATTATATACACATTTTTTAGTTCCCTACTTCTGTGTACTTGCAAGGTATACGCTAGCCTTTGCACTAAACCAGCCTACCTGATACATATTCCTCTGAAGGGGAGCTGCATGATCCTTCATTAGAGACGTTCATCATTTCTGCTTACTCGAGGGTTTGCGTAACTGAGACACCAGTGCACTGGCTGGGGATGGGACTGTTCCACAGGCAGTGCCCGTGAGAGCGTGGTGAGACTTTCGGGTGGCAAATCTACTGCATCCCATACCTTGGTCTCCAGTGCAGGCCACACTACTTATGCTCTGCAGCCCTCTCCACTTACTGACACCATACAGAATCCTCCCTGCAAGATTCTTTGAACTGGCTGCACCATGGACTATACCATGGTTACTCCTGTGATCCACACGTACACCTCCAGAAGGCCTCCTGGAGCCAGAAATTCTGAAGTAAAGGGAAAACCACAGAAGAAGAAGCATGGCTAGTTCCTGCAGTGCCTAATTAACCAACCTTCCATTTTGCCATTGTTCTTGCCTCAACCATTCCTGCCTTACATGATAACTCAACCTTGTGAAACTAGACCTTGCGACACTACCCTCTCCTCCCAGCAAACCCAGTGCCCCCCCCACAGGCTTCCAGCTTGCAAAAAGCACACTGAATTGTAACTTTCCACTGCCTACCCCAACCTATAAAACCAACTCTTATTCCACCACCCTCCACTGACTCTCTTTCAGACTCAGCGCACTTGCACCTGAGTGAATAAACAGCTTTGTTGCTCACACAAAGCCTGTTTTGGTGGTCTCATTCAGAGCACGCCTAACATCTGGTGTTGAAACCCAGGACAGGGATACTCCTGTGGGAGACCAGCCCCTGGCCCTGCTCTTCCTCTGTGAAGAAACCCACCTGTCACCTCAGCACATCAGACCAGCCTGACAACCTTCTCACCACCTTCAGATCAGGTAAGCAGTCTCTCCCTCTCTCTTTTCCTTTAAATCCTTCTCCTTTTAAGTACAGAAAAGGAGACACGTCTCAGGGACAAGTCTTCCCCCCAACCCCCTTGGCTCCCCCACTCTTTTCCTTTAACTCCTTCTGCTTCTTCTTTTTTTTTTTTTAATTTTTATTTATTTTATTTTATTTTATTTTTTTTTTTGAGACGGAGTTTCACTCATGTTACCCAGGCTGGAGTGCAATGGCGCGATCTCGGCTCACCGCAACCTCCGCCTCCTGGGTTCAGGCAATTCTCCTGCCTCAGCCTCCTGAGTAACTGGGATTACAGGCACGCACCACCATGCCCAGCTAATTTTTTGTATTTTTAGTAGAGACGGGGTTTCACCATGTTGACCAGGATGGTCTCAATCTCTTGACCTCGTGATCCACCCACCTCGGCCTCCCAAAGTGCTGGGATTACAGGCTTGAGCCACCGCACCCGGCCCTTTTTAAATTTTTATTTATTTATTTATTTATTTAAAAGACGGGGTGGTTTCACCACTGGTCTTGAACTCCCGACCTCAGGTGATCCACCTGCCTTGGCCTCCGAAGTGCTTGGATTACAGACGTGAGCCACCACGCCTGGCCTAACTCCTTCTGCTTCTTAGAGGCAAAGGAGACACTCTTTATCCGCAACGTTAGTTATGAACTCCACTAGGTCAGACGGTCTTCCCTTGGTGTCTGGTCACTCGAAGGGATGCCTGCTTTGATCACTAACCCATGTTACAGCCCAGGACTCTGTCAGGAATGCCTACTGAAAATCCTGGTAGCTGCTCACTCCATCTCCTTGTCTCTTCTCTAGTTCTTTCTTTAAAACTTATCGCCTTTGCTATAAGCAGTGTTCTGCCCTCTTTTCCTCAGTCTTCGCCTCTAGTCTGCATCCTAAAAACCTAAAACCTCTTCTTTTTTTTTTTTTTTGGGACGGAGTTTTGCTCTTGTTACCCAGGCTGGAGTGCAATGGCGCGATCTCGGCTCACCGCAACCTCCGCCTCCTGGGTTCAGGCAATTCTCCTGCCTCAGCCTCCTGAGTAGCTGGGATTACAGGCACACGCCACCATGCCCAGCTAATTTTTTGTATTTTCAGTAGAGACGGGTTTTCACTGTGTTGACCAGGATGGTCTCGATCTCTTGACCTCGTGATCCACCCGCCTTGGCCTCCCAAAGTGCTGGGATTACAGGCTTGAGCCACCGCGCCCGGCCTTAAAACCTCTTCAACTACAGCCCAATCTGAAACTTAAACGTCTTTTTTTCTGCAATACAGCCTGATCCCAGTACATATTAGACAACGGTTCCAAATGGTCAGAAAACAACACTTTCAATTTTTCTATTCTGTGAGACCTAGGCAATTTTCACAAATGAATGGGGAAATGCTTAAGGTGCCTGACGTCCAAGCATTTTTTTACACCCCAATCCCTCCCTAATTTCTGCTTTCAATGCAACCAATCCCAAATTTTCTTCTCTCTCCTCTGTCCACCACTCTTGCCTCCGCCAGTAACTCAGAATCTTCCTTGTCCATCAACCCTTCCAATCTTTCTCCTCCTCACCTGTCCAAACCAGGCCCTAACCCCCCCCCCCCCAAAGCCTCCCTCCTCTTCCTCTGCCCACAACCCACCTCCTTATACCTCCCGTCACCTCCCCACCTCATATCTGGTCCAGCTTACAGTTTAGTCCCAAGGCTAACTCCTCTGCCTTTGCCCAACAATTCCCCCTTCCAAAGATGACTGGAGCCAAAGGCAAAGTTAGGGTGCACATTTCTTTCTTTATCCAATCTTTCCCAAATCGGCCAATGGTTAGAATCATTTTCATCAGATTCTCCAATACTTAACCTAGTCCTATAATCTCACGTGGAGTGGCTTAAATATCATCCTTACTTCTACTCTCCCAAAAAATGTTTATCACTCAGTCAGCCCCCGACATTACAAAAAAGCTACAGAAATTTAAATCTGGCCCTCAAATGCCACAACAGGAATTAACCAACCCAGTCTTCAAGGTGTTCAATAATAGGGAAGAAGCTGCTGCCCACTGATGCTTGCCTCTGCCATAAGACAAACCTCAGCCACATTACCAGCTCACAAAGACTTCAAAGTGCCGGGGATGCAGCATCCACTGCCCCTCCCAGATCATGCTTCAAGTGTCGGAAACCTGGCGACTGGGCCAAGGAATGTCCGAAGCCAGGGATTCCTCCTAAGCCCTGCCCTGTCTGTGGAGCGCCCCCACTGGAAGTCGGACTGACTCACATTGCTGCTCCTCGGCTTGGCAGCTAAAGACTGATGCTGCCTGAACATCTTGGAGGACCCCTGGACCGTCATGGATGCCGAGCTTTGGTTAACTCTTACAGTGGAGGTTAAGTCCATCCCCTTCTTAATCAATACAGGGGCCACCCACTCCATGCTGCCTTCTTTTCAAGGTCGTCTCCTTGGCCTCCGTAACTGTTGTGGGAGTTGACGGCAAGGCTTCCAAAACTCCCGAAGTCTGGTGTCAATTAGGCCAGCAATCATTTCCACATTCTTTCCTGATCATCCCCACTTGTCCAGTTCCCCTGTTAGGCCAAGATATCCTAAAAAAATTGTCTGCCTGAACTATTTGTGGACTACAGCCACACCTCATTACCGCCCTCCTCCCCAAACCCGCACCTCCCTCAATAGCTCCCCTTATGTCCCCCTACCTTCACCCTATGGTGTCCCTTCCAATCCCTTGCTCACTCATCGATTGTCATCCCCTTAGAACCTGACCACCCTTATCCTGCCCAGCACTAGTACCCCATCCCAGCACAAGCCTTAAAAGGCCTAAAACCTGTTATAACTCACTTACTAAAACATGGCCTTTTAGTTCTCACTAACTCTCCCTATAAGACCCCCATCCTACCCGTCCAAAATACCAGACAAATCCTACAGGCCAGTCCAAAACCTTCACCTTATTAATCAGCTAGTGCTCCCCAACCATCCTGTAGTACCAAACCCCGATATGCTCCCCAACTTCTCTAAAACTCACCCGCATTCCTAAGGAAACTTAAATGCCCTGCTCCTGTCTGTCTTGCCGCTTCACCCTCTTCCTCCATTCTGTGTGCCAAAACATTTCCTGGTTCGACCTCTGGCTGCCACCCTTAACTCTCTTCTAAAGTGAATAACCTTCATTTCCAAGGTACCCCATGTGACTTCTCCCCCAATGAAGTACAACTACTTACTTTCCTCTCCATTCGTTGTCTGCCTGTTCCTCCTGCTCCCTTGGCTGCCCCACATAATTGCACCTATTATTTCCATTACCTCAACAAAACCCTTAACTTAACCCATCCTTTGCTAAACCAATCCAACCCAACCCTAAGAAAAGGTTGCTGGCTTTGCATCTCTCTATCAGCTACAACTTATATTGCCACTCCCATCTCTGCAAAAACATAGGTTCTTACTTGCCTAACTTATCATCCTCGCTACGAAGGAAAAAGCCCCTTTCAACTCTTAAATATGCAGTCATTAGCTGAGTTCTCCATCACTGACATAACCGAACACACCCTAACAGGACACGCAGTACAGCTTCTGCACGCCTGCATTTCCAGCCTCACTCCATATACAGGTAATAAACCCACTCAAACCCTACCTCTCACTTCAGAGACCACATAAAATAACACGGTTCTGTAACCACAGATACTGTGTAAAGGTCTTCTGCAAACAGCAGTGTTAGGAAAAAGATGTCAGTCTCCTTTATGCTTCCAACGCAACCTAGCCTCCAGCCTATCTCTTGGCCACCTACTCCCCCATGAATGCAACTTTACCTTACAACTCCAAGCCCCAAGAGACTATCAAAACTTTCTAGTTACCCAAACTGCTTCATTTAGCCTTCCTGTCCGCTTTACAGGACCCCCAAAAGTCAGCACCACCTCTTTGCTTAACAGTCAGGGTTTTGTGTTGGCAGACATACCCCTTGCATGACTATTCACCCCTGGAACCATTATAATAACACAGCTCCCACTTCTCTTAAAACTCGCCCACAACTGCGAAGTGGAATCATCTTTTTCTTAACATTACTATTTGTGAAAGGCCTTTACACAGTCGCCCCCGTTACTTAAACCACACCTCAGAAAGTCTCTGTTTCCGTAATTTTCTGTCTAACTGTGCTCAGATTCACTGTACTCATTTAATTTTACATGCCCTGCTTTTGTTTAAGTTTCCTCCAGGCAACTACAGCTAATATTTCACGGTTTTACCCTCAAGCTGCCAACCTTAACTCTCTCTTAGAGTGAATAGATAACCTTCAGTGGCAGGGAACTCTCCAACTCTTCCACCCCAATAGTTATTTTCTTTTCTTTTATACTCACTCTTAACCTCACTCCTGTTCTCCTGCTATCCTCTACCCCTCCCTAATTACCTCCAACAGACCATCAATCTAACCCATTCTCTCCTATTTCAAATCCTTCCTTAGCCAGTGATTGTTGGCTACCTATATCCCTCTCCCTCCTACACAGCCATCCCTGCCCTACCAGCAGCCTGGGCAAACTCTCCCATCTCTTTGTATCTCCAAACTTCCTTCAACAACCCCTACCTGTACCCACCCCCAAAGAACTCCTCTACTTCTTAGATTCAACAGAAACACTCCAGGTATCTCATACCAACAGGCCACTGCTCTTCTTTGCACCTACCTATGTAACCTCTCACTATATACCAACTCCACAACGCCTGTTTTTGGACCACTAACCACACAACTATCCCTATCACCTCCCTCATGTATTTCCTGACAATCAACCTACTACAATTCCCCTAGGAAACCTCCCACCCTCTTTGTGCTCCTTTACACTCCACCTTGAAAGCCTTGCCACCCACATTAACCAAGAAACAGAATCAGGCCAGCTTCACTTCGCATTACAAAAGGGCCCTCCCTCATTACTAGCACTCTTAAAAATGTCAATAGCAAGTTGTGCCTAGGTAGGCATTTACCACTCTCTCACTCTACCCTTGGCTGCCCTCTCCTTGTTCATCAGACTCTCCTCCAGACCCTTCTTCCTGTCTGCTCATACCTAGCTTTGTTAACAAAAGCAGATGATTACTTACAGATACCAAACACTTTCTCATACACCATGAAAATAAAACCTCTCCCTCCAACCAGTTACCTTATGAAACCCCACTACAACCTCTAACAGCTGCAGCCCTTGCTGGTTCCCTTGGTATCTGGATGAAAAATCCTAACTCCTCTGTAAGTAAGCAGCCGTGTTATAAGTAAAAAAAGAAAAAAAAAAAAAAAAAAACCCAGCTCCTTCAGAACACTTTCTCACCTTTTTAGTCTACACTTCCAGTTCTGCCTGAGCCAAGGACTTTTCTTTCTCTGTGGCTCTTCCACCTACATCTGCCTTCCTACCAACTGGACAGGCACTTGTACCTTAATATTCCTTACTCCCAAAATCCAGTTTGTCAACGGAAATAAGCATCTCCCTGTCCCCCTTGTAATCCCCACACGGCCAAAAAGAGTCATTCCATTAATTCCCTTACTTGTAGGATTGGGTATAGCAGGTCTCACTACTTCTATTGCCACATTTCGCAGTCTCTCTAATGATTTCTCCGCCAGCATTACAGACATAACTCAAACACTATCTGTCTTCAAGCCCAATTCCCTGGCTGCAGGTGTCCTGCAAAATCACCAAGGCCTCGATCTACTAACTGCTAAAAAAAGGAGGACTCTGCCTATTCCTAAATGAAGAATGCTGCTTTCATCTAAACCAATCCGCCCTTGTATATGACACCATCAAAAGACTTAAAGACAGGGTCCAAAAGCTCACTAATCAGGCAAATAATTATTCTGGACCTAGCTGGCCACTCTCTAGCTGGGTATCATGGCTCCTTCCATTAGCAGGCCCCCTCATACCCATTTTTCTCCTTCTCTTATTTGGATCTTGCCTCTTCCGACTAGTCTTTCAATTCCTACGAAACCATATCCAGGCTATAACAGATCAGTCAACGTGGCAAATGCTCCTCCTAACAAACCCACAGTATCAACCTTTGCCTCAAAACTTCTTGGCAGTCTAAATTCTCTCCCATTTTTAGGCTTCCATGCCATCTCCAATCTTGCTCGAAGATGCCCTGAGAAACATCACCCACTACCCCTCTATACTGCCCCCAAAATATTCACTGCCTCCTGTTTTCTAGTTTTTACTTTTCTCCTTTATGTTATTAATATAAAAAAGACAGGAATGAAAGATTTTTGAACTGGCTGCACCATGGACTACACCATGGTGACCCGTGACCCACACGTACACCTCCAGAAGGCCTCCCAGAGCCAGAAAGTCTGCAGTAATAGAAAAGCCACAGAAGAATGGCTAGTTCCTGCAGTGCCTAATTAACTGACCTTGCAACATTTTGCCATTGTTCTTGCCACAGCTGTTCCTGCCTTAACAGATAACCCGACCTCGTGACACCGGACCTTGTGACACCCCCTTATCCCCCAGCAAACCCCGCTCCCGGCTTGCAGCTTGCAAAAAACTGCCTTGAACTGTAACTTTCCACTGCCTACCCCAAACCTATAAAACCAACTTCGATCCCACCGCCCTCTGCTGACTCTCTTTTCGGACTCAGCCCACTTGCACCCAGGTCAATAAACAGCTTTGTTGCTTAGACAAAGCCTGTTTAGGTGGTCTCTTCATTCAGAGCATGCCTAAGACTTTCACCTGTCAGGACCCCTCCTTTCTGGAAGGAATCTTAAGTGTCCACCCCTTCTTCCCTGGCCTCCCACTCTAACCCTACCTCTCACTTCAGAGACCACATAAAATGACATCCTTAATATCCCACCCTCTAAATCTCATCTACAGGCTTTGACCTTATGCCTCACCCATTGAAGGTCTCTAGCACCACTCCCTCTCCAGAACTACAGGCCTGCATGTTCAGGTACCCATGTGAACCTCCAATGCAGAACACCTTAGATTCACCAGGTCCAAAACCCAATTCCTGATCCCCCTGAAAGGTGCTCCCTGCTCTGACTTACCAATTTCCATTCTTCCACATGTTCAAGAAGGAAAACAAACCAACAAAAAAGAAACCCTGGATAGCCTTCCCTCCGTACATTCACTCACAACCACATCTGATGCAGCAGATCTGTTGGTTCCATCTTTTAAAATCTATCCAGAAGCTAACGACTTCCTCTCCCCAGTCAGACCTCCAAGTCCAAGCCTGGCCCTTAGATGCTTGATGACCTGCACATACACCTCCAAATGGTCTCCAGGAGCCAGAAAGTCTGAAGCAACTGGATGGTCATAAAGAGAAGTGAAACAACTAGTCCTTGCCTCAACTTATTGCTCTCCCCCTGCAATATCTGACCATTGTTCCTGCTCAGTCTTGCGAAATTTCCTCTTAGACATTAGGTTTCTCAAGACCCCCATCCCTATAACTATGTAATTTACCACACTCTCCCCTCTATTTGCAACCAATAACCCCCACCCTTGTGACCATGCATCCTGTGATGCCCTTCCCCTCCCTAAAATAGATTTTCACCTTTAAATGATCATTTGCCCCAACCTATATAATCAGTCCCCTTTCCTACTCCACTTGCCTAACTCCTTTCTTGGACTTGGCTCACTTGCACCAAAGTGCTAAATAAAACGGCCTTGTTGCCCACACGAAGCCTGCCTGGTGATCTCTTTTTGTGAGCGATGCGCTCAACATTTGGTGCTGAAACCCAGAACACGGGAACTCTTACGGGAGCTGAAACCCTGTCCCTGCTCTCCTGTGCTCCCTCCAGGAAGAGGATAGGCCCATCAGACAAGCCCACGGATCCACACAGCATTTTCAGATCAGGTAAGCCGTTTGCCTCAACTCTCTTCTTTAGCCCTTCTCTCTGTAACTGTAACAGCCTTCTCCTTTCAGTTTCATTTTCCTCTCCCTTTCGGCAGAGACAAGAGAGATAGGACTTTCCGTGAGTTTCATGACCAGAAAAAAATCCTACATAGGTCATGGAACCAGGAAGACAGTCTTCCCTTGGTGGCTGATCATTGCAGAGACGTCTGTTCCAGTCACTTACTCGCACTCGTAGGTGATGGATTAATGCAGAGGATGCCCCTTTCCACCAATTCACCCCAGGTACAGACCAAGGTTTAGTCTGGGATGTCTGTTAAACTGCTTGGTCGTGCACTCACTTTCCTCGTGTCCACCGCTCTTCTTAAACTATAGCCAGCCTCCCCTGCTCCATTCCTCCCTCTTCTCCCTTAGCCTGTGTTCTAAAAAAATCTCAAACCCTTCAACTATCACCTGACCTAAAACCTAAGTGTCTTATTTTCTTCTGCAATACCACTTGGCCACAATATAAAGTGGACAATGGCTCTAGACGGCCAGAGAACGGAACCTTCGATTTTTCTATCCTGTAGGATCTAGGCACTTTTGTCATAAAATGGGCAAATGATCTGAAATTCCCTAAGTCCAGGCATTTTTCACACTTCGCTCCCTTCCCAGCCTCTGTTCCCAATGTGACCCCTTTCAAATTCTCCTTCTTCCTCTACCATCTGCATCCCCTGTTCCTACCACCGATGCAGATTCTTCACTCTCAATAGACCCTTCTAACCTTCCCCTCCGCCCCCCTACCCCGTCGAGCTATCCCTCATCAGGCCGAACCCAACCCTAACCTCCCCACTGCCCCATCCCCTCCCTCTTATACCTCTTCTGTCACTTCTCCATCCCACACCTGCTCCAGGGCACAATTCAGTCTTAAAACTAGCTCTCCCTCCCCAATCCAACAGTTTCCCCTTCAAGAGGTGGTTGGAGCCAAGGGCATAGTCAGGGTGTATGTTCCTTGTTCTCCATCCAATCTGTCCCAAATTGGTCAGTGCTTAGGATCCTTCTCATCAGATTCCACTAAATATATCCAAGAGTTCCAATACTTAACTCAGTCCTACAATTTAACCTGAATGACTTAAATGTCATTCTGACCTCTACTCTCTTCCCAGATGAAGGAAATAGGGTATATACTGTGGCTCAATATTATGCTGATACCCACAGATGCCACGAGCCAGCCCTCCAAGAGGGCATCAGGGCAGTGCCTAGCGAAGAACCCCAATGGCAATACCAGGTGGGCTTGCCTGATGTCACCAAGCGTTACTATGTGGTCTCTTGCTTAGTTGAACTTGAGCAGGCATCTTACAAAACCGTGAATTATGACAAACTTAAACAATCCAGGGCAAACATGAAAATCCTGCCCAATTGATGGCCCACCTAGCAGAAACTCTTAGACGCTTCACAGTGCTAGATCCAGAGGGGCAGAGTCACCTTATTCTCAATATGCAAGTTTTATTACCCAATATGCCCCAGACAATAGGAAGAAACTTCAAAAACCAGACTCAGGCCCTCAAACTCCACAACAGGTTCTAATTAATCTCACCTTTAAGGTGTTTAACAATAGGAAGGAAGCAGCCAAGCAGCAACGCATTTCAGAACTGCAACTGCTTGCCTCTGCCGTAAGACAAACCCCAGCTATGGTTTCAATGACAAGAAACTTCCAGGGACCAAGGTGACCACCATCGGGTGCTCTGTCAAGCTGTCCTCCTCCACAGCCTTGCTTCAAATGCCAAAAAACCGGCCACTGGGCCAGGGAATGCCCACAGCCTGGGGCTCCATCTTGCTTCAAATGCCAAAAACTTGGACACTGGGCTAACGAATCCTCCCAGCCCAAGGCCCCCTCTAAGCCATGTACTGTCTGTGTGGGACCTCACTGGAAATCGGACTGGTGTGGCCACTCCCAAGGCTTCTGGAGTTCAAAGCCAATACTTTCCAGCTGACTCCTTTCCAGAACCTCTAGGTTTAGCAACTGAAGATTGACGCTGCCCGACTGCTTCAGAAGCCCTCTGGACCAACACAGACACCGAGCTTTGGGTAACTTGCCATGAAGGGTAAGTCCATCCCCTTTTTAGTCGATATGGGGGCAACCTACTCCACTTTGCCTTCTTCCCATGAGCCTGTTTCCTTAGCTCCTATAACTGTTTTGGGAATTGACGTCCAGGCTTCAAAGCCTCTCAAAAGCCCCCCAACTCTGGTGTCAGCTCAGGGAACACTCCTTTACTCACTTCTTCCTAGTCATCCCCATGTGGCCCATCCCCTGACTGTGTGAGGTTTTTTAACTAAATTATCTACTACCCTGACTATTCCAGGACTACAGCTACATCTCACAGCTGCCCTCTTACCTGACCCAAAGCCTACTGCACAGCCTCCCACCACATCTCCTTATCTTAACCCACAGGTGTGGAAAACCTCTCCCCTGTCCTTAGCAGCCAACCAAGCACCTATCACTATCCCCCAAAACCCAATCATCCCCACTCTGCCCAGTGCCAATATCCCATTCCCCAATATGCTCTAAAAGGACTAAAACCTGTTATCATCTGCTTGTTACAACACGGTCTCCTAAAGCCCACCTATCTTGCCTGTCCAGAAATCAGAGAAATCTTCCCGGCTGGTCCAAGACCTTCACCTTATCAATCAAATTGTCCTTCCTATACATCCTGTAGTGCCAAACCCATATACTCTCCTGTCCTCAAGTCCTCCCTCCACAAACCCACTATTCGGTACTTGATCTCAAAGATGCCTTTTTTACCACCCCCTTACAACCCTCCTCCCAACCTCTATTTGCCTTCACTTGGACTGACCCTGACATCCACCACTCACGACAATTAACCTAGACTATCTTGCCTCAGGGCTTCAGGAACAGCCCATACTACTTCACTGAGGCCCTCACTCAAAACCTGCTCTCTTTTTGTCCTTCTGCTTCTTACGTTATTCAATATGTGGATGACTTCCTCCTGTGCAGCCCCTCTTATAAAGCTTTTCAGCAAGATACCCTCCTGCTTCTTAATCACCTATCCTTTTTTTTTTTTTTTTTTTTTTTTTTTTTCTGAGACAGTGTCTCGCTCTGTTGCCAGGCACCAGGCTGGAGTGCAGTGGCACAATCTCGGCTCACTGCAACCTCCACCTCCTGGGTTCAAGCAATTCTCCTGCCTCAGCCTCCCAAGCAGCTGGGAATACAGGCGAGCGTCACCATGCCCAGCTCATTTTTGTATTTTTAGTAGAGACGAGGTTTCACCATGTTGGCTAGGATGGTCTCGATCTCTTGACCTCGTGATCCGCCTGCCTCGGCCTCCCAAAGCACTGGGATTACAGGCATGAGCCACCACTCCTGGCCAGCACCTATTCTTAAAGGGGTATTTTGCTTATAGCCATTACTGGAAGTAGTGAGAAAAAAAAAAAAAAAGGGATATTGTGTGTCTACTTCTAAGGCTCAGACTTCTTCTCCATCTGTCACCTATCTGGGCATCATCCTCCAATAAAACACCAACGCTCTCCCCACTGTATCCAGTTAATCTCTTCAACCCCAACTCCCTCTACAAAACAACAGCTCCTTTCCTTCCTAGGTGTAGTCAGATACTTTTGTCTTTGGATACCAGGTTTTGCCATTCTGACCAAACCACTACATAAGCTCACCAAGGGAAACTTACTCAATCCCAAAGATTCTAAATCCTTTTCTCATTCCTGCTTTCACTCTTTAAAAACAGCTCTAGATACTGAAGGCCAGGTAGTACAAAACAAACAAACAAACAAACAAAAAACAGCTCTGGAAACCGCTCGCACACTGGCCTGCCCCAACTTGCCCCAACCCTTTTCCTTATACACTGCTGAAATTCAGGATTGTGCATTTGGAGTTCCTACACAAGAGCCAGGCCCACGTCCTGTTGCCTTCCTCTCTAAACAACTTGACTTCACTTCTTAGGATGGCTCTTGTGGCCACGTGCAGCAGCTGCCTCTGATCTACTTCTTGAGGCTTTCAAAATCACAAGCTATGCCTCACTCTATACAGCTCTCACAATCTTCAACCTTTAGTATCCTCTTCGCTTCTTCCACATCTGTTATCTGCCCTACATCTTACTCAACTCTATTCTCTCTTTATTGAAACTCCAACTGTGACTACTGCACATGATCCCAATTTTAATCCAGCCTCTCATCTAATACCAAACACAAATGCAAAACCCATACCACACGACTATATCTCCCTCATCCACATTGCTATCTCCCCTTTTTCCCACATCTCTCTTTTCCCTATCCGAGACTGATCACACATGCTTTATTAATAGCAGTTCTTCAAAACCTAACCAGTCCTCTCTAGGACAGGCTGGCTGTGCTGCTGTCTCCCACAATTCTATCATTGATGTTGCCATCCTTCCTCTGTCTACTATTTCTCAACAAGCTGAACGGATAGCACTCACATGTGCCCTCACCCTGGCAAAAGGGCTAAAAGTCAACATCTACATGACTCCAAATATGCTTTCCACATCTTCCATCACCATGCTGTCATCTGGGCAGAAAGGTGCTTTCTCACTACACAGTGATCTTCCATTATCAATTCTTCTTTAATAAGAACTCTCCTTAAAGCTGCCCTTCTCCCAGCCAAGGCCGGAGTCGTCCACTGTAAAGGACACCAAAAAACTTTAGATCCCATTGCCCAAGGAAATGCTTATGCCAATGAGACAGCCAAGAAGGCAGCAAACACACCAATGTCCCCCCTAGCGGACAATATTTTTCTTTTTCCTCAATTACTCCTACTTACTCTCCTTCTGAATCCTTAACCCACCAGTTGCTGCTCCCCACTCAAGATAGTTGGTTTTTCGATCAAGGAAAATTCATTCTTTCTGCCTTGCAAGCCCAGTCTATCTTCTTTTCCTTTCATAACCACTTTCATGTAGGATATAAGCCTTTGGCCCATCTCTTAGAACCTCTTAACTCCTTCCCTTCGTGGAAATCCATCCATAAAACAATTACATCTCGTGTTCCATCTGCCACTCTACCAAACCCCAGGGACTTTTAAGACCTCCCTTCCTTTCCCATTCACCAAGCCCGGGGATTTATCCACATGCAAGATTGGCAAATTGACTTTATTCATATGCCTTGCGTCCAAAAATTCAAATATCTTCTTGTATGGGTAGATATCTTTAGAGAGTGGATTGAAGCCTTCCCTTCTGGAACAAAAAAAGCCACTGCTGTTATTTCTTGTCTGTTAAATGATATCATTCCCCTATTTGGCCTGCTGACTTCCATATAATTTGACAATGGTCCCATTTTCATTAGCCAAATCACCCAAGCAGTCTCTCCAGGCCCTTAGCATTCAATGGAATCTCCATGCCCCTTAGCACCCTCAGTCATCAGGAAAAGTAGAAAAAGCTAATCGCCTACTAAAAACAAATCTTAGCGGCCGGGCGCGGTGGCTCAAGCCTGTAATCCCAGCACTTTGGGAGGCCGAGGCGGGTGGATCACGAGGTCAAGAGATCGAGACCATCCTGGTCAACATGGTGAAACCCCGTCTCTACTAAAAATACAAAAAATTAGCTGGGCATGGTGGTGCGTGCCTGTAATCCCAGCTACTCAGGAGGCTGAGGCAGGAGAATTGCCTGAACCCAGGAGGTGGAGGTTGCGGTGAGCCGAGATCGCGCCATTGCACTCCAGCCTGGGTAACATGAGTGAAACTCCATCTCAAAAAAAAAAAAAAAAAAACAAGATACAGCCCCTTGGAACTCTTTTTTTTTCTTTTTTGAGATGGAGTCTTGCTCTGTCACCAGGCTGGAATGCAATGGCGCAATCTTGGCTCACTGCAACCTCCGACTCCTGGGTTCAAGCAATTCTTCCGCCTCAGCCTCCCGAGTAGCTGGGACCACAGGTGCATGCGACCACACCCGGCTAATTTTTGTATTTTTAGTAGAGACGGGGTTTCACCATGTTAGCCAGGATGGTCTCGATCTCTTGACCTTGTGATTTGCCCACCTCCGCCTCCCAAAGTGCTGGGATTACAGGCGTGAGCCACCACGCCCAGCCTCCCTTCGAACTCTTACATGGCTGCACCTTTTTGCTTGGGCCTAACCTTCTCCCAGACTCTAGCCCTCCTGGAGACTATCTTCCCATTTTACAACAAAATAGGCAGGAAATTCATCAAGCTGCTAACCTCCTCCCTACTCCAGATACACGGCCTTATAAGGACACCTTAACTGGATGATAAATGCTGGTCAACGATCTAACCTTTCCAGCTCTACAGCCTCAGTGGAAGGGCCCCTACCTGGTTGTCTACAGTACTCCAACTGCTGTTCATCTACAAAACCCTCCCCACTGGGTTCACCGGTTCAGGATTAAACTGTGCCCATCAGACAACCAGCCTAGCCCATCCACCTCCTCTTGAAAGTCACAAGTACTCTCTCCTGCTTCTCTTAAGCTTACTCAAATTCCTGAAGAGTAGACACAAACCACACGAGTTTAGTTTATATTTCAACATCAACAGGAATCCTTCTCTTAATTTGCAGCAGGACTCTACACAGTCACCCCTGAAGCTTGGTCTATACCTCACAAGCTCTCTATTTCTGTTGCTTTCTGTCTAACTATACTTCTTTTTTTTTTTTTTTTTTTTTTTTTGAGACGGAGTTTCGCTCTTGTTACCCAGGCTGGAGTGCAATGGCACGATCTCGGCTCACCGCAACCTCCGCCTCCTGGGTTCAGGCAATTCTCCTGCCTCAGCCTCCTGAGTAGCTGGGATTACAGGCACGCACCACCATGCCCAGCTAATTTTTTGTATTTTTTAGTAGAGACGGGGTTTCACCATGTTGACCAGGATGGTCTCGATCTCTTGACCTCGTGATCCACCCGCCTCGGCCTCCCAAAGTGCTGGGATTACAGGCTTGAGCCACCGCGCCCGGCGTCTAACTATACTTCTAATCACCCTTCTCATCTACATTTAAATGCCCTATGCCTGCTTGCCTTGCTGGTTTACTGTTTTCCTCGAGAGCATTTTAGCTGACATCTCCTGATTCTACCCATAAACTCTCACCCTTGACTCCTTCCTTGAATGGATAGATAACCTTATGTGGCAAGGGACACTCCAATTCTTTTCCCCTAATGAAGTCCTCTTCTTTACTCTTCTACTCACTCTTATTCTCAGTCCCATTCTGTAACTCCCTATCCCTTCCTAATTACCTTCAACACACCATCAATCTAACCCATTTCCTTCTCACTAATTTCAACCCATTGTTGGCGAAAAATTGCTGGCTCTTCATCTCCCTTTGTTCTTCCTCTTATCCCGCTATTCCTGCCCTGCAGCCGACTGGGCTACCTCTTCCATCTCCCTATACCTCTGCATCTCTTTTAACAGTCCCCATCTCTACCCTCCCAGGGAGCCTCTCTTTTTCTTAGACAAGTTTAGGAAAACCTCCTCAGACATTTCATACCAACAAGCTGCCATACTTGTCCTCAACTATCTACAGCAACTCTTACCTCATATGAACTCCACTCCGCCCATATTAGGAACCCTTACTACACAGACACGAATCCCCACTCTTGCTCCTCTAAGCATTTCCCATCAACGAACCATTGTAATTCCCTTGTGTAACCTTCCCCTTTCCAAGTGCTCCTTTACTCTCCATCTCCAAGGCCCTGACTCACATGGTAATATGGCTGCAGGAGCATACTCACTTCACTTTACTGACAAACCCTTTATCACTAATAACCTCAAAAATGTTAACAGTCATTACTGTCCAGGTCAGCACCTTCCTTGTCTCTCACTCCATCCTTGGATACTGTCTCCTTGTTCCTCAGATTCTCCTCTTAGACCCTTTTTATGCTTACTCATACATGGCCCTACAAATGTTAGTAGCAGACTATTTGTTGATACTACGTGCTTCCTCATACATTATGAAAATCAGACCACTCCCACTACACGATTCCCCCATCAATCTCCCTTTCAACCTCTAAAGGCTACTGTCCTTACTGGATCTTTAGGACTTTGAGTATATCTGACTCCCCTTTCAAAGCTCCCTCCCACCGTTTCACCCTACATTTTCAATTCTGCCTTGCCCCAGGCCTCTTCTTATATGGATCCTCCACCTATATGTGTTTACCTACTAACTGTACAGGCACCTGTGCCTTAGTCTTCCTTATTCCTAAAATATAATTTGCCAGTGGTAATAAACAACTGCCTGTCCCCCTAATGACACCCACTAGACAAAAAAGATTCATCCAGCTAATTCCATTACTCCTAGGAACAGGGTTTGCAACCTCCATTGTGGGCCTCAGAACTGGCATAGTGGGGGTCACCCCCTCTGTCACAACATTCTGTAGTCTATTGATTTCTCTGCTAGCATTACTGACATATATAATACTTTATCTGTCCTTCAGGCTCAAATTAATTCTTTAGCTGCAGCTGTCCTCCAGAACCTTCATGGCCTCGACTTACTTACTTCAGAAAAGAAAGGATTCTGTATATTTCTAAATGAGGAATGCTGCTTTTACTTAAATCAGTCCAGCTTAGTTTATGGTAATATCAGAAGGCTCAAAGACAGAGCCCAGAAATTTACTAACCCGGCAAATAACTATGCCAAACCCACCTGGCTGTTTTCTTGCTGGATGTCATGGCTTTCTCCGATCCTTACTCTCCTAATAACCATCTTCCTTCACCTCCTATTCAAACCTTGCATTTTCCACTTAGTCTCTCAATTCCTACAAAACCATATCCAGGCCATTACTAATCACTCCATATGGCAAATGCTACTTTTAACAACCCGACAATATCAACCCCTGTCCCAGGACCTCTCAGCAGCTTAAGACAAGACGCCTTACCAATCCTTCTGGCTCATTTGCCTGCCTTGTCTCCAGTCCTATTTCATAGCCTTCACTCTTCTAGGATCAACCACAAACACCAGTTCACCACTCATGAATTCCTGGCAGCTGGGCGCGGTGGCTCATGCCTGTAATCCTAGCACTTTGGAAGGCCAAGGTGGATGGATCACCTGAGGTCAGGAGTTCAAGACTAGCCTGGCCATCATGGTGAAACCCCATCTTTTTTTAAAAAAATAATAATAATAAATAATAAAAAATAAATTAAA
The DNA here is from genome assembly GCF_009761245.1 of Sapajus apella. NCBI lineage: Eukaryota > Metazoa > Chordata > Mammalia > Primates > Cebidae > Sapajus > Sapajus apella. Next base: position 971,695 of record NW_022437075.1, read on the forward strand.
AAAGAATTCCAGGCAACACCTGGCTAAGGTCAAGATGCAGTTTAATACCTCTCCAGAACCCACACATATCCCTTTCAATCCAAGTCTTCTAGGATCAACTCCCCATAATAGTATTCTATTCTCAAGAATCTTCCCTACCCATGAATTGAAAAGCCTCTGAGAAAAAAATCCTAAGACGTAATGGGGTGGCAGCCATCAGACACTTGCCCATGGTGTCCCCAGGCCCAAGCTTATGAAGATAAACTGCAGTACACATATACAGAGCCTGCACCCCACATTTGGCAGCCAAACCAACATCCAGGTCACCACAAAGTGTACCAATGGCTATTAGAGGGCTTGGGACACTTTTCCTTTTGCCAGCCTCAGCTCAACTCAGGAGATAAAGAGTATTACTTATCTCTCTTGCATAGGGTCAGCAATCAGAACTATTGAACTCCTCCATTCAGAACACCACTTAAACTTATGGGAAAAGGGTAATATAACAGATTACTGGCTTGACGACAAGCAGCCTTATTCATATGATTGAAAATGGGGACAAAAAGCATTGGTAGACTGGACACTATTCCAACCTTGGCCCAAGGCTTCATCACTACCCCCTTAAAACTATTATGTTTAAAGGCTATTTTTAGAAAATTCAACCTATTAGGAAAATTTCAAGCTCAAAAATATGATAATTGGCACCTTGTTAAATACATAAAATGGTGCCCTAAACCAAAGACTTAACTAAACACTTACTAAACTACAAAAATCAAAGACTTTTATTTTATATACGCAGGTATACACGCAGCCCCCTGTCATGCTTAAAGAAGCCTTGAGAGACATCGCCCCTACTCCCTTCTCTTTTTTTTTTTTTTTTGAGACGGAGTTTCGCTCTTGTTACCCAGGCTGGAGTGCAATGGCACGATCTCGGCTCACCGCAACCTCCGCCTCCTGGGTTCAGGCAATTCTCCTGCCTCAGCCTCCTGAGTAGCTGGGATTACAGGCACGCACCACCATGCCCAGCTAATTTTTTTGTATTTTTAGTAGAGACGGAGTTTCACCATGTTGACCAGGATGGTCTCGATCTCTTGACCTCGTGATCCACCCGCCTCGGCCTCCCAAAGTGCTGGGATTACAGGCTTGAGCCACCGCGCCCGGCCTCCCCTCTCTTTTTAAACCTTTTCTTTATACATATATAAGAAGACAGGAATGTCAGGCCTCCATGTCCAAGCCTGGCCATTATATCCTTGGTGACCTGCACATACACCTCCAAATGGTCTCCAAGAGCCAGAAAGTCTGAAGCAACCGGATGGCCATAAAGAGAAGTGAAACGAGTTCTTGCCTCAACTGATTGCTCTCCCCCTACAATGTCTGACCCTTGTTCCTGCTCAGCCTTGCGAAATTTTCCCCTAGACATCAGGTTTCTCAAGATCGCCACCACTGTTTGTAATTTACCACATCCTCCCCTCTGCTAGCAACAGACAACCCCCACCCTTATGACTATGCCAGCTAGTAATAGATAACCCCCACCCTTGTGACCATGCATCCCGTGACGCCCTTCCCCTCCCTAAAATAAATTACCATCTTTGACCATTTGCACCAACCTATAAAATCAGTCCCCTTTCCTACTCCCCTTGCCTAACTCCTATCTTGGACTTGGCCCGCTTGCACCCAAGCGCTAAATAAAACAGCCTCGTGGCGGACACGAAGCCTGCCTGGGGGTCTCTTTACCAAGCAACGCGCTAAACAACCCCAACCCCAACCCCTCCTGTCACTACTCAGGCCCAGCCACCACCGCAACACTCCTGGAGTTTGTTGCAGGGCCTTTCTTAAAGGTCTCCCTGCCTCCATCCTCACCGTTTCTTTTTCAATTTATTTATTTTTATTTTTTTACAGTCCCTTTCCCCCAATCCCATCCTCACCGTTTCTAACTCACTCTAGTCTGTTTCCTCCTTAGTGAACCTATGAATACTTTAAAAATGCTTTATCGGACTTCCCTCCACCCTTCAAAACGCGCCGTGACGCCTATCGTCCTCACAATGAAGGCGCAACTTCTCCCCGCGCTACTGCAGGCGTGACTACCGCTCACACACGCTCCCGACTGCTCTGGGGTCAGTCCGGCTCCGAGCCTCTGCTCAGCCTGCCCCTCTATCCGTCACAATCGCCCCCACCTTAAACGCCGGATTTAGGAAGGGGGCCCCACCAGCGCCCCGCTGCCCCGGACACTAGCGCCTGCGGCTGCAGCGACTCAGATGTCCGCTCCTGAATTGGGACTTCAGGATTCCCCGCGGGCGAAAGTCTGGGGAACACAGCACCCACCTGCACCAGGCCCATCACCGCGGCTGCCGCCATTAGGTTCGTAGGCCGCTATAACCCGGCCCCGGGGGGCGGAGGCGGGGTCTTCGCTGGCGAGCCACTCTGCAGGGCGAACAGCGCCTCCTCCCCACCCTCCCGCTTCCGTTTCCGTCACCTCGAAACCCCGCAACAACCCAAGCCTTCTAGTCGAATGCTTCTATCTCAGAGCCCGCAAAATTACCGAGGCGAGGAAGATGCCGGAAGTCCCGCCCAGAGAGCTTTCGCTCGCAGGGAAACGCCCGCATCATTGCCGCCACCACGCGGCACAGAGGTTTCTGGGCAATGTAGTTCCCATGTGCACTTGGCCGAGACGACTTCTAACTCCACTGCGCGCTGGGCAAAGGCTAAATGGTATTGTGAGGGGCGCTGGGAAATTATGCCCTGAGACTCTGATGGCAGGGCGTAGCTTCGCTCCTCTTAAAGGACCTTCATTCAGATCCTGTGAAGTCTCTAGGGATCCCCGAAATATTGAGAGGTATATTCTTACAGATGTTCCCCAAAGCCACAAAACCAGATGGACGCACAACATCCAATGTCACTCTGAGTCCACTCATAGTTCACTTGGATTGCCTTCATTTCAAAAATATGTGTACTGTAAAGAAAAGTTTTGGATTTTGTGAGCCTCAGTTGTGTCAGGATTCACCAAGAATTGTCCCCAGGCAGGGCCATGGAGTGGAAGAAGAATGGTCTCCAGACAGTGGCTATGGAGGGACGCTGGAGCTCCCTGAAGCAAGTGGACTAATGTAGTTAGTTCCTCTGGTTTCCTCAGAAACAGATACCTGGGAGAACCAAGGCAGGCAAAAGAAGGTGGTCAAGAAAGGTACCTTTCCTGCCTATATAGTCACTAATGTCCAAACAAAGGAACAATACTGTTATCAAAATGAGAGTTCCTAGTCCACAAGTTTAGATATATGTATTTCCTTTTGGGAATGTTTCTTATCTGAAAAGAAGAACCATTATAAATGCCTTTATGTGCCAAAACAGGGGCTGACGTAGTGCTAATGAAAAGGTGGTATCTGTACCAAGAAATAAAGATTTGGAAAACTGGAATCACATTTCTTGGCTGGGAGATGATTCTCATTTCACCTGCAATTACAGGGACAGTGTCTCAATCAAAACTTGAGATTTATCTGTGGTTAGAAAAATGAAAGATGGGGTCAAAATGTATGGAAAAAGAAAGAAAAAAACATTTGCAAATTGTTTAAATTACTGATAATAATAATTCTGTAGTTATTCATAGGTACATGAAGAAATGGATCTGGACAAACATCTGTGATAAGTGAAAACAATTGACAGCAAAATTCAAGCAGGAGATACTGAAGTCTGAGAAGTGGGCAAATGAAGCTGAGCACACAGCTGTGATAGAACTACACAGGGTATACTCTCCAAAATGTAATTTTATTTATTTATTTAATTTTGGAAGACAGAATCTTGCTATGTTGCACAGGCTGAAGAGTAGTGACATGATCATGGCTTGCTGCAGCCTCAAACTCTTGGGCTCAAGGGATCCTCCCACCTCAACCTCCCAAAAAGTTGGGATTACAGATGTGAGCCATCATGCCACACTTCCTTTCATTCTTGAAAACACTAATATCTGGAAAGAAAACTAAAGAAAACATTTAGAAAGCACTATCGGAATGTGAAAGTGAACAGGGATGCTGTAGTATTCATGCTTATTCATAGTTCTAACAAATGTTGAATAAACACCTACTGTATTTCAGGCACTATCTTAACTGCATGAAGCATTTACAAAACAAGAGAGAGACCCCAGTAGCTTACACTGTACTCAAGAAAGACAGAGGAGGAAATATGAAAAAAAAAATGCTGAATTATATGGAATGTTAGAATGTGGCAGGCATAATGGATAAAAGAGAAGGTGAAGGCACCGAGACGTGCTGGAATGATATGTAATATTACATAGCCAAGAAAGGCCAATTTGTGGATGGATCTTTATTAGAAAAGGACATGGAGAGCTCAATGCCACTGAAATAAAAGTTCAACATTACTCAGAATTTCCCTAGAAATCAGAAGTACAGTATGCCATGCAGGGCCACAGGAGGAACAGGTTTTAGTGTGAAGGAAGAGGCAAGAGCTAGGGGAAAGCCTAGACCAGATCCATTATTGTGTTTTCCATGGGAAAGGCAAGGCAGATCAGAGCCGACATCTGAGTACTGACTAGTCTGAATAATTCTGGTTGGCTTTGATTTACAGGAGTAGTCTCTAGCTGCCTCCCATTTGGCCCTGGTGTTACAGTAGGTAGTTGGATATGAGTAGGACAGGAGAGAGGGACCCTAGGAATGTCAGGCAAATTTGGAGTCAAGGACAGGCAATCATAAATCTTTTCCTCTGAGATAATAAACATAACAAGAGAGGAACCCCAGAGATGTCCAGCTCTCATTGGCTGAAGGACAGGAGAGCATAAAACTATCCCTCTGAGATGCTAAGTGGCCATGATTGGTACTGAGAGGGAAAAGAGTTTTCCAACAGATAAAAAACACCTGGAGCCAGTGACCCACTATCCCTGCACAAAATGGGGCAAGCATGCACAAAATGGGGCAAGATGGCAGAATTTGACTGGTATTTGACCTTCCTCTGGGGGTGCTTGACTCATAAGGGAAAATCACCCCAAATGAGTATGTGCCTGACGTCAGTAAACAAACAGTGCATGCGGCCCCTCCCAAGTGCTGGCAGACTACTGTGCATGCAGTGGTCAAGCAACAGCCTACCCAAGGGAGGAATCCAGAGGAGAAAAAAGAGCCTGGGAAATGAGCAAATGTAGTCATCTACTTGGCCCTTTTCCAAGTGTACTTTGATTCCTTTCACTCATACTCTAAAACCAAAAATGAAAAACCATGATTAATACATAAGCCTCCTTAATGAGAAGGTGGTTGAAAAAAAAAGGTTGAGGAATGAGGGCCCTGAACAGACCGTTCCACAAACATAGACATAAAAATATTCACTTAATGTGCGTGTTCTTGGAAATTATAAGATGGCACATTGAATTTAGGGGCTACTGATTTAGGCAAGGTTTTAAGCTCAGAATTTTGTTCAGGAAGCATTTAAATGACTCTCAATCCTCTATTATAGAGCCTCATCCATGGTAAGTCACTGAGCGCTTATGTAAAAACTCCAGACCCTTTACAAATACTAACACCAGTTAAACCCCTTAAACAGGCAGATTTTCCATTACACAATTAGGGAAAAAACCCGGCTCTTACTATGAGACATATTTCTCTTGAGTTTATTAGAAGCCAGAAATTTATGTATTTCATCATGATTTATCATTTATAGCAATCACTTTTCCCAAATTTAAATTATATTAGAGAATTTAGATACAGATTTTATATTTATACACATTAAATAATATTTTATACAATTCAGCTTTTTAAAATAAAATTTTTCAATACAAATTTGATTAAATAGACATCATATAAGAGCAGAATTGTACATTTAGCCACATATATATATATGTATCTTTTTTTTTCCCTTCTTTCTTCTCTCTAGACCACCAGGGATTCTTGGTTTTTTCTTTGCTCTGTCACCCAGGCTGGAGTGCAGTGGCGCGATCTCAGCTCACTGCGACCTTTTCTTCCCGGGTTCAAGCATTTCTTCTGCCTCAGCCTCCTGAGTAGCTGGGATTACAAGTGCCGGCCAACATGTCCAGCTAATTTGTGTGTTTTTAGTAGAGACAGGGTTTCACCATGTTGGCCAGGCTGGTCTCAAACTCCTGTCCTGAGATGATCCACCAGCCTCAACTTCCTAAAGTGCTGGGATTATAGAAGTTGGTCAACACACCAGGCCAGCCACATATATATATACATATATATATATATATATATATACACACACACACACACACACACACACATATATATATATATTTTTTTTTTTTTTTCACAGAAGTGCTCAAACACACTTATGTTTTAAGATCCAAGAATTGGCCGGGTGCTGTGGCTCATGCCTGTAATCCTAGCACTTTGGGAGGCTGAGGTGGGTGGATCACCTGAGGTCAGGAGTTCAAGACTAGCCTGGCCATCACGGTGAAACCCCACCTTAAGAAAAAAAAAAGGCCGGGCGCGGTGGCTCACGCCTGTAATCCCAGCACTTTGGGAGGCCGAGGTGGGCGGATCACAAGGTCAAGAGATCAAGACCATCCTGGCCAACATAGTGAAACTCCGTCTCTACTAAAATATAAAAAATTAGCTGGGCATGGTGGTGTGCGTCTGTAGTCCCAGCTACTCGGGAGGCTAAGGCAGGAGAATTGCTTGAACCCGGGAGGTGGAGGTTGCAGTGAGCGGAAGGTCGCGCCACTGCACTCCAGCCTGGCGCCTGGTGACAGAACAAGACACTGTCTCCAAAAAAAAAAAAAAAAAAAAAGGTCTTCCACCAAGATGGCTAGATGGCCGAATAGGAACAGCTCCAGTGCACAGTTCCCAGCAAGAGTGATGCAGAAGGCGAGTGATCTCTGAACCAACTGAGGTACCAGGTTCCCAGGTTCACCTCAATGAGACTGGTTGGAAAGAGAATGAAACTAAGTTGAAAAACATTCTTCAGAATATTATCCAGGAGAACCTTCCCAATCCATCACGGCAGGCCAACATTCAAATCCAGGAAATACAGAGAATACCACAAAGATATTCCTCAAGAAGAGCAACCCCAAGGCACATAATTGTCAGATTCACCAAGGTTGAAATAAAGGAAAAAATGCTAAGGGCAGCCAGAGAGAAAGGTCAAGTTACCCATAAAGGGAATCCCCTCAGACTCACAGCAGATCTCCTGGCAGAAACCCTACATGACAGAAGAGACTGGGGGCCAATATTCAACATCCTTAAAGAAAAGAACTTTCAATCCAGAATTTCATATCCAGCCAAACTAAGCTTCATAAGTGACGGAGAAATAAAATCCTTTACAGACAAGCAATTGCTGAGAGATTTCATCTCCACCAGGCCTGCCTTACAAGAGCTCCTGAAGGAATCACTAAAAATGGAAAGTAACAACACAACCAGTACCAGGCATTGCAAAAACATACCAAATGGTAAAGACCATCAACACAATGAAGAAACTGCATCAACTAATGGGCAAAACAACCAGTTAGTATCAAAATGGCAGAATCAAATTCACACATAACAGTATTAACCTTAAATGTAAATGGGCTAAATGCCCCAATCAAAAGACACAGAGTGGCAAATTGGACAGAGTCAAGACCCACTGATGCGCTGTATTCAGGAGACCCATCTCATGTGTAGACACACATAGGCTCAAAATAAAGGGATGGAGAAAGATTTACCAAGTGAATGGAGAGCAAAAAAAAAAAAAAAAAAGTAGGGGTTGCAATCATAGTCTCGGATAAAACAGACTTTAACAAAGATCAAAAGAGACAAAGAAGGGAAGAAGGGCATTACATAATGGTAAAGGGATCAATGCAACAAGAAGAACTAACTATTTTAAATATGTATGCACCCAATTCAGGAGCACCCAGATACATAAGGCAAGTTCTTAATGACTTACAAAGAGACTTAGACTCCCACAAAGTAATAGTGGGAGACTTTAACTCTCCACTGTCAATATTAGACAGATTAACAAGACAGATAATTAACAAGGATATCCAGGACTTGAACTCAGATCTGGTCCAAGCGGACCTAATAGACATCTACAGAACTCTCCACCCCAAATCCACAGAATATACATTCTTCTCAGCACCACATCACACTTGCTCTAAAATTGACCACATAATTGGAAGTAAATCACTCCTCAGCAAATGCAAAAGAATGGAAATCATAACAGTCTCTCAGACCACATTGCAAATTAGAACTTGGGATTAAGAAACTCACTCAAAATCGCACAACTACATGGTGACTGAACAACCTGCTCCTGAATGACTACAGGATAAATAATGAAATGAAGGCAGAAATAAAGCTGTTCTTTGAAACCAATGAGAACAAAAACAAGACATACCAGAACCTCTGAGACACATTTAAAGCAGTGTCTAGAGGGAGATTTATAGCACTAAATGCCCACATGAGAAGCGAGGAAAGATTTAAAATTGACACCCTATTGTCACAATTAAAAGAACTAGAGGAGTGGCTGGGCACGGTGACTCACGCCTATAATTCCAGCACTTTGGGAGGCTGAGGCAGGTGGATCATGAGGTCAGGAGATTGAGACAATCCTGGCCTTGGTGAAACCCCTTCACTACTAAAACACAAAAACTTAGCCGGGTATGATGGTGCATGCCTGTAGTCCCAGCTACTCAGGAGGCTGAGGCAGGGGAATCACTTGAATCCAGGAGACAGAGGTTGCAGTGAGCTGAGATTGTGCTGCTGCACTCCAGCCTGGCAAAAAGACCAAGACTCTGTCTCAAAAAAAAAAAAAAAAAACCTGCCTCAACCTAACTAGAGGAGCAAGATCAAACAAATTCAAATGCTAGCAGAAGACAAGAAATAACTGAAATCAGAGCAGAACTGAAGGAGACAGAGACACAAAAAACTCTTAAAAAAAAAAATCAATGAATCCAGGAGCTGGTTTTTTGAAAAGATCAACAAAATAGATAGACCGCTAGCCAGACTAATAAAAAAGAAAAGAGAGAAGAATCCAATAGATGCAATAAAATAATGATAAAGGGGATATCACCACCGATCCCAGAGAAATACAAGCTACCAGCAGAGATTACTGTAAATACCTCTATGCACATAAACCAGTAAATCTAGAGGAAACTGATAAATTCTTGGACACTTACACCCTCCTAAGACTAAGCCAGGAAGAAGTTAAATCCCTGAATAGACCAATAACAAGGTCTGAAGTTGAGGCAGCAATTAATAGCCTACCAACCAAAAACAGTCCAGGTCCAGATGGGTTCACAGCTGAATTATATCAGAGGTACAAAGAGGAGCTGGTTTCATTGCTTGTGAAACTATTCCAAACAATACAAAAAGAGGGAATCCTCCCTAACTCATTTTATGAGACGAACATCATCCTGATACCAAAACCTGGCAGAGATACAACTAAAAAAGAAAATTTCAGGCCAATATCCATGATGAACATTGATGTAAAAATATTCAATGAAATACTGGCAAACTGAATCCAACAGCACATCAAAAAGCTTATCCATCATAACCAAGTCAGCTTCATCCCGGAGATTCAATGCTAGTTCAACAAATGCAAATCTATAAGTGTAATCCATCACATAAACAGAAACCAAAGCCAAAAACCACATGATTATATCTCAACAGATGGAGAAGGCCTTCCACAAAACTCAACAGCCCTTTATGCTAAAAACTCTCAATAAACTAGGTATTGATGGAACATATATCTCAAAAGAGTAAAAGCTATTTATGACAAACCCACAGCCAATATCATACTGGATGAGCAAAAACTGGAGGATGCCCTCTCTTCCCACTCCTATACAACATAGTATTGGAAGTTCTGGCCAGAGCAATCAGGCAAGAAAAAGAAATAAAGAGTATTCAGTAGGAAAAGAGGAAGACAAATTACAACTAGTGCTTGACTTACGACCACGGTCGGGACTGCGGACCGGTCATAACACGATTTGGTCGTAAGTTGAGTAGGCTATATGTACAGTTGAAATGGTGCACAGGGAAATGGTAGTGCTGCCGGAAGCTGGTCCGCACTGTCGTACGCCCAGCTGGGCAACGTTTGCGCTCCAAGACGTGGAGCAGTCATGGCTAGCAACTGTGGTCGTAAAGTCGAATGGTCGTAAGTTGCATAGGTGGTAAGTCGATCAATACCTGTATCTCTGTTTGCAGATGACATGATTGTATATTTAGAAGACCCCACTGTCTCAGCCCCAAATCTGCTTAAGATGATAAGCAACTTCAGCAAAGTCTCAGGATGCAAAATCAATGTGCAAACATCACAGGCATTCCTATATACCAATAACAGACAAACAGAGCCAAATTATGAGCGAACTCCCATTCACAACTGCTACAAAGAGAATAAAATACCTAGGAATAGAATTAACAAGGGACGTGAAGGGCCTCTTCAGGAGAACTACAAACCACTGCTCAAGGAAATGAGAGAGGACACAAAGAGATGGAAAAACATTCCATGCTCATGGTTAGGAAGAATCAGTATTGTGAAAACGGCCATACTGCCCAAAATAATTTATAGATTCAGTGCTATCCCCATCAAGCTACCACTGACCTTCTTCACAGAACTGGAAAAAACCACCTTAAACTTCAAATGGAATCAAAAAAGAGCCCACATAGCCAACACAATCCTAAGCAAAAAAACGAAAACAAAAACAAAGCTGGAGGCATAACAATACTTGACTTCAACCTATACTACAAGGCTACAGTAATTAAAACAGCATGGTACTGGTACCCAAAACAGAGATATAGACCAATGGAACAGAACAGAAGCCTTGGAAGTAATGCCACACATCTACAACCTTCTGGTTTTTGACAAACCTGACAAAAAGAAGCAATAGGGAAAGGATTTCCTGTTTAATAAATGGTGTTGGAAAAACTGGCTAGCCATGTGTAGAAAGCTGAAACTGGACCCCTTCCTTACACCCTTTACAAAAATTAACTCCATACTTCTCTGGCTGTGTTGATGAATTTGAAAAAAAAAAAGAAAATAAAATTAACTCCAGATGGATTAAAAATTTAAACATAAGATCTAACACCATAAAAACTATAGAAGAAAACCTAGTAATACCACTCAGGACATAGGCATAGGCAAGGACTTCATGACTAAAACACTAAAAGCAATGACAACAAAAGCCAAAATAGGTAAATGGGATCTAATGCAACTTAAGAGCTTTTGCACAGCAAAAGACACAATCATTACAGTCAACCAGCAACCAACAGAATGGGAAAAAATTTTGCAATCTACACATCTGACAAAGGGCTAATATCCAGATCTACAAAGAACTTAAACAAATTTACAAGAAAAAAACAAAGAACTTCATCAAAAAGTGGGCAAAGTATATGAACAGACACTTCTCAAAAGAAGACATTTATGCAGCCAACAAACATATGAAAAAATGCTCATCATCACTGGTCATTAGAGAAATGCAAATCAAAACCACATTGAGCCAGAGGTGCGGTGCAGGCTGGAGTGCGCGGAGGCATGAAGGGCGGAGGAGCCCTGGGACTCTGCCGTGGCGGCTATGCCCACAAATGCATAGGTTGGGGCTGGAGGCTGGGTGAGGCACAGTGGCAGCCTGGGAATTGGATGAAGCTCCTGAAAACCCATCAGGTGCAGAGGGAACACTCAGCAGATGCCAGCTACACCCATGGATATCCCAGAAGCTGGGCTGCTTGGCGCCACAGGGGTCAGGGCAACAGGACCTGGGGCCTGGAGGCCAGAAAGCCCATAGAGGCGGGCTGATAGCTCCAGAGCTGTCTTCAGACTCACCAACTGGGTGCCCACCTCCTTGGTACCCAACCCCGCAGAGGCAGCCAGGCCTGGCCAGCCCCAGGGCCTTTATACCTACAAAGTCCCCATGGCCCCAGCTATTCCCAATGCTGGCAAGTTGTTACTTTCAGGGGGCTCTATGGCATCAGATTCCTCTCATTTGGCTTGTTGACAGAATTAAGTTCCATGTGGTTGTACGCCTGAGGTCTGTTTCCTTGATGTGAGATGTGTGCTCCCCTTACCTCCTAGGGGCCCCTCTCCAGTCCTGGATAGCCCGTATTTCCCCGTTCCATCTCTCTGACTCCTTTGTCCTTGCATCTTTCTCCTTGCAGCTGGGAAAGGTTGGACCCTGTGATTAGATTACACCCATCTGAAGTGTCTTGCAACACTAATCACATCTGCAAAGTCCCATTGGCTGTGTAAGGTAACATACCTACAGGTAGGGATTAGGGCATAGACATCTTTCAGAAGCATTATTCTTCCTACAAGTTTTCCCTCTGGACTCTCGAAATTCACATCTGTTCTGAATGTAAAATATATTCATCCCATCTCAGGTTCCCAAAAGGTCTCATCCCATTATACTATCAGCCCAAAATCCAAATATCAAAACCTAATTAGCTCAAAAGTCCCCATTCTCATCTAAATTGTCTAAGTCCAATATTGATGAGGCTCTGGGTATAATCCATCTTGGGGCACGATTCCTCTCTGTGTTGCTGGGGGGCTCAGGAGGGTCTCTGGACATTGTCAGTGAGATCCAGGTTTTTAACAACATTGAAAGAATTCAGTGATGAGTCAGAATGAAGCAAAGGCAAGCAGCTTTTATTGCAAAGCAGAAGTACACACACAGAAATGAGGGCAGGCCCCTGATAGTGAGTCATGCACAATGGAGTTTGGGTTTCTAATTGTACGGATGTTCCTTTAATCAAGGGATAACCATTCAGTATTCTGAAAAGGGAGTGGATTTCAAGGACCCCCAATACTACCCCCTTCCCTTATTTGGGTTTGCCTTGAAGAGTCATGGACACATCACCCTGACTGGGTTTCTAGCTGTTTTCCCTTTTATTTTTGGTTTTCTCTTATCCTGTGTTTTCTTCACCTAGTTTCTGTTTTAGCTGTTGTTTGGGTTTTTCTTTTTTTACTTTTTTTCACCCACACCAAAACCAGGGTGGTGTTTGAGATTTTCTTATTTATTTACTTATTTATAAAGACAGGGTTTCACCATGTTGGTCAGGCTGGTCTTGAACTCCTGACCTCAGGTGATCCGCCCGCTTTGGCCTCCAAAGTGCTTGGATTACAGGCGTCAGCCACCACACCCACCCTTTGTGTTTGAGATTTTCAATCCTCCTGTGACCACCCAGTGCTATTCCTGTCTCATTTAGAGCCATAAAACTAGAAAACTAGTTATCTGCTCCCAAACAAAAGGGTAGGAAAGACCCAGGATAACAGTTATATATACATATGCATTGCTTAAAAGCAGGAGGAAATGGAAGTGGGAAAACAAAACAATGGGATCGCCAGTCCCAAGAAATCTTGAAATCTAGTTTGGCAAATGTCACTGGGAGTCAAGACATGGGATATCAGGTGGTTCAGGGCTCTGCCCACTGGATTCTCCTCTGCTCTGAGTCATCCTTCCTTTCTCATAAAAGACAGCAAGGGCTTGCACCTGTTTCCTCAGCCAGTCCCACGTATGGAATATTACACCCGTTAACTTCATATTGACAAGGTTCCTTTAGACCCAAGGTGAGCATTCTCACTGGTGTGAAATTTTCAAGAACTTCCTGAGTCTCCTGTATGTCACTGAAATTCACACCATCAGAAAAGAGGTTTACACAGATTATTTTCCCTAGGGAATCCCCTATCTATTTTAGGCTTTTGTTGATATGACTGATAGTTTAAACTTCTTACAAGCTCTCTGCTCATACTGAGATCTGCAAGCTGCATTTAATCTTTTCAAATAGCTTTTTGTGTGACAATGTTCTTATGTATGTTTTGATCTTGATCATAGCAAGCATTCCTGGCTATCTCTCTAAACCATTCTTTCCTGACAACGAATCTCTTAATTTCAATTTTTTTTTTTTTCAATTAAGATGGGCTGAGCATTTCCCAAAGCATCAAATCTCGGGTCTTTTCTTTTGTAGTTCTTCCCTATAATCAGTAAAAAACATGGCCACACTTTGAAAACTTCTGCTTAAAAATGTTCTCAGCTAAATGTCCATATACTCATGCATCAATATTTGTAGCAGCTTAATATTTTAATATTAAAAATGGAGGTTGATGGCCGGGCGCGGTGGCTCACGCCTGTAATCCCAGCACTTTGGGAGGCCGAGGCGGGTGGACCACGAGGTCAAGAGATCGAGACCATCCTGGTCAACATGGTGAAACCCCGTCTCTACTAAAAATACAAAACATTAGCTGGGCATGTTGGTGCGTGCCTGTAGTCCCAGCTACTCAGGAGGCTGAGGCAGGAGAATTGCCTGAACCCAGGAGGCGGAGGTTGCGGTGAGCCGAGATCGCGCCGTTGCACTCCAGCTTGGGTAACAAGAGCGAAACTCCATCTCAAAAAAAAAAAAAAAAAAAGGAGGTTGCTCAGTCTAACAGGCTGAAAAAAAAAAAAAAAATGGAGGTTGCAGGGCAGACAGCAATTAAGATAAATGGATAAACTGTGTTATATCCATAGTGAATATGACTAATTTTAAAATGGGTTTTCATACCATGGACAAATTTCAAATTATGTTGCATCAAAGACAGGAGACAAAATTAACTTTATAGACTTACATAAAATTCTAGGAAAGACAAATTTACCTATAGTGAAAACTACTCAGTGGTTGCCTAGGGATTTGGGGGGAAGGAGAGCACTGACAGAAAGGTTAAGTAAGGGCTTGAGGCTAACTTCAGGGGTGACAGGTATGTCCAATACCATTGATAGGGTGATAGTTCCAAAAGAGAGAGAGAGAGAGAGAGAGAGAGAGAGAGAGAGTGTGTGTGTGTGTGTGTGTATTACGACTTACTGGTACACCTTAAATATGTGCAGTATATTGCATGTTGATTACATCTGAATGAACCTATACAAAGTTATTCCATTTAAAAATCTGGGTCTCCCGGACGGACACGGTGGCTCACGCCTGTAATCCCACCACTTTGGGAGGCTGAGGTAGGCGGATGACGAGATCAAGAGATTGAGACCATCCTGGCCAACATGGTGAAACCCCATCTCTACTAAAAAATACAAAAATTAGCTGGGCATGGTGGTGCGTACCTGTAATCCCAGCTACTCGGGAGGCAGAGGCAATAGAATCACTTGAACCTGGGAGGCAGAGGTTGCAGTGAGCTGAGATGGTGCCACTGCATTCCAGCCTGGCGAGACTGTCTCAAAAAAAAAAAAAAAAAAAAAAATGTGGGTCTCCCACTTCTATTGAAAACCGGACAACTGGACATCACTGAGTGACTCTACCTCACTACGGTGACTCTTATCACTCCAAATGCCTTGGGAAGACAATTTCTTCCTGAGTAATAAGAAAAACTGGCAAACAATGAGGACCACTGCCAAGAGAGTCACCAGAATCTCTAGCTGGTCACAAAAGCTACCACCTTGGATCCCCACACTTCTTTACTCCCAGGATTACTGAATGTGCAGCAAAGACATTAGGTAAAGAGCCCAGGGAAGTACAGGAATCTAGGAAAACTACATTTGTTGCTGCACCAGTGACCCTGGCCATAACAACATGGCCCTGGAGATACTGAGATTTTTAGATACCCTGATCCCATTCAGCCATAGTGCCTGGACTGTTTGGATTTTTTCTGGGGTGAGATGGAGTCTCTCCCATCCGTCAGGCTGGAGTGCAGTGGCTGATCTCGGCTCACTGCAATCTCCACTTCCCGGGTTCCGGCGATTCTCCTGCCTCAGCCTCTCATGTAGCTGGGACTACAGGTGTGCACCACCACGCCCAGCTAATTTTTGTATTTTTTAGTAGAGATAGGGTTTCACCCTATTGGCCAGGCTGTTCTCAAAACTCCTGACTTCGTGATCCACCTGCCTTGACCTCCCAAAGTACTGGGATTACAGGCATGAGCCACTGTGCCCAACCAGATACTTTTATAAGGGGCACTTCTCCTCTAGTTTGCCACAAATCACCCAATCCCAATTATTCACACCAAATATTTATCAGTTTTATTTCCATACTGGATGCTTTAGTTCTTACTAAGAGTGGCCTGTGTACCAGATTTTGGCCTTCAGGGAATATGACCACTCAGCAGGGTCTGAGGAACAGCTTTCCCTCAACAGTGTTGGGGAACATGGGACATATGCTAGAAACAAGACACCTAAGCCATGCTGTTTCAAAACACTGAAGGCTGTCAGCAGCAGCACCCTCCTCAAGGTGACATACGGGCTCTCAAATAAGTCTAAAATCCGGACAAATCAGGCCTACAATGATCTGAATTGTTACTTAACAAGCTTTGTCAGCTATGGAAGTTAACTTAGTCCAGTCCAAAACTGGACTAAGAACTGTTCTCCCTCAACCCACTGTCCCATTTGAGGCACACAAAGCTGGAGGCCCCCCACAAAGGCTGTCTTCAGTTTGGCAGAGCCTGTTTTCAGTCCACTCCAGTGAAAAGAACCCCCAAGATTAAAGGTGGCTTCAACTGTAAGGCCTTTATTATCACAAACCAGAGCAACATGAGGCAAATACTTTCCCAGGCCAAGGGACTTGGAGGCTGGAAAAATTCATTACAAGTATGTGAGACCAGGACTATCCATGAAGAAAGTAAACCTTCTGCATAAGCCACCAGCAGATATAGCTCAGATCTTCTTGGCTAAAGATGGGTCATGTCCATATCTATACCTGTCACACAGAAGGGAATGAGCACCCCCAACGAACTCAGGCATTTCATGATTTTCTCCAGGGACTGGAGAATATAAAACACTGCCTTCCCCAATGCTGGGGTATCTAAGCTGATACAGACGGTTTTGGCCACAGGCATTGACAGTGATGTAACTCTGGCAAAAAACCTGAGCAGGTCAGGAAGTGCAACATATCTCTAGATGCTTCCTACATACCTGACACCATAAGGTGTCTCCCTTGTGTTAATGTTCAGATATATGAAGTTCAACATCTGACTGATGAGTTCTGTTGTATTCAAAGACTCCTAGAGCCTGCCTGCAGTGTGAACTTTCTGGTGCCGATTAAGGTGGGAGCTTAAGCTGTAGGCCTTCCCACATTCACTGCACTCATATGGCCTTTCTCCAGTGTGAACTCTTTGGTGCCGAACAAGGTGGGAGGTTCTGATAAAATCTTTCCCACATTTACTGCATACAAAAGGCCTTTCACCAGTGTGAACCCTCTGGTGTGCAATAAAGTCAGAACTTCGACTAAAGAATTTCCCGCATTCAATGCACTCAAAAGGCTTTGACTCAGTGTGAATTCGCTGATGTTTAATGAGGGTGTATTTGTGGCCAAAGGATTTCCCACAATCACTGCAATCATAAGGATTTTCTCCAGTGTGAATACTCTCATGCTGAACAAGTGTAGATTTGTGTCTAAAGACTTTCCCACAATCACTACACTTATAAGGCCTTGCTCCATTGTGAACTCTCTGGTGTACAATTAGATTGGAGTGATGGCTAAAATATTTCCCACATTCATTGCACTTATAAGGCATTTCTCCAGTGTGGATTCTCTTGTGCTGAGTAAGGTTGTCTTTTCGACTGAAGGTTTTTCCACATTCACTGCACTCATAAGGTCTTTCTCCAGTATGGATTCTCTGGTGCTGGACAAGTGTAGCTTTGCGGCTGAAGGCTTTTCCACATTCGCTGCACTCGTAAGGCTTCTCTCCACTATGGATTCTCTGGTGCTGGACAAGTGTGTCTTTGCGGCTGAAAGCCTTTCCACATTCACTGCACTCGTAATTCATTTGTTCACCATGAAGTGCATCCCCACTCTCTGTGCTCCTGTGTGTCTTCCTCTTGCTTCGGGTGGCCTTTTGTTGGCAAGCACCCAAAGCAGCCTGGAAGTTTTTCTTCTCCTCCTTACAGGCAAAGGGCTTTTCTGAAGGGTGAGGTTCTTTGCTAACTGTGCAGTTATTCACAAATGAAGCCTCACCTTCATCTCTTCTTAAGGGTTTCTCTATACTGTAACACTTTGGGTGCTGGTGAAGGTTTGCACTGACCCAGAATTGTCTCTCACATGCCTCACATGTGTGAAGTTTCAGTCCATGGTGTGTACCCTGGTGTTCATCCAGGTGCAAAATATCTTTCAAGATGGGACCACATATATCACAACGGTGAGCTGTCTGTGTGGGCAACCCTGCCTTGGAAGTATTAACATGTGACACTGCTATAGAAACGCTCTGTTCAGAAGATGCCTCCTCATCCTTCACTCCATGCCAACAACCTGAAGGCAGAAAAATACCACTGATCTACATGGTGACTTTGATGAGTGGGGTAACTCCATCACAAAAGTCTGTCTGGTGTACCCAGGACTGAGTACATACCTAAATTTCCTGGTGGAAAAGAGCTAGGATCAGGTTGCAGTACAGTACTGACGTACAGGGCTGCTGTACAGTATTGGAATCTACGAGTCACAGAATGGAGATGGCCTCACAAGAAACAAAGACACAAGGATGGGGTGTAGTGCAAGGAGAAGTGCAAGGTCTCCAACTTCATCCTCTGTAATGACTTTTAGCTGGACCTTGGCTAACTGTGGGTGACAGGAGACTGCTATGCAGAAATGCATGTCTAGGCCCATAAAAATGTGATTAAAAGTGAGTAATGTGTTCAGGGACTATTTCAGAATATGTACGCATCTTACGACACATTAGTGTTTAAGTATAGTCCAATATTGGACAGCACGGAAGAGAGTCCTATTGCTCTACTAGAGCCCCTCTGGTAGAGAGTAGGAGAGAACAGCCCTGGGTGAGAAGTCAGATTACAAATGACAAGAGTGTACAGAACACGAAAAAAGGTAAAAATAAGTTAGGGCCTCTGGCCTTGGCACCAGTGACGGGCACAACATAGGTTTCTGGAACTATAGGAACCCAGCCCTGAGGTTATGCTCTCCCTCAGCCTCAGCTCCCACTCACCAGGGCCTGCCCAAGCCCCTCCTGCTGTGACTAGAGTCATGCCCTCTTCAGTTAGGCACCTGGAGTTCTCTCTCTTGTTACAGTTCATCAACGACAGAGGACCTGGAAGATACAAAGCATAGGGGAAAGATGAAACCCATGCAAAATCACAAGAAAACAAATAATACAAAATGAACCTCAGAAAACTGTCCTACAGGAACAGTCCAGTGGTCCCACAAGTAGTGACCATGATGGCTGAAACTGATGACACACAAGCAGACTCAAAGAAATTGCAATTAGAGAAAGGGGGTGAAGTCTGGAGTCCAGGGGTTTCACGAATATGGACAGTCACCTGGCCAGGGAGAGGCCAAGCAGGATTCAGTGGTTTACCTTAGGACCCCTGACCCCTAAACAATTCCTGGCAAGGCTTCAGGGCATCAGGAGTTGAGGAACACAGGAAACAGAGGACACAATGCATCTAGCTGAGTCTTGGTACCAGAGGACATATGTGAGGGAATCAGAGAAGACAGCAGTGCCCATGCTCTTCATTTCTGCCCTATTGCTCTTGTCTTTCCATAGTACATGCAAGAGCAACCTCTAGGGCAAAAAGAGCAGAGCAGAGAAGAGCCCAGCCCACAAAAATGGGATACTGGGGCCTTACCTAGGGAGACTATAAATGCAAAGCACAAAAACCATTATTTCATCATAGAAGAGTCTCTGAGCCTCATCAATCAGCTTCCATTCCTCCTCAGAGAAGCACATTAGTAAGTCCTCAGAGGTCACATAGTCCCGTGTGAGGTGGTGAACAACTGAGCTTAAGGGCAGCCCCTCTCTCCAGGAGTCACATCTAACTCAAATGAGACAACAGGCCCTGATGTGATTGGTGTCTGTTGTCTCCTCATATTCCATTAATCCTTTTGTCCAGCCTAGAACAGGCAAGTGGACAGACAAAACACCACGGCCTGGCTTCTCCTATCAGCCTGCTCCCCTGGGAACAACTGATTATGCCTCATATACAAACCTGAGCTCAGCATTCTCTCAGAAACCCTCAGTAGCAAAGCTCTGGGCCCATGAATTCACACTCCATCTATATGTGTACATCACCCTTTTTGGCCATACCTACCTCACGTCTATGGACACCTACTACATAGGTACCTCCCTGGCTTCCCCAAATGCAAATCACACAGCATCCAGAGAATGCTTGCATAATGTATTCAGGATTACATCTGGTCCTAGTCAATGGCCCCACTGCCATGGTATCCTGAATCCAGCTATTAAATCCTCCTCTCCTGGCTCTATTTCATGGGTCAGTTCAGCAATCCAGAAACATGGGTAGAGCTCAGTTGAACACAGCACTTTTTTGCTTTGCTGCTGTACTACTGAGGTCAGTCTCCGGCTTTTGCTCAACATTTAACTCATTCAAAACCCACACCCACTGAGCACCTACCCCAAGCACAGTGATTCTGCCTACTGACCCAATCTGTCCCTGGACTAATTCACTAGCTTGAAACTCCACAGGGGCCACCACGGAAGCCTGAGGACACATAAAGAGCTGAATAAGCACTGGCTCTGGTCTCACTGCCACCTCACTTCTATTACTACAGTACTTCACCTCACATCCACTCTCTCCCTGAAACTTTGCCACCTGCCTGAACCTATTATTCCCCTTCCTCCCAAGGACACTTCCCTCCCTCTTCTAGCCTCTAAGATGGCCCCTACCCCCACCCTGCTGTGCCTGCCCTTACATTGTGCTCTCTGATGGCACTGCCACCATGACCTAAAGATTCTCCTTCTAAACTAAAAGCAAAACTCTATCCTGATCCAGATGCTAGCTGCCACCCTGTGGATAGCTCCAACCTGAGTCCCTTCTCTGAACTTCAGATCTCTGTGTCCAGCTGTCTACTTGACACCTGCACTCAAGTGTCTTTGGAACATGGCAGATTCCACATAGCCAAACTACACTCGTGATATAACCTCTGAAAGGTACTCCTACCACCAACTTTGTCCCCCTCAGATGATGGCATCCTTGTATCTTCTCAGAATAAAAAAAATGCAGGATCATCCTTTACCCCTCCCCTTTTCTATCTCATCTTCCAAAATCTGGTTGGTCCCTCTTTAAGGAAAATGATTCAGAATCTATCCACATTTCCCACCTCTACAGCCACCACTCAGGTCCAACCTAAACTGTTACATTAAGCTCCTCAGTGGTATTCCTTCCCTCATCCTCACTCCCACAGTCTTTTCTTCACTGGACAGTGAAGAGAAAGCTGGTTAAGACCAAAGTCAGATCATTCCCTCCTAGATCCAAACCTGCAGTGGCTCCTACCAATCTCAGCATGGAAACCCAGATCCTCAGGCGGCCTACCGTTCCTGGGCTGAATCCTTTTCCTGCTGTCTGATCCCACCGGTCATAATGGAGACCTGAGGCCAAACACTCCTAGTTTAGCCTCAAGTGAAGTATTTGCATGTGCTGGTTCCTGTGCCTGAGATAATGCTCCACACTCCATCCCACTGCTTGCCAGAAATGGAAACCCTTCCACATAATTCCAAAACACAGAGCTTTGGGTGACTGCAGGACCTCCCCAGACGGTAGGCAGAATGATCACTGAAGAGTCTCAAAACACTCTTAATTCTCTATACTGAGTTGCTGGGATAATGGGGGTGTGTTGGGCTAAGTGAGGGCCTGAGACAATCTGGACTCATCTAGGTAGGAATCACAAGCTTCTGTCACCATGGCAACCTCACAAGAAGAGGGAAGCTGGGAGTGGCAGGTTCCCACAGTGGGATCTCATGGACTGAACTGTTTCCCTAACCCCTGCCAACCCTGCTCTTTGGCAGGAATGATTTTGGGTCTTTTTTTTTTTTTTTTTTTCTTTTAAAAAAAACGGGGTTTCACCATGTTGGTCAGGCTGGTCTTGAACTCCCGACCTCAGGTGATCCACCCGCCTTGGCCTCCAAAGTGCTTGGATTACAGGCGTGAGCTACCACACCAGGCCAATTTTGGGTTACCTCTCTAACTTCAGATACTCAGACCTCAGTGCTGACTCCTGCCAGCTGTGTGAACATAAATAAAGACTCGTGTCTCAGTTTCCTCAACTTACAAGTGGCGATAATAATGGCACCCACCTCATAGGGCTATTGTTTGTATCAGGCTTGCCTGTACATGTGAAGTGCCTCTGCAACAGCTACTAATATCCATGCAAATGAACTGATGAGTTTTTGAAAAATTAAGTTTGTTTTGCTTGCTTTAAAAGCTTTTCAGAAAATTTGGTAAGATTTCCCATTGTAAGAAAATACTTTAGACAAATTAATATTTTGACCAATCATTAAGTGCTGGTATAAATTTAACTTATATGTACATTTTTTGGTTCCTTACTTCTGTGTACTTGCAAAGTATACACTGGCCCTTGCACTAAACCAGCCTACCTGATACATACTCCTATAAAGGGGAGCTGCATGATCCTTCATTAGAGATGTTCACCATTTTTGCTTACCTGTTTGGGTAACTGAGGCACCAGTGCACAGGTTGGGGATGGGACTGCTCCACAGGCAGTGCCCATGAGGGCGTGCTGAGCCTGTAGAGTGGCAAATCTACTGTATCTCAGGCCTTGGTCTCCAGTGCATGCCACGCTACTTAATGCTCTACAGCCCTCTCCTCTTGCTGACACCATAAAGAATCCTTTTACATGCCAGGACCCCTCCTTTCTGGAAGGAATTTTTTTTTTAACAATTTTTTTTTTTTTTTTTTTTTTGGGACGGAGTTTCGCTCTTGTTACCCCCCAGGCTGGAGTGCAATGGCGCGATCTCGGCTCACCGCAACCTCCGCCTCCTGGGTTCAGGCAATTCTCCTGCCTCAGCCTCCTGAGTAGCTGGGATTACAGGCACGTGCCACCATGCCCAGCTAATGTTTTGTAGTTTTAGTAGAGACGGGGTTTCACCATGTTGACCAGGATGGTCTCGATCTCTTGACCTCGTGATCCACCCGCCTCGGCCTCCCAAAGTGCTGGGATTACAGGCTTGAGCCACCGCGCCCGGCTTCTGGAAGGAATCTTAAGTGTCCACACCTTCTTCCCTGGTCTGCCACCCTAACCCTACCTCTCACTTCAGAGACCATATAAAATAACATCCTTAACATCCCACCCTCTAAATCTCATCTACAGGCTTTGACCTTATGCCTCACGCATTGAAAGTCTTTAGCACAACTCCCTCTCTCCAACTCCAGACCTGCAAGTTCAGCTACCCATGAGAAGCTCCAATGCAGAACACCTGAGATTCACCAAGTCCAAAATCCAATTGCTGATCCCCCTGAAAGGTGTTCCCTGATCTGACTTACCAATTTCCATTCTTTCACACGTTCAAGAAGGCAAACAAACCGGCAATAAAAAAAAAACCTGAAGAGCCCTTCCCATCTGATGCAGCAGGCAACCCTGTTGGTTCCATCTTTAAAAATCCATCCAGAATCTCATGACTTCCCTACCCCAACTCCTCCTGCCAGTGCTCGGGCCCAGCCATCAGACAACACTCCTGGAGTTTGTTGCAGGGGTCTCCTCAAAAGTCTCCCTGCCTCTATCCTCACCGTTTCTACCTCACTCTTGTCTGTTTCCTCCTCAGCGAACGCTGGAATACTTTAAAATGCTTTATCAGATTCCGTCCCTTCACTCTTGTATTTTTTTTTAATACAATTTCAACTTTTTTTGTGAAAGGACCCTCCACCCTTATAAGCTCACCATGGCTCCTACCGTCCTCACAATGAAGGTACAACTTTTCCCCGCGACACTGCAGGCGTGACTGCCGCTCACACACGCTCGCGACTGCTCCGGGCTCAGTCCAGCTCCACGCCTAAGCTCAGGCTGCCCGGCCCTTCTGCCCGTCACGCTCGCTCCTAACTTACACGCTGGTTTTGGGAACGGGCCCCACCCACCAGCGCCCCGCTGCCCCGGACACTGGGACCTGCGCTGCAGGGACTCAGGCAGGCGCTCCTCATTCAGGACTTCAGGATTCCCGGCGGGCAAAGTCTGGGGATCGCAGCACCCACCTGCGCCAGGCCCAACACCACGGCCGCCGCCATCACAGTTCGTAGACCGCACCAAGCCGCGAGGTACACCCAGGTCGCGGAACCCTGGGACCGCGATGGTGCGACCCCGGGGGCGGAGGCGGGGGGTCTTCGCTGGCGAGCCACTCTGCAGGGCGAACAGCGTCTCTTCCCGCACCCTCCCGCTTCCGCCACCTAGGAACCGTTCAGCAACCCCGAGCTTTTGCTCAGATGATCCCACCGGAGAGCCGACAATATGTCTGCCGCGAGAAAGATGCCGGAACTCCCGCCCAGAGACCTTCAGGCCACAGGGAAACGCCCGTAACATTGCCGCCGCCGTGGGGCGCAGAGGTTTCTGGACAATGTAGTTCCCATGTGCACTGGGCCAGACCAGGGCTAACTCCCCTGCGCGCCGGGCGAAGGCTAAATGATACTGCGAGGGGTGCAGGGAAATTATGCCCTAAGACTCTGATGCCAGGGCGTAGCTTCGCTCCACTTAAAGGACCCTCATCCATTTCCTGTGAAGTCTCTAGGGATCCCCGAAATATTGAGAGATACCTTCTTACATCTGTTCCCCAAAGCCACAAAACCAAATGGACACACAACAACCAATGTCACTCTGAGTCCACTCATGGTTCACTATTTTTTTTATAATGGCAAGAGGCTTAATTGCCTCACAATTCCAATAACTAGAGAGGCCTCAGGAAAAGTAATCACGGCAAAAGTCATCCCTTCACAGGGCAGCAGGGGAAAGCTCCATATAAAACCACCAGATCTGGTGGGAACTCACTCAATATCACGAGAACAATATGGGGGAAACCGTCCCTGTGATTCAGTTATCTCCACCTGGTCCCGCCCTTGACACGTGGGGATTACTGCAATTTACAGTCAGAAGCCGGGCGCGGTGGCTCAAGCCTGTAATCCCAGCACTTTGGGAGGCTGATGTGGGCATATCACCTGAGGTCAGGCGTTCGAGACCAACCATGGCCAACATGGTGAAACCTGTCTCTACTAAAAATGCAAAAATTAGCTGGGTTTGGTGGCATGTTCCTGTAATCCCAGCTACCTGGAGGCTGAGGCCGGAAAATTGTTTGAACAAGGGAGGCAGAGGTTGCAGTTAGCCAAGATTGCGCCACTGCACTCCACCCTGTGTGACAGAGCAAGACCCTGTCTCAAAAAATATATATTCCAGCCGGGCGCGGTGGCTCAAGCCTGTAATCCCAGCACTTTGGGAGGCCGAGGCGGGTGGATCACGAGGTCAAGAGATCGAGACCATCCTGGTCAACATGGTGAAACCCCGTCTCTACTAAAAATACAAAAAATTAGCTGGGCATGGTGGCGCGTGCCTGTAATCCCGGCTACTTAGGAGGCTGAGGCAGGAGAATTGCCTGAACCCAGGAGGCGGAGGTTGCGGTGAGCCGAGATCGCGCCATTGCACTCCAGCCTGGGTAACAAGAGCGAAACTCCGTCTCAAAAAAAAAAAAAAAAAAAAATATATATATATATATATATATTCCAAATTTTGGAGGGATCAGGCAAGAAGGAAAATTAAATGTTTCATTTCTATTTAGAAAAGTACAATCTACCAATGTCATGAGTATAAATAACTGAAGAGAATGGAAAGGGTTTACTTATATCTGGAAAATAGAACCACTAATGTTCCAAACAAAACCATAATTATATTTGATCAGATCATTACATCCATGTAATTCATTTTTGTTAGAATTGATCTGGTGTTAGTCATTTCATGAATCCATTAGGTGCTCAGATTATCCGCTAGATTTCTGGAAATCCTTACTCAGGTTAGTGGTATAGTCTCAGAGTTATGTAAGCAAAGCCATCATGAAGCATTTTGGCCTGTAGCTGATTGCAAGAACATTTAGGAAAGCATCAGGGTAAAACAATAATTATCTGTGAATGATAAAAGGCTTTAAATGATTGAAGTTAAAGATCTGATGAGAGTTCATTTGACAAGAAAATTTGGTTATTTCTTTGACATACAATATTTTAACAATAGCTAGATTTATGACACAACATTATACCAACATTGATCATGGACAACAAGGACATTGAAAACTTTCTAAGAATTTCATATAATTTCTGAAATATTTATATTAACAATATTTACTTATACCAGTATAACCTAGGAGAGGTTAAGCATCATTTATTTCACAATAGTTCCTATACAACTCAACATGGGGAAGAAATAATCAAAACTTTTTAACATTTTTCTTTTTACAAGGTGAATCAATAAATCTTTTGAGATTTTCCAGGGGTGCTTTGGGAAATCTCAGGGTTAGTTTGAGAACGAGATTTTTATTTAGATATTGATTTTGGGAAGGCAAAATTATCAAAAATGTAAAAACAAAACAAAACAAATTTAGCTTTTTTTTTTTTTTTGAGACAGAGTCTTGTTCTGTCACCAGGCTGGAGTGTAGTGGTGTGATTGAGGCTCCCTGCAACCTCTGACTCCCTGGTTCAAGCAATTCTCCTGCCTCAGCCTCCCAAGTAGCTGGTGTGTGCCACCACACTCAGCTAATTTTTGTATTTTCAATAGAGACGGGCTTTCACCATGTTGGCCAGGATGGTCTTGATCTCTTGACCTCACCATCTGCCTGCCTAAGCCTCCCAAAGTGCTAGGATTACAGGTGTGACCCATCGTGCCTGGCCAATTTGAGCTATTTTTAAAGTGCGATGTCATTTTCTTAAATAGCCAATGAGATAATTAAGGTTAACATAAAACAGAAAATTATTCTGGTAAGGTGCAGAATCTTTGTTTTCTAGGTATACTACTTAAAAATTAAAAAAGAAAACCTTTTACTATCTCTTATTAAGAACAGAATAATTATCCAAAAAAAGTTGTCATTTTTTAAAATTGTAAAAATATTTTTTATACATTATATTTTTACATTTATGTGGTACATATGAAATTTTTTTACATGCACAGTATGTGTAATAATTAAGTCAAGCAATTTAGTGTCCACCTCCCAAATATTTATTATTTCTATGTGTTGGGTGTATTTCAGGTCTCCTAGTTTTTTTAAGAAATACAGGATGGATGCCTGTAACCTCAGCACTTTGTGAAGCCGAGATGGGTGGATCATAAGGTCAGGAGATCAACCATCCTCGCCAACATGGTGAAACCCCATCTCTACTAAAATTACAAAAATCAGCTGGGCATAGGGGCGTGCTTGTAGTCCCATCTACTTAGGAGGCTGAGGCAGGAAAATTGCTTGAACCCAAGGGGCAGAGGTCGCAGTGGGCTGAGATCATGCCACTGCACTCCAGCCTGTCGACAGAGCAAGACTCCTTTTCAAAAACAAACAACACGTTGTTAATTGTAGTTACTGTTCTCTATGAAATATTAAAATTTTTTCTTTTAATATAACTATGTTTATACTCATTAACTGTCCTCTCTTCATCCTCTCCCATCCTTCTTAACATGGCCTTCCCAGTCTCTGCTATCTACCATTCCACTTCCTATCTCCAAGTGATCTATGTTATTAGTACCCACATATGAGTCAGAGTATGTGATATTTGTCTTTCTGTGCCGGGCTTAATTACCTCCAGTTCCATTCATGTTGCTGGAAGTGATACGATTTCATACTTTTTTTGTGTGGCCAAATAGTATCCTATTGTGTATATATACTACATATTCTTTATCTATTCATTTGATGATGAAGACATCATATCTTGGTTATGGTGAATAGTATTGCAATAAACATGGTAAGCATGTATCACTTTGATATGACTGTACTGATTTACATCCCCATCAACAGTGTACAAGAGTTTCCTTTTCTCCACATCCTCACCAACATGTTAATTTTTGTCATTTTAAATAAAAGCCATTCTAACTATGGTAAGATGATATCTTGTGGTTTTTATATGTATTTCTCTGATAATTAGTGATTCTGGCATTCTTCATATATCTGTTGGCCATTTGTATGTCTTGAATTGAGAAATACCTGTTTATGTCCTTTGCCCATTTTTAAATGAGATAGTTTGCGTGTTTGCTCTTTGCTGTTGAGATGTTTTGAGGTCCTTGTATATTTTAGGAATATCCCTTCTGGATGAGTAGTTTGCAAATATTTTCTCTCATTCAAGAGGCTATCTCTTCACTCTGTTGTTTCTTTTGCTGTGCAGAAGCTTTCAAGTTTCATGTGGTCTTATTTGCCTATTTTGTGTTTTTGTTGCCTGTGCTTTTGAGGTCTTACTCATAAAATATTTGCCTAGAATAATGTCCAGAAGAGTTTTCCCTATGTTTGTCCTAGTGGTTTAATAGTTTTGGGTCTTATGTTGAAGTATTTAATGAATCTTGAGTTGACTTTGTATACAAGGAGGGACAGAAGTCCAGGTTCATTCTTTTGCATGTGGTTATCCAGTTTTTCCAGCACCATTTATTGAGGAAATGTCATTTCCCCAATGTACATTCTTGTTGGCTGTGTTCAAAATCAGTCAGTTGTAAATATGGATTTTTCTCTGGGTTCCACTGGTCTATGTATGTGTTTTCATATCAATACCATGCTGTTGGGTTACTGTGGCTTTGTAATATATTTTAAAATCAGTTAGTGTGATGTCTCTATGTTTGTTCTTTTTTTTTATTTAATTATTTTATTTTTAATTTTTTTTTAAAGATGGGGTTTCACCATGTTGGCCAGGCTGGTCTTGAACTCCTGACCTCAGGTGATCCATTCACCTCGGTCTCCCAAAGTGCTAGGATTACAGGTGTGAGCCACCACGCCCAGCCAAGAATTTTTTTTTTTTTTTTTAAGAGATGGGGTTTTACCATCTTGGCCAGGCTGTTCTTGAACTCCTGAACTCATGATCCACCAGCCTCAGCCTCCCCAAGTGCTGGGACTACAGGTGAGAGCCACCATGCCTGGTCATATTTGTTCTTTTTGTTCAGGATTGCATTGGCTATTCAGGGTCTCTTTAAAGGGGTTCCACAGAAATTTTAGACTTTTTTTTTTCTAGTTTTGTGAAAAATGACATTAAAATTTGATAGAAGGCCAGGCGCGGTGGCTCACGCCTTGAATCCTAGCACTTTGGGAGGCCAAGGTGGGTGGATCACCTGAGGTCAGGAGTTCAAGACCAGCCTAGCCATCATGGTGAAACCCCATCTTTTAAAAAAATTAAAAAAATTTGATAGGGATTGCATTGAATCTATAGACTTCTTTGTTTAGTACAGATATATTACGAACATTAATTTTTCCAATTCATGAGCATGGAATGTCCTTGTATCCTTTTCTTGTTCTTTCATCAGTGTTTTGTAGTTTTCTTTGCAGTGATTATTTTTTACCTCATTGGTTAAATTTATTCCTAGTTTATTATTTTTGTAGCTATTGTAAATGAGATTGCCCTACTATTTTAGGCGTTTCATTATTGATGTATGAAACATACAGAGTTTTGTATGGCTCTGTATCCTGCAACTTTAATGAATGTTTATAAAACTTGAGTTTTTTCAGAGAGAGGCTATATTTTTAATTTTTCAATTTGTATGCCTTTTATTTATTTATTTCTTTTTTTTAAAGACGGGGTTTCATACCATGTTGGTCAGGTTGATCTTGAACACCTAACCTTAGGTGATCCGCCCGCCTTGGCCTCCAAAGTGCTTGGATTACAGGCGTGAGCCACCACACCCAGTCTGTACGTCTTTTATTTTTCTCTCTTCTGACTGCTCTAGCTACGACTTCCAGGATTATGTTGAATAGGAGCAGTGAAAATGGGAATACTTGTCTTGTTCTGGTTTTTAGAGAAAAAGGCTTTCAGCTATTCCTAATTTAGTGTGATGTTAGCCGCGGATTTGTCATAAATGGCCTTTATTATTTTACAGTTACGTCCCTCCTGTGCCTAGTTCGTTGGAATATTTTATCATAAAGAGATGGTGAACTTTATCAGATGCCTTTCTGTGTATATTGAGAAACTCATATGGTTTTTATCTTTAATTCTGTTGATGCAGTGTCATGTTTATTAATTTGCATATATTGAACCATTCTTGCATCTTTAGAACATATCCCATTTGATCATAGTGTATTATCTTTTGATGTGTTAGTGATGAATTCATCAGTTAACTTTTGTGTGTTTGTGGTTTTTTTTTTTTTTTTTTGAGCCGGAGCTTTGCTCCTTACCCAGACTGGAGTGCAATGGCGCGATCTCGGCTCACCGCAACCTCCGCCTCCTGGGTTCAAGCAATTCTCCTGCCTCAGCCTCCCGAGTAGCTGGGACTACAGGCACGCACCAACATGCCCGGCTGATTTTTGTATTTTTAGTAGAGACGGGGTTTCACCTTGTTGACCAGTATGGTCTCGATCTCTTGACCTCGTGATCCACCCGCCTCGGCCTCCCAAAGTGCTGGGATTACAGGTGTGAGCCACCGTGCCCGGCCTGTGGTTTTTATTCAGAATTTTTACATTTGTGTTCATCAGGGATATTGGCCTGTAGTTTTGTTTACACTTACTATTTTTAAAAAGTCTTTGAAAAACTTAGTAATATTCAGCACTAATAACATATTTTAAATTTTTATATTTTCTAAAATATTAATCAGTTATATG
Source organism: Sapajus apella (assembly GCF_009761245.1). NCBI lineage: Eukaryota > Metazoa > Chordata > Mammalia > Primates > Cebidae > Sapajus > Sapajus apella. The sequence goes on from NW_022437075.1 coordinate 1,002,046, forward strand.
AAAATCCCATACACTTCAGAAAATCATTCTAAAGAAGCCTTGTATTAAATTACATGTCTGGGTTTAACAGTAAAATTACCCATTAATGTGGGTAAGAATGCATGCAACAAGAACAATCATAAATAATAATGGAATTCTGAGGCGGAGATCATGGAGACAAACAAAATTTGAATACTTACAAATGTGATTTACCCCTTTAAGCTGACAGAGTCCTATTATCTTTCCAAACTACTCCACAGTTAATACAACTTACAAGATCAAAGGTACTTAAACAAATCCTTTATCATTGCACAAGCCAGTTAACAGGTAGTTCAGGTCAGGCGCAGTGGCTCATGCCTGTAATCCCAGCACTTTGGGAGGCCGAGGTGGGTGGATCACAAGGTCAGGAGTTCGAGACCAGTCTGGCCAAACTGTTGAAACCCTGTCTCTACTAAAAATACAAAAATTAGCTGGGCACGGTGGCATGTGCCTGTTAATCCCAGCCACTAAGGGGGCTGAGGCAGGAGAATTGCTTGAACCTCGGAGGCGGAGGTTGCAGTGAGCCGAGATCGCGCCATTGCACTCCAGCCCGTGTGACAGAGTGAGACTCTGTCTCAAACAAAAAACAATAAAAACAAAAACAACAACAACAAAAAACAGGTAGTTCATGGTATGTGGTAGAAGCTAAAGAAAACTTCATCACAAGCATCACCTGAGATCAACAATGTCCTCAACAAAAGCAGTCCTCTGAAAGTTGCCAACAATACTCACATCAGGTCCTGGGGCCAGTGCTGGGGTAGTTATATGCACTATGTGTTAGGACAAACTGCCTCAGAACACCCGCTCCGTGTAAGCTGACCCTTTCCACTCTGATTGCTCTGCAGCTCTGATTGCTCTGCAGTTGCATTCCTTTTTTATTTATTTATTTTTCTTTTTTAAAGACGGGGTTTCACCATGTTGGTCAGGCTGGTCTTGAACTCCCGACCTCAGGTGATCTGCCCGCCTTGGCCTCCAAAGTGCTTGGATTACAGGCGTGAGCCACTACGCCCGGCCTGCAGTTGCATTCCTAAACCCTTACCTAGGCGCCACAATCAAGGCTGCCAGACGTGCTCCAATTAAGCAAAGCCTGATTACAGTCATCTGGGCAGCTCAGGCAGCTCGAGGGAGGACAGGGAAAATAAATTTTGTTATCCATATTTGTAAATTCCTGTTTGGCACATATCTGCAAAAAATCCTGGTTTCTCTTTTAAAAAACTGCTGCCACAAAAGTCACAGGATGATGTATTGTAAGTCTGTTACAAGTTAACAAACTATCTCTGTGCCTGCTACCAGCAGATAAATTACCTCAGTCCTGAAACTCCCTTATGCCCCTCTCACCCCATATAAATCCCTTGGTTTGTAAGCCTGGGGCTGCCTCCTCTGATTGTTACGGAGCAGCTCAGCAGGTTAATAAAACTTGCTTTCCTAACTTTAGGTCTTTTCTCCTTTCTCTGGGCTACCCTTACACTATGTAGCCAAAAGAGGAAACAAGAAACCCCTCTAAGAGCTTAGACTACTCATGCTTTCCTCCAGCTAATGGAAGAAGTTTGCCTCCCTGAGATGCATACTCTGTGTGTCTCCCAGGTGGAATGAAAAAGCTTCAGCTGCAGAAACTGGTAGTGATGTGAATCTTGTAAGGTCTCTGGGCAGGTTGAGGGAGTACAACATAGCTACACATGTTTCCCACATACCTCAAACTTATGGGGAATCCATGGATGTTTGGCTATATGAGTCAAATCAGGAGAAGGCTCTTCTCAAAGGCTAGCCTCCAGTGCCATCACACCAAGTTTTAAAAAAAAAAAAAAAAGCACACTCACAGCATATATAAGGCCTTTCTCCTTTGGGAAATCTTCAGTGTTAAATGTGACAAAACAGGCTGGGTGCGGTGGCTGACACCTGTAATCCCAGCACTTTGGGAGGCTGAGGTGGGTGGATCACCTGAGGTCAGGAGTTCAAAACTAACTTGACCAACATGGTGAAACCCCGTTTCTGCTAAAAAAACAAAAATTAGCTGGGCATGGCAGCAGGCGCCTGTAATCTCGGCTACCTGGTAGGCTGAGGCAGGGGAATCACTTGAACCCAGGAGGTTGCAGTGAGCGGAGATCCTGCCATTGCACTCCAGACTGGGTGACAAAAAAGCGAAACTCCTGTCTCAAAAACAAACAAAAAAAGTAACAAAATAATTTCCCACATTCACTGCACATGAGCTCTTTTGTGTCTTAAGAGGCCAGAGCTTTGGCTAAAGTATTTCCCACATTCACTGCATTCGTAAGGCCTTTCTCCAGTGTGAACTGTCTTGTGTTGAATTAGGTGATTTTTGCGGGTAAAAGATTTCCGACATTCACTGCACTCATAAGGCCTTTCTCCAGTGTGAACTATCCTATGCTGAAGGAGGGCAGAACTTTGGCTAAAAACTTTCCCACATTCACTGCACTCATAAGGCCTTTCTCCAGTGTGAACTCTTCGGTGTTGAATGAGGACAGATTTCTGGCTAAATGATTTCCCACATTCAGTACACACATAAGGTCTTTCTCCACTGTGAAATTTTTGGTGGTGAATAAGGTAGATACTGTAACTAAATGATTTCCCACATTCACTACACTCATAAGGCCTTGCTCCAGTGTGAACTCTCCAGTGTCGAAAGAGGTTAGTGCTATGGCTAAAGGACTTTCCACATTCACTGCACTCATAAGGCCTTGAGCTAGTGTGGGCACTACTGTAACGATAGAGGTTAGTGCTGTGGCTAAAAGATTTCCCACATTCACTGCACTGATAAGGCATTTCTCCAGTGTGAACTCGTTGATGTCGAATGAGGACAGATATCTGCCTAAAGGATTTGCCACATTCACTGCAGTCATAAGGCTTTTCTCCAGTGTGAACTCTTTGGTGTTGAGTTAGGTGACTTTTGCAACTAAATAATTTCCCACATTCACTACATTCATGTGTCCTAGTTCTATTGTGTGCTTTCCTGTGTCGAAGAAAGCCAGAACTTTGACTAAAGGATTTTCCACATTCACTACACTCATAAGGCCTTTCTCCAGAGTGAATTCTTTGGTGTTGAATGAATACAGATTTCTCCCTAAAAGATTTGCTGGATTCAATGTATTTGAAAGGCTTTTGTCCAGTGGGAACTCGGAAGTGTAGAATGCTGCCATGTGGTCTCTCACTGCTGGGAGTCACCTGATGCTGGAGAAGTCCTGAGGTGGCTGAAAAGTTCCTCCCAACTTCCCCAAATGTGAAGGGTTTTCCTGCCACATGGAATCTGCAGTTCAACATAAATGAGGCCTGGTCCCCATCCATTTTAAAGAGCTTCTCTCCATTATCAAGCTTCTGGATCTGAAGAAGGTTTGAACTCAACTGGAAATCTCCTGATGCCCTACCCAAGTGTAATTTCTGTCCAGAGAGTGAGGCTTGGAGCTCAATTATTTGTAAAATGTTTCTCAGGACTAGGGTACAAATCTCACATGGGTGACTCTTATGGGTGGATGGATCTGCCTTTGGAGTCCTGCCCTGTGACAGTTCTTCTTCAGAAATGCTGTCTGCAGAAGGTGCCTCCTTATCTTCTGCTCCACGCCAACAACCTGAAAAAGAAATGGTGAGAAAATGTAGGTTCATTATGGTGTGAGAAGTTACATGAAAAATGTGTGTCAGACAGAAAACAATGAGTTGAAGAAAATGTTCTTAGGATATGAGAGCTGGTGGCAATTTGGGGAAAAAAGCATCTAAAAGTCACAGAACAAGGGAGACTTTATGAGATGAAAGACACAAAGATGGGGCACAATTCAGAGAGAAGAGGCAGGGTCTCTGACTCATATTCTGCCAAAAGCTTTTATCAGGATCTCCTCTCCTGATGACTTGGATACACTGCACAGAAGATTACTGGTGTTCAGGCCCAATAGAAACCCATGGGAACTGAATACTAGTTGTGGAAGGACTATTTAAAAACATGTGCATTATAACTTGATCAAGACAGTTGAAGATGAGAAAAAAAAAAATGTGTACGTCTGACAACATATTATCTGTGGGTCAGTGTGTCAGTGTTGGAGAACCCTCTAAAAGTTGCACTGGAAGGGAACAGGTGACACATGGAGGCCAGAAATTGGGAGCAGCTAAGGGCTGGATGTCATGGAAGAAATAAAAATTAGAACATGTGTAGATAAGAAAAAAAGATAGAAATGATATATATCCTATGTAATTGGCCCCCAATCACTGAGAACTCAGGACAGGTTTATGGGGTGATTAGAAACAGCCCTAGCATCTTGCCCTCCCTTAGTTGTCACTCATCAGGGCCAGGCCTCTTCTGAGAGTATCTTGCTATGTGCACCCTGTAAAGCAACCAGAGCCATCCCCAATCCCAGTTGTGCAAATATACCGGATCTGTAAGATTCAAGCCCTAAAGGGAAGACCAGAGAGGAGCACAGCCAGCACTGGCGCAGAGCAACTTTACACATGACAAACTACAGCAGAGAAAAATAATTTTACAAGAAAATCTTTTAGGTGCGTCTTTATGAAAAGCCTATGGACCAATCAAGTGGTTACCATGATGATGCCTGTAATTCCTGAAACAGGTGGCTTGAGATTTCAGTTAGAAGTAAAAGGCATAGGCTGGGTAAGGTGGCTCATGCCTGTAATCCCGGCACTTTGGGGGGCCGAAAGGGGTGGATCATTTGAGGTTAGAAGTTCAAGACCAGCCTGGCCAACATGATGAAACGCCATATCTAGTAAAAATATAAAAATTAGCTGGGTAGTTCAGAGGCTGAGGCAGGAGAATCCCTTAAACCCAGGAGGCGGAAGTTGTGGTGAGCCAAGATTGTGCCACCACACTCCAGTCTGAGTGACAGAGTGAGATCATGCCCCCCTGCCCCCACCAAAGAAAAGAAGCAAAGGCAGATGATGGAACAAAGAGCACCCTAGAAGTAGACAAAGCCATCCTGTCATGGAGAAGGCAAGAACAAATCCTTTAGGTTAAAAGGAAGATCCTGTCTCCCAGACCCTTCACTGCATGCCTAGAGGCAACAGGTATTAGGACAGTCTTGAGGGTGCATTGCCTGGCGATGTCCCCCATAACACTATGCCAAGAAAGTAGCAAAGTCTGTAGAGCTCAGGGTCTGACTGAAGAAAGGCAGAACTGCCTCAGGAACAGGGGAAAAGCAGAGACCCACAAAGGACACTGGAGAAATGAGGGCCTTACCTAGGGATGCCATAACTGCAAAGTTCTCCAGCATCATGTCACAGTACAGGAGCCTCTGAGTCTCACTGAGGAGCTCCCACTCCTCCTGGGAGAAGTAAATGGCCACATCCTCAAAGGTTACAAAACCCTGCTATGATGGGGCACAGTTCATTCCATGATCAGCATCTCTCTAGGACCCCAAGTTGATTCCCCAACATATCCATCCCAGCTCACCCTCCTCCCCATCTCAGGGAATACAACAGGCCCTGATGCCACTGATGCCCACTCTCTCCTCATGTTCCCATTGGTCACTGTACTCTCCCACAGCAACAACAGGAAGGTGGACAAATAGAAACCACATTCTCGTGTCTATAAATTCTCCTGGAATCCCTCAGACCATGGCTTCCAAACACAACTGAAGGTCTTGATTTCACCCTCATGTCCTCAATGTTCAGACTCATGAAACAAAAGCTCACACTCCCTCTTCATGTGTGCATCACTCTTTCCACCACACCTCTCTTACCCAACTCACTCCCTCAGCCACCTCCACCCCGATCCCACAACACAGGCATCTCTCCTGCCTTCCTATATGTTACTCGGCACAAGACATCTAGAGAGTGCTTGCAAATTCAAACAGGTTCCAGGACTACCCAGACCTCTGATGGTCCCCACTACCACAGGCAGCCCTATATCCTGCTCTGAAGGCATCTCTACCTAAGCCTATTCCTTTCATCAATCTCAGCCACCCAGAACCACATACATATCTCAGATACACATGGCCCTTTCCAACTTGTCCTGCACTATACGGTAACTGCCTTCTTCTCTTGCTACCCTTCATTCAAAACCTTGCCCAGTGGCCCTCCACCCAAGGTTAAGTGATGCTCCCAGATGACCACCTCTGTCCCTAAACTGATCCACCAGGCTATATGAAACTCCCTAGGCATAGGAGCAGTCACAAGATACTGGTAAGGCCACAGAGCAGCAAAGCACTACGTCTGGCTTCAGCCTCATCATGTCTGAAATCCCACTAGGTCTCTAATATTGTTTGGCTGTGTCCCCACCCAAATTTCATCTTGAATTGTAACTCCCACAGCTCCTACGTGTCATGGGAAGGATCCAGTAGGAGGTAATTGAATCATATTTCTTGTGCTGTTCTCACAACAGTGAATAAGTCTCACAAGAACTGATGGTTTTAGGCCGAGTTTAGTGGCTCACACTTCTAATCCCAGCACTTTGGGAGGGCAAGGTGGACGGGTCACTTGAAGTCAGGAGTTTGAGACCAGCCTGGCCAACATGGTGAAACCCTGTCTCTACTAAAAATACAAAAAGTGAGGCTGGGCACAGTGGTTCACATCTATACTCACAACACTCTGGGAGGCTGAGGTGGGTGGATCATGAGGTCAGGAGTTCGAGACCAGCCTGACCAACATGGTAAAACCCAGTCTCTACTGAAAAACAAAACAAAACAAAACATTAACAGGGTGTGGTGCTGAACACCTGTAATCCCAGCTACTCGGGAGGCTGAGGCAGGAGAATCCCTTGAAAACGGGAGGTGGAGGTTGTGGTGAGCCAAGAGTGCACCATTGCACTCCAGCTGAGGGACACAGTGCTGTCTCAAAAAAAAAAAAAAAAAATTAGCTGGGTGTGGAGGGGCACGCCTGTAATCCCAGCTATTTAGGAGGCTGGGATAGGAGAATCCCTTGAGTCTGGGAGGCAGAGGCTATAGTGAGATAAGATCTCACCAGTGCCCTCCAGCCTGGGCAACAGAGCAAGATTCCATCTCTCAAAAAAAAGGAATTGATGGTTTTAAAAAGAGGAGTTCTTGCCGGGCGTGGTGGCTCAAGCCTGTAATCCCAGCACTTTGGGAGGCCGAGGCGGGTGGATCACGAGGTCAAGAGATCGAGACCATCCTGGTCAACATGGTGAAACCCCGTCTCTACTAAAACTACAAAACATTAGCTGGGCATGGTGGCACGTGCCTGTAATCCCAGCTACTCAGGAGGCTGAGGCAGGAGAATTGCCTGAACCCAGGAGGCGGAGGTTGCGGTGAGCCGAGATCGCGCCATTGCACTCCAGCCTGGGTAACAAGAGCGAAACTCCGTCTCAAAAAAAAAATAAAATAAAAAGAGGAGTTCCCCTGCACAAACTTTCTTTTTGTCTGCTGCCATTCATGAAGATGTGACTTGCTCCTTTTTTCCTTCTCCCAAGATTGTGAGGCCTCCCCAGCCATGTGAACTGTAAGTCCACTAAACCTCTTTGTCTTCCCAGTAGGTATGTGTCTATCAGCAACATGAAAACGCACTAATACAGCTTCCACAACCATCTCATGTTCACTCATCCTTCATAACCTTTGGCCACCTGCCTGGTATCCCTGTCTATATTATTCCTAGGGTCATAACCTATGTTCGTGATTTCCGCAACATCCACCCGGATACCCAAGTATGGTACCTTCCTGTGGCTCCCACCCCTCCCCTTCCTGGTCTGCTGTTAATATTATCATCATGAGCCGGGCGCGGTGGCTCACGCCTGTAATCCCAGCACTTTGGGAGGCCGAGGCGGGTGGATCACGAGGTCAAGAGATCGAGACCATCCTGGTCAACACAGTGAAACCCCGTCTCTACTAAAACTACAAAAAATCAGCTGGGCATGGTGGCGCGTGCCTGTAATCCCAGCTACTCAGGAGGCTGAGGCAGGAGAATTGCCTGAACCCAGGAGGCGGAGGTTGCGGTGAGCCGAGATCGCGCCATTGCACTCCAGCCTGGGTAACAAGAGTGAAACTCCGTCTCAAAAAAAAAAAAAAAAATATATATATATATATATATATGTTATCATCATGACAAGGAATCCCACTACTAAATGGGATCTGTGATGTTATGGGCTCAATGTTTCTGTCGCAAGCCCACCCACAAAATGCCTATGGTGAAGCACTAACACAATGAAGCCTAGTAAAATGTGATAGTATTTGGAGATGGTATCTTTGGGTGGTGATTAGATTTAGATCAGGTCAAAAGAGTGGGGCCGTCATGATGAAATTGATGCTTTTATAAGAGTAGAAAGAAAGAGATTCCTTGCTTTCTTCACATACTTCCTTCCAAGAAAGGCCATGTGAGGACAAAGCAAGAAGGCAGCCACTGCAAGCAAAGAGGCAGGCCATCTAAAAGAAGTGAATCTATAAGCACCCTGATGTAGAATTTCCTAGCCTGCAGAACTGTGAAAAATAAATTTTTGTTAGTTAAGCCACCAATATAGGCTATCTCATTATCAGCCCAAGGTAAGACACTGATATCTGGATGTTTGTCCCCTTCAAATCTCACATGGAAGTGTAATCCCACAAGTTGGAAGTGGGGCCTAGTGAGAGGTTATCTGGGTCATGGAGATGGATCCCTCATGAATGGCACAGTGTCCTCCCCACAGTAATAAATTCACATGGGACCTGGTTGCTAAAAAGAGACTTTTGCCTCCGTCCTGTTTCGCTTGCTCCCTTTTTGCCTTCTGCAATGACTGGAAGCTTCCTGAGGCCCTCACCAGAAGTGGACACTAGCACTAGACCTACTTGTGTCTATTCCTTTCATCAACCTCAGCTCATCAGCCTTCCTGTATAGCCTGCAGAACTATGAGCTGTAATAAACCTTGTTTCTTTATAAACTACCCAGCCTCAGGTATTTCTTTATAGTAATGCAAAAGGCCTAATACAGACACCGGGCTCCATCCTAGTTCAATACTATCTGCCACTCTTTGTATGTCTCTATCCTGCATCCCTCCTCAGAGTTCAAGACCTGTGTGTCCACCTAGCCACTTGATACAGCTACTTATTTATTCTCTAAAACATCTCATATTTTTAACATGGACGAAACACATTCCTGATATCTGAGCGAAAAATAATCTTACTATCTACTTGGCACTCCAGCTGCTAAACCCAAAAAGCCTTGAGTCATTCTTTCTTTTTTAATTTGGAAAAGGCAAGAGTCACCCCTTCTTCTCTCTTAGTCCCAACACCAGAAAATCAGAGCTGACCTACAAGCCAAAATTCAACCATTTCTGTCACACTGTGGCCACACTCTTCCCTGGCCCACATCATCTACACTCACTTGGACTATTGCAGTAGTCTCCTCTTCCCTCTCTGGTATTGTTACCACCTTCCTTAAACTCACAGTCTATTGTCTGTGCTCAGCTACAGGAGTCTCATGAGGCCTGGGGAAGATCACCTCCCTCTTCTGCTCCAAACCTTCGTTGCTGCCATCAACTCCACAGTGGACACATCTGAGACAGCCATTTAGTTTCTAACTCCTCTACCCCTGCTCTCTGTTCCCATGAGAAGGAAACGAGGCTTGAGGTTTTCTGAACCAGCTCAGCCTCACCTCCAGGCAGCTCCAAACACCTGCACTTATCTCTGGGACAAACTTCTACATTCATCTTATTATATGCCAGCAACAGGCACCACCTCATATAACACCCACCCTGGACATAGGATCTGTTCAGAGTCCCTAGGTTCAAAGTCTGGAATAGTGGTAAATAAAGGATCCCAGGTCACCACAGTCCCAGAGATCTCATTGCTGGAATCAGTGAGGTTCTGGATTTCCTTTATTCACCCTTGCAGGATCTGTAAGTGCTTCTTACAGACCTCTAAGGACTAGTGGCAATCTGTGGGACGAGAGATATTATGAGAGGCAGGTGACCACAGTGTGGCTCCATGGGCTTCTGGTTCCCCAGTGCAACACTCGAGTCAGGTGTTTTGGGACGACTGCTTTCTATCTGGGTGTCAGTCCTTGGTACTTTTACCAGCCATGTGTCCTTGTAAAAGGACTAAGTTCTCCCACGCCTATCATCATTGTCCTTCCAGAGCATTCCCGTGAACAGCTTTTGTGAAACTTTTAGACGCGTAACTGGGGCCGTGTCCCTCTTCTGTCCACAGAGAGCTGTGGCCCTGAGGGTGCTGGTCAAAGTCAGTGAGGCCAACGCAGGGTGGCGCTGTCCCACCCTCTGCTCCCCGCACACGCGAAACCGGCCTGGGTCTCCCGAGTCTCCCGGCTCAGGCGGAGCTCCAAGCCGTTGCCCGCGCGGCCTCCGGCCCGTCTCATGCTCCCAGCTACCCGCCACACTGCCAGAAACGAGGCCCAGCACGAGCGCGTCACTGTGCTGGACAGTGCGGCCCGGGCTGCAGAAAACTCTCCACGCGCCGCTCAGTTTCGGCTGGGGAGGGCGGAGGAGGCCGGGAGGACGCAGCGCCCAGCTGGGTTGGGGCCCTCAGCGCCGAAGCCATCGGACTCTGGGCGGAGCAATGGACGATCCAAGCGGAGACGCGAGCAAAGCTGTTACCACCGTCAGCGACGGTCAGGCCCCAGCGTGCAGCCAGGAAAACGACTCCCTTCGCGCCTTCTAGCTCTCAGCAGCGTTGTCAGACCCGGCGCCCGCGGACGGAACTGACGCAAGGCAAAGCGCCCGCCACTGGGAGGACGCCGGAAGTCCCCCCCGACAAGTTGGGCAGAGCAGAAACGTGTCTCTCCCCTGGGCCTCATTGGCTCTATGACAAACGCCTGGCGCACAGACCTCTGGGTACTGTAGTTCTCAAAGCTCCCTGGGCTGGCAGAGGTCTCCCTTCTGCGGGACCTCAGGGAGAAAAGGCCACGTGCTGTGGAGAAGAGTGGAGGGGAAGCCTGAGAGAGAGGTGGTGTCTCCAGCCTCCTAGTACTAGGGAGGAGGTTCGCTGTTTTTTTAAGGTCCCATACAGAGATTTTTGGAGGGTATTGTGTACAACTAGTCACGTACGTAGTCAGCGTCATTCAGACACAAAATGCTTCTACCCTTGGCGAGAACCTACTAAACATTACTTTCTTTCTCCTCACATTTACGTAGAGTAGAACGTTAGAGTCAGCTTTGTGAGTTTCATTATACTCAGTGAGGAATAAGAGAAATAGGGTTCACATACAGCCATGACAGGATCGATGAAACATCCGTTAGATGGCACCAAAGGAGGACAAAAGTGGAATTGTGTCTCTGGTTCTCACAGAAAATGCTTCTCATGCCTGTGTAATTAGTGAGTGTGTCTAACCCTGTAAGGAACAGTGTTTTATTCAAGTAATATTTCTTCCTCCATATTGTTAGATATGCTTCTTTTAGGATTGTAGCAACTTCTAAAAAGAGCCACTTAGCATATGTTGGTTTTGTTTGTTTGTTTGTGATGGAGTCGCGCTCTGTTGACCAGGCTGGAGTGCAGTGGCGCAATCTCTGCTTACTGCAATCTCCACCTCCCGGGTTGAAGCGATTCTCCTGCTTCAGCCTCCTGAGTAGCTGGGAGGGACTACAGACACGCACCACCACGCCCAGCTAATTTTTGTATTTTTAGTAGAGACAGGGTTTCACCATGTTGGCCAGAATGGTGTCAATCTCTTGATCTTGTGATCCCCCCGCCTCCATCTTCCAAAGTGCTGGAATTACAGGCGTGAGCCACCGCACCCGGCCGCATATGTCATTTTAAAGTAGAGCCGTCTCTCTAGTGCTCAGAGCAAGAGCACTTCTGCAAAGGGGACACCAGAATGCCGGAATAAAGGTTTGGGACACCTAGCTCTCATCTCTTTGATGGGAAATTTTGATCATTGATACTGTTACTGCAGGGGCAGTGCCTGCATGGGGAGTTATCTCAGAAAAACAGCTGTGAAATGAAAATTACTGAAAGCTATTGTATTAGTCAGGATTCTCCAGAAAACACAGAACCAGAAGGGTACATAGATGTGCAGGAGGGGATTGATTATGGGAATTGGCTCATCCAGTTATGAAAGCTAAGAAGTCCCAGGATATGCGTTTTGCAGTCTTGTTAAACATGAAGGTAGGTGTTATCATTCAGTCTGCATCTGAAAGCCTGAAAACCAAGGGAGCCTATGATGAAATTCTCAGTTGGAGACGGAACGCCTGACGACTGGGTGAGGGTCGAGTAGGCCCAAGATCCGAGAACTTTAATGTTGGAAAGCAGGAGAAGGTGGATGACCCAGGTCAAGAAGAGCATAAACTTGCTCTTTCTCTCCTTTTTTGTTCTATCTGGGCTCTCAATGCATTAGATGTTGCCCCCTAATACTGATGAGGCCAGATCTCCCTTACATTTTCTGCAGGCTCAAATGTCAGTATCTTCCATAAACATTCTCACAGACACATCCTGTAATAAGGTTTTCCCAACTATTTGGGTATCCATTAATGCAGGTAAGTTGACACAAAACATTAAACATCACAACTATTAATAATTATGTGGCTATTAAGAAATAGTGGAAGTAATGCCTCTGGGAAAACCATAGTCAATGGTTAAAAAAAAAAAAAGCTGGCCGGGCGCGGTGGCTCAAGCCTGTAATCCCAGCACTTTGGGAGGCCGAGGCGGGTGGATCACGAGGTCAAGAGATCGAAACCATCCTGGTCAACATGGTGAAACCCTGTCTCTACTAAAAATACAAAAATTAGCTGGGCGTGGTGGCGCGTGCCTGTAATCCCAGCTACTCAGGAGGCTAAGGCAGGAGAATTGCCTGAACCCAGGAGGCGGAGGTTGCGGTGAGCCAAGATTGCGCCATTGCACTCCAGCCTGGGTAACGTGAGTGAAACTCCGTCGCAAAAAAAAAAAAAAAAAAAGAAAAAAAAAGCTAAAATCTCAAGAAAATTGAATGAGAGACAATAGAATCCAAATGAGTTAAAAATTAAGTTAAACTGTGTTGAAATCTTTGGCCAGTCTGAGGGTTTTGTATTATTAAAAAGTTGATTTTTTCATTCATGAATACATTTTTTTTTCATACGGAGTCTCATTTTGTCACCAGGCTGGAGTGTAGTGGTGCGATCTTGGCTCACTGCAATCTCTGCCTCCCGGGTTCAAGTGATTCTCCTACCCCAGACTCCCAAGTACCTGGGATCACAGGTACCCGCCACCACATCCAGCTAATTTTTGTATTTTCACTGGAGACGGGGTTTCACCATGTTGGCCAGGATGGTGTCGATCTCCTGACCTTGTGGTCCTCCCGCCTCGGCCTCCCAAAGTGCTGGGATTTCAGATGTGAGCCACTGCGCCTGGCCTGGAGTTTTTACGGTAAAACGTGTAGCTGCTCATGTCTTCAGACTTTCTTGCCAAGACTTGTGACCACTGGGGGAGATAAGCATTTTTATGAAGTGATACCTATGCTACTGCTTCAGAACATAGGTCACCATGACAGTTTCACTTCAAGATGGCATCAGTCTTGCCACACCACATGCTGTATGTTCCTACATAATTGTTCTTGATGTCATCTGTCGCTATTATATCAGCATGGTGAAAATAGAATACAATGGTGCGATGCTATCCACCTCTTCTCAATTCATGTTTGGTGACATTACTTTGACAACTTGTAATTGGCCATGAAGGGATTATTTTACCAGGGAAATTTACAAATATTAAAAGCCAGGGCTTGTTTTGTTGAATGGTTAGACCTAAGAAATTGATGTAGAATTTGTCAATCAAAGTAGTGTTTCAAGTATACAGTGTCTGTGGTTGTTACGCTGTGAATATACCAAAAAACTGAGAAAATATTTTCCCAGCATTTGAAAGCAATTTTTATCATTTAGCAAAGAAGTGCATCACATTACTGAAGACTGAGTGAAGTTCCAACGTAAGTCTTTGTTATACATGTCTATTTATTAATGAAAAATGAAATATCACCAACATCCACTTAAAAATAAGCAAAAGACATTAATAAACATTTTTCCAAAGACGGTATACAGGTGGCAACTATACGCAAGAAAAATGTTCACTATCATAAAATACCAGAAAAATGCAATAAAATTACAGAGAGATGCTATTATACAGCTATTAAAACAACTAAAGTTAAAAAGACTAACCAAACCAAGTATTGGCAAGAATGTAGAGAAACAGGAAGGCTCAGGCCGGGTGTGGTGGGCTCACGCCTGTAATCCTAGCACTTTGGGAGGCCGAGGTGGGTGGATTACCTGAGGTTAGGAGTTCAAGTCCAGCCTGGCCATCATGGTGAAACCCCATCTTAAAAAAAAAAAAAAAAAGAGAAACAGGAAGGCTCACATAGTGTAGATGGGAATGCAAATGGTGAAGTTAGGTTATAGTCTGGTCATTTCTATAAATGTGAAGCATTCACATACTGTACTACTGGCACAGGAGGAATAAAGCATTTCTGCCTATTAAGAATTATATGCCAGCCAGGCGTGGTGGCTCACACCTGTAATCCCAGCACTTTGGGGGGCCAAGGTGGGCGGATCACGAGGTCAAGAGATCTAGACCATCCTGGCCATGGTGAAACCCTGTCTCTACTAAAAATACAAAAATTAGCTGGGCGTGGTGGCACACGCCTGTGGTCCCAGCTACTCGTGAGGCTGAGGCGGAAGAATCGCTTGAACCCAGGAGGCAGAGTTTGCAGTGAGCCAAGATTGCGCCACTGTACTCCAGCCTGGCAACAGAGCAAGACCCCATCTTAAAAAAAAAAAAAAAATTATATGCCTATGTTCATAGTAGCATTATTTGTAACAGCTTCAAACTGTAAAGCATCCAACTGTTTATCCAAATTGTGACATATCCACAATACTGCTGTGGATATTTCTCAGCAATATTGCTGTGAATATTTCTGTGAATATTTCTCAGCAATACAAATGAAGTATTCACATATGGATAAATCTTAAAAATTATTGTGCATCATGAAAAACAACAGTAAACATGGAGTATTTTATGATTCACTTCATGTAAAATCCTAGAAAACACACACTATTCTCCTGTAAGGAGAGTAAATGACTGGACTCTTGAAGGCCTGGAAAGTGCAGGCAGAGACTGTAAAACAGCATGAGGTGAATCATGAATATGTTCATGATCATGATTATGATGGTTTCACAGGCTTATATGACAAACTCTTCAAAATATACAATATATAAACTATGGCAGGTCACTTATACATCAAGAAAGTTTGTAAAGCATGTTTCAAATAAAATATCTGATCTTCCATCTTTCAGAAACCAGAATGCCTGTCAATCTCATGTTGACTGTATTCTCTCTTCAGGCCTGGGAAGGGCAACTATGCATCCCTCAGTGCAGGAAATATTGGCAAGCAATGCTGTGGCAATTTGAGACAACAGCAACACTGATAGAAATCACAAGAGCTATTAATACTTCCTTGGCCTGTAGGACTTCTATTATCTTTATTCTCCTTTTTCTGCCTCTACAGCAATGAACTTGAGGTGAACACCCAGAAAGCCAACAATAAAAATATATATATATATATTTTAAAAACCTTACTTTTTGTGACAATAACCTCAATTATTGGACATACACAAATTTCTAGGTTCTATGACTGCTCAAAGCCACAGTTATGGGAAGATTTCTAAATCCAATGTTACAAGAGGCACATTCCAACTAGTTTGCTGCAGGCTCCACCATACCCAGTATTTTTGTACCAATTGCAGTGCACTCGTGACTCCCATTGTCTTCTGAGCGACATCAGCCTATGGAATGTTTGCTATCAGGCCATGTTTCCTTATAAAACCTCATCAAAAGCTTCTCAACAGCACTGGGCATCATAGGACAGCCTCTGGAAGCAATGGAATAAAATTGTCCTATTCCCTGAAACAAAGGTGCTTATCAAAACAGCTGGCCTCTCCTCAACATGATCTCCAGTCCCACAGAAAGAATAGGGATCCAGGCCACAAATTAGAATAACCAAAACCTTGCATTTTTCCTAGATTTTAGGTAGCAAAGCAAATATGACCAAAACAAGAATGAGAATTACTCCTTCATCTTACTTTTCCTGCAGAGGCCCATAAAAGCTGTCCATTCCTTCATATAGAGTTGAGTCTGTTTCCCAGCCACCCCACAGTAAACAAAACCCCAAGACTACAGGTAGATTCAAATATAAGGCCTTTATTAGTGTTCAAACTGGAGCAATGTGAGGCAGCCATTCACCAGGTAGTGACTTGGAGGCTAGAAGAATGACCAAGTGTCCTGTGAGACCAAGAATTTCCATGAAGGGAATCCTTGCACATAAGTGTCCAGCAGAACCATGGCTGGGCCCTCCTGACCAAAACTGGGTCACATGTATGCTGTGATCAGTCAGAAAAGAGAATGAATTTTCTTTAAAGGCTCAGATTACTCAAGATTTCCTCCAAAGACTAAGAGAACACACAGATGTCAGCCTTGCTTTAGCACATCAGGGTGACCAATCCCCACAGTGCAAGGTGGTAGAGGGGAGATGGTTTCTACCAGAGAAGCAAGGTAGAATGAGATTCAACTTCAGGCAGATGGCTCCCTCACAAAGGCTCTCTACTGCTACAATACCACAGAGACAGAACATTCCTTGTAGGCCTAAGGCTCTACTGAAGTGTGGACTTTCAGGAGTTAATGATGATAGATCTTGAGTTAAAGGCGCTTCCACTTTTGCTGCATTCATGGGGCCTCTACGTGTTATGACATTTTTGGTGATGAATGAGGCTGGAGCATTGGCTAAAGGAATTCCCACATTTGTCACACTCATAAGGCCTTTCTCCAGTGTGAACCACTTGGTGTTGAATGAGACCAGACTTTTGGCTAAAGGACTTTCCACACTGGCCACACTCATAAGGCCTTGCTCCAGTATGAATTCTCCGGTGTTGAATAAGAATGGAGCTTTGACTAAAGGATTTCCCACATTCACCACACTTATAAGGCCTTTCTCCAGTGTGAACTCTCTGGTGTTTAATGAGGGTAGCTTTTTGACTAAAGGATTTCCCACACTGGCCACACTCATAAGGCTTTGCTCCAGTGTGAATTCTTCGGTGTTGATTAAGAATGGCACTTTGACTAAAGGAATTCCCACATTCACTACACTTATAAGGCCTTTCTCCAGTGTGAACTCTTTGGTGTTTAACAAGGGTGGCTTTTTGGCTAAAAGATTTCCCACACTGGCTACACTCATAAGGCCTTGCTCCAGTGTGTATTTTCTGGTGGTCAACAAGGCTGGAGTTTTGTCTAAATAATTTCCCACATTCGCTGCACTCATAAGGCCTTTCTCCAGTGTGGATTCTCCGATGGTCATTAAGGTGGGAGGTTTGGCTAAAGAATTTTCCACATTCACTGCACTCCCAAGGTCTTTCTCCAGTATGTACTCTCTGGTGCTGAACAAGTGAGTACTTGCCACGGAAGGCTTTCCCACATTTGCTACACTCATAAAGCTTTTTTCCTGTGTAAACTCTTGGATGGTGAACAGGTGTGTGTTTGTGGCTGGAAGCCTTCCCACATTCACCTGACCTGTAATGACTTTCTTGACTGTGAATGTCTTCCTCACATTCAGTAACTGTGTTGGGCTTCCTGCCTCCAGGAAAGACCAGGGACCTCAGAAGCCCCAACATGGCTGGTAGGTCCTTCCCAACTTCCAATTTGCAAAAGGGCTTCAATGACATACGGAATAGGCAGCGCTTCACACATGAGGCTCTGTCCATATCCCTCTTGAAGGATTTCTTTGCACTGTGATGCTTCTGGGGCTCATGACGGTTTGTACATTCTCCAACCAAGTATGGTTTCTGCCCAGGGAGATCAGCCAGATGCAAAATATCTTTCAGGACAGGGACACACATCTCACAGGGTTGAGTATTCTGTGTGGATGAACCTGCCTTTGACTGTGACACTCCTATAGAAACATTCTGCTCAGAAGGTGTCTTTTTATCCTCTGTTCCATGGCCACAACCTAAAAGCAGATGAAATATATATTGGCTATGCTGGGAACAGGAAGCTCCATTACATACATACCAAAGGAACGATTCACCAGGTTTGTTTTGAGGATAATGGAGCTGGGGGCAGGCTGAGAAAGGGGTTGCTTTGCAATACTGGATCTCTAAAGATCACAGAATGAGGGAGCCCTCGCCAAATAAAGGACATATGGATGGGATGGAGGACAGGGAATGGCATAGTCTGCAAACCATTCCTCTACCAATGGCCTCAAAAGTTATCTTTGAGTAGCCTTCAAATTCCCAAAACTCACCACACAGTCTTGAGGAGGACCTTGTCTGCTCACCTGCATGATGTACAGAAGGTTGATTGTGCCCAAGCCCAGGAAAATCCAATTGAAACTGAGTAGCAAGTGATATGATCACATATCTTCATGTGATCAGATATGCATACTTCATGAGACATTATGTATGCATCAATGTCGGAAAACATTGAGGGAGCAGTGCAAAGGAGCAGATAATGCATGAAGACCAGAAAGGCAAAGGTAGCCAGGTACTAGAAGTCATAGATGAAAATAAGAAGACAGAAAAGTGTCAAGTATAGGGAAGAAAATATAGAAATGCAGTTTGGCTAGTGGCATGTGCACCCAAACAGTGGTGAAGACAGGACAGGCTCCTTATATGATCTGAAAACAGCCTGGATATCGTGCCCCCCCCCACCAGTTGCCACTCAACAAGCCCAGGCCTTCTCTGAGACCATGTTCACCCTATAAAGCAACCAGGTTTCTCTGCACACCCTCAGTTGTCTAGAGATGTGGGACCTTCATGAAGCCAAGTCCTACCAGAAACACAGAACATGTAAGTGATCAGGACTCAAAGAGGGAAAGAAAGTTAGTATCATTAAAAAAAAAAACCCAAAAAACTAGAGCAGTAAGAAGAGCCCATTGTCCCCATAAGTATAGACCATGACAACGACTATAATCATGATACAGGTAGCCACAAGAAAATATCAGCTAGCAGATGGGGGTGCGGGGAACTTGGGACACAAAGTGTCATGGATCTGAACATAGTCACCCAGCCAAGAAGAGGGCAGGCAATAGAGATTCATTTGGCTGACTGCAGAACACCTGCTTCCCAGACCACTGGGCAGCAGGTGTTAGGGCTGCTCAGGCAGTGCACAGTGCTGGCACCCATAGCACATATCCCAAGAAAGTGGGGAAGTCAGCAAAAGAGCATATACAGATCAGGAAACTGGAGTTGGTGTGAGGGCCTTACCCAGTGAGGCTACAAGGGCAAAGTTCTCCAGCATCACTTCAAGGTACAGGATTCTCTGAGCCTCATCAAGAAGTCCCCACTCTTCCTGTGAGAAGTAAATGGCGATGTCCTCAAAGGTCACACAGCCCTGTCATGATGGGGACAGGTCACTCCACAATCAAGTTCATCCACCCGCTCATTCATCCCCACCTTAAAGGAAATACAGGCCCTGGTGACACAGATGCCCACTCTCTCCTCATGGTCCCAGTAATCACTGTGTCCTTCTACAGCACCAACCAGGATGTGAGCAGGATGTACCACATCTAAACTTTGGGCCCAGTATGTAGGGTTGCATCCCTTCTTGTCAGGCAGTTCCCCAAGAGTCTTTCAGATGATGCTTCCTAGACACAATGAAATGTGAGTTCACCTTTCACCCTTAAGTCCTCAATGCCAGGGCCTTGGGTCCTTCAGTTCACACTCCCTCTCCATGTGCACATCATTCTTTGAACCATACTCGCTCAGTCTCACTCCCACAGCCACCTTCACCCCTCTGCCTGGCAAACTGAGACAGCTACACAGATCTCTGATGGTTTCTACTGTCATAGACAGCCTCTATCCTGCTTGGAAGGCCTATCTTCCTGACTCTGTTCCTTGCTTCAACCTCAGCCACCAAGAATCACCTGATGCCAGACAGTGATGGCTGCCCTCCACTTGTGCTGCACTTGATGTCCCCTCTTCAGTCATAAACTTCCTCTCACCTTTTTTTTTTTTTTTTTTTTTTTTTGAGACGGAGTTTCACTCATGTTACCCAGGCTGGAGTGCAATGGCGCGATCTCGGCTCACCGCAATCTCCGCCTCCCGGGTTCAGGCAATTCTCCTGCCTCAGCCTCCTGAGTAGCTGGGATTACAGGCACACGCCACCATGCCCAGCTAATGTTTTGTATTTTTAGTAGAGACAGGGTTTCACCATGTTGACCAGGATGGTCTCGATCTCTTGACCTCGTGATCCACCCGCCTCGGCCTCCCAAAGTGCTGGGATTACAGGCTTGAGCCACCGCGCCCGGCTAACCTCTTAACCCTCATTCAAAATCAGTGGCCTCAGTGGCACAGACTCTCAGAGGCTCTCTACCCCCAACCTAATGACTCATACAGATGAACACTTGTACTCCTAAACTTATCCAACTGCTTGACTGACACCCTCCCCAGACACGCCAAGGGTCACAACAAATTCCTGGCGAGTTTTTACCATGTGAATAAGCACTAGTCCTAGTGTTATAGTCAGTTTGGGCTGCTAGCATAATATCATAAACTGGGTGGCTTATCAGTAACAGAAATTTATTTCTCACAGATCTGCAGGTAGATGCCTGAGATTAGAGTGCCAGCATGGCCAGGTTCTGGTGGGGGCTCTTTCCAGGTTGCAGACTGCTGACCACTTGTATCCTCACAAGGTGGAAAGAGCACCGGGTAGTTCTCTAGCCTCTTAGTTTAAGAGTACTCACTAATCCTATTCATTAGGGTTCCACCCTCATGACCTAATTACCCCCAAAGGCCCAACCTGCAAATACCATCACACTGGAATTAGGGTTTAAGAATATGAAGTTTGCAGGGACACAGACCACTATACCTGGCCTCAGTGTTATCTTCTACCAATTATTTCTTTGTCTCCATGTCTGTCTTATGTCCCTAATGCCTTGGAAGCCTTGACTACTTGTCAGATAATATGATTTGGCTGTGTCCCCACCCAAATCTCATATTGAATTGTAGCTCCCACAGTTCCCACGTCATGGGAGGGACCTAGTGGGAGGTAATTGAATCATAGGGGTGGGTCTTTCCCATTGGTCTCATGATAGTAAATAAGTCTCACGAGAACTGATGGTTTTATAAGGGGGAGTTCCCCTGAACAAGTTCTTTCTTGTCTGCTGCCATGCAAGACATGCCTTTTGTCCTCTGCCATGATTGTGAGGCCTCCCCAGCCACGTGGAACCATGAGTCTATTAAACCTCTTTTTCCTTATAAATTACCTAGTCTTGAGCACATCTTTCTCAGCAGCACGAAAATGCACTAATACAGTAAATTGGTATCAGTAAAGTGGGGCTCTGCTGTAAAGATACCAGAAAATGTGGAAGCGATTTTGGAACTAGGTAGCAGGCAGAGGTTGGAACAGTTTGGAAGGCTCAGAAGAAGACAGGAAAATGTGGGAAAGTCTGGAACTTCCTAGAGACTTGTCTTTATCAGCAGTGTGAAAACAGACTAATACACTAGATCATCCTCTTTCCTACAACCTTCCCATGATCACTTCTCTCCCACAACTGTTTGTGATGCTCACCACCTCTACCAAGTGTCCAAGCACGAGATATAGTCATAGCCCCCAACTTTCCTTTCCTGGGTTATTAATAGCATTATCTTCATGACAAGGATTACCCACTCCTAATTGTAACCCATAGTTACCCTGGGCCAAACACTGGCCGCCACCTTTTAGATGTCTTCATCTTAAACCACTTCCAGAATTCCAGATGTGCTGGACAGCTACTCACTTGATGTCTCTATATATCATTCTTTGGAACATCTCAGACTATGGTAACAGCTGAAAAACAAAACTCCTGATATCCTTAATGAAAATTAATCGGCTGGGTGAGGTGGCTCATGCCTGTAATCCCAGCACTTTGGGAGGCTGAGGCAGGTGGATCACCTGAGGTCAGGAATTTGAGACCAGCCTGGCCAACATGATGAAACCCTGTCTCTACTAAAAATGGTGGTGGCATATGCCTAGAGTCCCAGCCACTTGGGAGGCTGAGGCAGGAGAGGAGGATTGCTTGAACCCGGGAGGTGGAGACTGCAATGAGCCAAGATCAAGTCACTGTACTCTAGCCTAAGTGACAGAGTGAGACTCTGTCTAAAAAAAATAAAAATTAAAAAAAAACAGCAGGGCATGGTGGCTCATGGCTGTAATCCCAGCACTTTGGGAGGCCAAGGCAGGTGGATCATGAGGTCAGGAGATCAAGACCATCCTGGCTAACATGGTGAAACCTCCATCTCTACAAAAATACAAAAAATCAGCCAGGCATGGTGGCACTCACCTGTAGTCCCAGCTACAGAGATCCAGCCAGGATCCAGCCACTGTACTCCAGCCTGAGCGACAGAGTAAGGCTTTGTCTAAAAAAAAAAAAAAAAAAAAAAAAAAAGAGAAAAGAAAATTAATCCCATTACATGCTAGCTGATAGAGTTTCCATCCTCCCAGATGCTAAATTCAAAAGGCCTGGAGTAATGCTTGACTACTCTTACCGTAAAAATCTGAAAATGCAGGCAGGCCTAATTAAAAATCCAGGCACTTCTTCTACCTCCACAGCCACAACACTGGTGAAGCCACTATCAAAACTCACCTTGGCCACTGCAGTAGCCTCCTCCCTGGTCTTTCTATTGCCTCCTTCACACCCACAGAGTATTCTCTATGCTTTGTTAACAGTGAACCTGGCCGGGCGCGGTGGCTCAAGCCTGTAATCCCAGCACTTTGGGAGGCCGAGGCGGGTGGATCACGAGGTCAAGAGATCGAGACCATCCTGGTCAACATGGTGAAACCCCGTCTCTACTAAAAATACAAAAAATTAGCTGGGCATGGTGGCGTGTGCCTGTAATCCCAGCTACTCAGGAGGCTGAGGCAGGAGAATTGCCTGAACCCAGGAGGCGGAGGTTGCGGTGAGCCGAGATAGTGCCATTGCACTCCAGCCTGGGTAACAAGAGCGAAACTCCGTCTCAAAAAAAAAAAAAAAACAAAAAACAAACAGTGAACCTGATGAGACCAGTGTCAGATAACCTTCCTCATCTTCTCTAAACCTCCCATTACTCCCATCATCTCCAGAAAAAACACCCAATTTCTCAGAGCCATTCCAGGCCTGAAACCTGCCCTGATGCTCTCAGTTCCTATGAGAAAGAAAAAAGAGTTGGGTTTCTCTGAACCAGCTCAGCTTCACTGGCGACATTACACATTATTCTAAGTGGGGGGAACAACCTTTTACATCTCATTCCACTGTCTGCCACCGATAAAAGCTTCTACAAGTAACCGTCAGTCTAGAATCGGGAAGTCAAGCTTGGGGTTTGTAAAGTGTCCTTAAGTCAAAAAAGTGGATAAGTGGCAAAAGAAAAAAAAATTCATGAAAAAACCCCAGGATGGGGTCAGGACCAGTGAGGGCCTGGGACACACTCCACTCACCTTTGTGAGGTCCATATGTGTTTCTGGAGTCACGGTAACCTGTGGAAAGCCAAAGATCATGAGAGGCAGGTGACCAGAGCAGGTCTCTACTGATTCAGGCTTCCTTGTATTCCTGTCCAGGCCAGAGCCCGGTGGACTGAGGATGTCTGCATTGTTTCTGAACCTCAGTGTTGCAGTCCCTGCTCCTAGCAACTGTGGGACCTTGCACAAGAACTCAACCTTCCTATGCCTCCGTGTTATTCCATTCTTTTCTAGTCTAACTCCATGTGGCTTCTGGAAAACTTCGAAACACCTAACTCAGACCATATGCCTCTTCTGTACACAACCCTCCACGGCTCCTAGCATCCTTAAGAATTAAGGGAAAACTCCCCACCTTGACACTCCAGGTATCAACGGTCTTCACTCAATCTCTAAGAGTTTACAAACGCCGGCCCGTCACTCTCTTCCATGCCTCATCATCCAAGTTCTGGAAATTGGGACCCCACCCACGAGTCCCCACTGTACTGGACACGAGGATCTAGACCGTAGGGACTCAGGAAGGCACCCCTTACTGGGCCTTAGAATTTGAATGGGGATGAAGGAGGGTGAGGCCCAGTGGAGGCGGCGCTCACCTGAGTCGGGGCCCTCAGCGCGGCCGCAGCCATCGGAGCCTGTGGGCAGAGTGGGGGCGGGACCCGAGAGCGACGGTCGAGGGGACCTGCGCAAAACCGTCAACCTGCCGCCGCTGTCCCTTAGACCTGCCACTGTTCAGCGGAAGGAACCCTCCCCTAGCGCCTTTGGGCTTTCTCGCCAAACAAAGCGCTCCCAAAGCTCTCAAGGACTGCATGCACTCAAGGGCTGCTAAAATGACCGCCACTGAAGCGATACCGGAAGTCCCGCCCAGACCCGTTGGCCTAAATGCGGAAACGACGCTTTTCTCAGCGCTGATTGGCTCAGCTTCCTTGCAGCTGGAGACAGAGCCTTGTGGGTAATGTAGTCGTCCCTGGTTCCCAGGGGTTGGGAAGGATGCTGCGGCCCAGAGTGACCCTGAACAAAGGCCAAGCGGCCGCGCTGGGGGCGCTGGGAAACGGCGTCGCCAGCCCAGGAGAGGGCTGGGCCTTGTCGCTCCTTAACGGGGCTGCTGGTCGATTTCTGTGGTCCCGTCGCGGCTGAGCGCCCAGGTGATTACAGGCGCTGATTCAGGCTCAGGGAGCCGAAGCCCGATTCACAAGGACGCGTACTCCACAGGGCAGCCCTGCGGGAGCGAAGAAGCCTCGTCCCCCCTCACGTGCAGGGTCGAGGCGTTCAGTCCGTGCGGGCCGAGGCGGTTCCGTGAAAGGCAGGAGCCACCTAGGTGTCGCGCTCTGCCAGGTGTTCCAGAAGGCCACGTGGCGGCCTCGCCCCTTGCCGCACCTGCTCAGACCTGAGCCTCCGACTGTCCCAGATGCGGAAGGCGGGGCCGAGATGTCCCAGGGGCAGAGGTGCTGAGCGGCTCTACCCCGGGGGAGGTCTGGGGACCGGACAGCTGGGGAGGTCCCGGAGCGGCGGAGGAAAGCGCCTCTGCTTCCCTGAGTCCCCTCCTGGGGGGCCTGGGAGCCGCTCCTGCGTTTTCCGACGCCCACGCCACCGCCCCTCGGCTGAAAACTGGGTCCAGATGAGCCTTGAGCCCCGCTGAGGAAGTCTCCTACTTCGCCTCCCACACGGGCTGGGACCATCTCCAACCGCCCTCAGGGCAATAGGGAAGCAGGCGGGTTCCCAGGGCGCCCCACGCGGTGGCGTAGTAGGAGCGAGGCTTCTGGAGCCCACAGATGGGATTTAGTCCCCCCAGGGGAAGTCCATGCTCTGCCTTACAGCAGCTGGTACAGGCTTCCGGGGGCACCCTGAGACCGGGCCTGTAGGGATACTCATAATGGCCTCCGCGAAGGTGCAGGTATAACCGCTGGACCAGTCTCATCGGGCCATGCTCTGTTGGTAACAGAATGTTCAGTTCTTCTGCAGGCACAGAGCTAAAGAGTTGCAAGTTACACAGCTAGAGAATGTGGAGGAAAGGAAATGTCAGGCCGGCGCGGTGGCTCACGCCTGTAATCCAAGCACTAGGAGGCTGAGATGGAAGGATCTCTTGGGCAGCACAGCCAGACCCCCCTCCACAAAAAATAAAAATTATCTGGGTGTGGTGGTGCACCTGTAATCCTAGCTACTCAGGAGGCTCAGGCAGGAGGATTACTTAAGTCCAGGAGTATGAAGATCTGGTGTCCACACTAAGTTCAGCATCAATAAGGTGACCTCTGGGAAGTAGGGGACCACCACGTTGCCTAAAGAGGAGTGAACTGGCCCAGGTTAGAAATGGAGCAGATAAAAACTCCCATGCTGCTCAGTAGTAGGATCACACCTGTGAATAGCCACTGCACTCTCACCTGGTCTTATTTTTTAAAAAGATAATTTAAAATGTATTTTTTTTTTTTTTGAGACGGAGTTTCGCTCTTGTTACCCAGGCTGGAGTGCAATGGCGCGATCTCGGCTCACCGCAACCTCCGCCTCCTGGGTTCAGGCAATTCTCCTGCCTCAGCCTCCTGAGTAGCTGGGATTATAGGCACGTGCCACCGTGCCCAGCTAATTTTTTGTATTTTTAGTAGAGACTGGGTTTCACCATGTTGACTAGGATGGTCTCGATCTCTTGACCTCGTGATCCACCCGCCTCGGCCTCCCAAAGTGCTGGGATTACAGGCTTGAGCCACCGCGCCCGGCTAAAATGTATTTTTAAATTTAAAAACAAAAGTGAAATATTCAATTCCTTGGTTATTATTATTTGTAACCCCAAAAATAAAGTAAAAGAGGGTGCTGGGACAGACTTTAGTGCTAGGTGAGGTTACCAAGAAGGTAGCCAGAGTAACTAATTTGGGGGCAGTATGTAGTTTTCTTTCGTTTTGTTTTTTGAGACAGAATCTCCCTCTGTTGCCTAGGCTACAGTGCAGTGGCACGATCTCGGCTCACTGCAACCTCCATCTCCTAGGTTCAAGCGATTCTCCTGCCTCAGCCTCCTGAGTTGCTGGGGTTACAGGCACTCGCCATCACGCATGGCTAATTTTTTTGTATTTTTAGTAGAGATGGTGTTTCACCATGTTAGCCAGGCTGATTTTGAACTCCTGACATCAAGTGATCAGCCCACCTGGATTTCCCAAAGTGCTAGGATTACAGGCATGAGCCACCATGCCTGGCCAGCAGTATCTAGTCTCCAATGCTGCAGAGTGGAGAGCCTGTTTGGATTGATGCAGGACCCATAGCTCACTATTGAACAATAGCAGATGGGTATATATAATTATTGAGGGAACAGCCAGCCTGGTGGACTAGATAAAAGGCACTATAATATCGGTGTACCCTGAGAAAGGGTCTAACTCCACCTATAAATGCTAAGTGGGGCCCTCAGCGAAACAGAGTCTCAGGGAAGCAGAGTCGCTTTCCTCGGCGGCTCCTGAGGTGACGTCCCCCGTGGTGGAGTTGCCCAGCACCTCGGCTCTGGGACATCTCGGCCCTGCCTCCCGCATCTGGGGACAGTCAAGGGGCTCAGGTCTCAGCAGGAGCGGCAAGGGGCGAGGCTGCCACGTGGCCTTCCAGAACACCTGCGCAGAGCGGGATACCTAGGTGGCCCCTGTCTTTCACAGAACCTCCTCGGCCCGCAAGGCCTTGAAGGCCTCGACCCTGAACGTGAGGGGGAGGAGGCTTCTGCGCTCCCGCAGGGCGGCCCTGTGGAGTACGCGTCCGTGTGGATCTGGCCTCGGCTTCCTGAGCCTGAATCAATGCCTCTAATCAACGCCCTGAGCTTCCTGAGCCTCTGAATCAACACCCCATATGATGCAGCTGATATACTTTATGTGCTAGCTTTGTGGGACTGGCTTATGACTACTGAGATATTTATTTTTTAAATATTCTCATTACCTAGATCATGTTAAATGCTGTGATTAAGGAGGTCCATCTACATGGGCACCCCATGTGATGTTATTTCTGCAGAATCAAACAACAGTTTGAGAAGCCTTATCAAATTTGCCGTTTCAGCTTCCTCTCCTGATATTTCAGATCCTAATAAAAACATCAGGTTAATTAACCAGATAATTGGGGAAAGGCAAAAAACAGAGTGAAAGTATTCATCCCAGGAGGGTGAAAGTTTTTAAATGGTTATTAAGAAATAAGGTGAATAAAGAGAATATTGATGGGTTGAAACTAAGAGGAAAAACAAAGGGGAAAGTCATGGGACTCATCTCAGCAGGGTGAAAATATTTAGTTGCTAAGAAATGGAATGGACAGGCACGGTGTCTCATGCCTATAATGCCAGCACTTTGGGAGGTCAAGGTAGGAGGATTTCTTGAGTCCAGGAGTTAAAGATCAGGCTGAGCAACACAATGAGACCTTGGCTCTACAAAATAAATAAAAATTAGCTGGGTGTGGTGGCACATACCTGTGGTCCCAGCTACTTAGGAAGCTGAGGCGGGAGGATCACTTGAGCTCAGGAGTTCAAAGCTGTAGTGAGCTATGATTACACTACTGCATTTCAGCCTGGGTGATAGAGCGAGGCCCTATCTAAAAATAAATAAATAAAAATAAGAAATGGAATGAATAAAATGGATATTGATGAGGTGAAAACAAAGATCTTAACAGAACACCGTCGAAGGTTGGGTGGACCAAAGGAAGCCCTTGCTGTAACAAGTAAAGGGCCTCAAACCGGTTTACTGTATTTTCCACAATTAGGAAAAATTTTTAAAAGCTGGAAGGCAGAGACTACCATGAGAAATCTCATCTGAAGTTGCCTGGACCAATAGTTACACAGATTAATCAAGATAAAGATTGACAAAAGAGCCGGGTCCTTTGGCTCAGCCTTTGGCTAGGGACCCAAAGCCTTGTGCACAACAGAGGGTAAAATGGTCTTGGGGAGAAGAAAATAAGTTCTTCGAACTAGAACATAAAATGTGAGGGCTGATTGGATAATGAAAATTGGTATATTTGAAACATTTCTTGTGAAGTGGTTGTATCTCTTTTACTGATCTTACCATGGAAATGAACATTGTATCTGACTAGTGCCATAAAACAGAAAGTACATAAATCTGCTCTTTAAACAATGTTAAACAATGTTAATTGGACATGCTAAATAGGAGCCAGTAAGAGTCCTCAAGCCCACACAATGCATAGTGGAAACAATAGTGCTGGTAGGGACAAATTCTTCATTTAAAAGCCTTTTACGGAGTATTTACTGGGGCTTATGGCAAAGGCCTAGGCAAGCCTCCCAGCAACAACTACTGAGATTTTGGTCTAGAGAATTTCCACTTCAGGGGCATTTACAACCTTGCTATTGGACATTAATTGAACCTACCCCTATGAATGAAGGACATAAAACGATGTCAAAACCTGAAATACTTGGTTTTGGGTGATGTCAGAGAAATGCTGAAATGGGGATGGCAGTGCCGAGAAATGGTCCATAATAAAATGAAAATGGTTTCTACAGGATGGTGGTAGTTGAGAAATGAAAGGAGGGAGCCTCTTTACCTCAGAACTGATTCTGGAACTGTGTGAGATGCTGCTGGATTCTACTGACACTTGGACAGTGTACTATGAATAGCTTTCAACTGACCAAGAAAGAGCTACTTGATTTACAGACTTTCCTTTCTTTCTTTTTCCTTCTAGGGCTGATAGCAGGAGAAGATATTAGTTTCAAAGTGAATGTACAACATCCTGTTTGGAAGACTGCTACATTGATCAAAGAAGGTAAAAACCGATCAGCTGGGTGGGCCGAATTGTATGCTGTTTTTCTAATAGTAATGGAAGAACTGAATAGTGGTGGAAGTCCCTGTGTTTGGGTTTTTCCTGACTCATGGGCAATGCCCAGTGGCCTAGCCACTTAGTCAGAAGGGCAATGAAAATATGGACACTTAAAGGGATGCCTATATGGAACACAGCGCTATGGAGATTTGGGAGCTGCATTAAAGTAGAACAAATGAATGCTCATCAGAAGAACTCTCTCCTGTGGCGTCCTAATTAGGGAAAAGGAGTCAGGCTAATGAGCCCAAGATAAAGTCAAGAGATAAAGCAAATAAGCTATAAATCTGTTTTTCTTTGTGGTCCAGGACATATGGCCCAAGACATATATGGCCGTCCTGCTCAGATAACATACATAACTCACAAACTTCCTGCTTACCATCAAATGCCTCAATTCATCAAACACTCCAGCTGACTAAAGAAAGCAAATTAAGCTCCCTGCTGCCTTGGCATTACCAAGCTGCCCAAGTTCCATTCTATAAAATCTCCAGCAAGCCCTTGTTTCTCTGCAGTCTGCTTCTCTCTTGTAGGCTGCCCATTGCCTCCTCATAAGTATTTTTCTACTTTCTCTAATAAAACTGCTTTTCTCTGCCTACACCTGTCTTGGTAAATACTTTTACCCCTGTGCCACTGGCCCAGAGAATCATTGCTCCCCTATGACAGTTTCCAGGTTCAGAAGGTAACTGACATCAACAAGCAGATATCCTTGTGTGCTCCCTTGAGGTGGCCACCTGAGTGCATAAAATGAGTGGGTATGGGGAGACTGCAGTAGTGCAGAGATGGGCTGAATCTAGACATTTTCCTCTTGCATTCTTTCAGGCATATAATATCAGTAAAAACTGGTTTCTCAGCAAGAGAGACAGAGACTGCTGATGGCTGTGGGGCAGATTCCCTTATGGTAAGGCCCTGAACACATCTGTCAAGTGAGACTGATGCTGGTAGCTCTGAGGGACTAAAAATGAGTCTTGACAAAAATAGACACTGACTCTGGAGTGGGCTTTCTTTTCTTTTTTAAAAATGGGTTTCACCATATTGGCCAGGCTGGTCTCAAACTTCTGACCTCAAATGATCCACCCACCTCAGCCTCCCAAAGTACTGGGATTAAAGGCGTGAGCCACCACGCCCGGCTGGAGTGGGCTTTCTTACCCGATGGAAGATGAAAATGCCCAATGTGCCACAAAGAAAAAAAAAACAAAACAGAATCCAAAATATTGCATAGATTTGGATGGCCAACCATCATTTCTTCAGACCAAGAAACACACTTCATAGCCCAAAATATCCAATAATGGGCAGAGATAGCTTCCTCAGAGTAATAGTTTGATAAAGTATAACAGATAATTGATACATTGGTTGTCTAAGCAAAAAGGGGTCATACACCTTCACAGTTGTGGGCTCACACTAGAGCATTCTTTCATGCATTTCCACTGATCAGAAAACCCACACCACTATCTCACTGAGGCCATAATGTTTAACCATGCCTTTTACTTAAAGAATTCTAGGCCTCAGGAAACCCAATTATCAAACCAAGGCTGCAGAGTGTTCTGCCTCAAGAAGGAATGCTGAACAATTGACTTTAAGCCTTCTTGCCACTGGCCAGACCACCAGGTGGTCCAGTACTCAAGATAACATTACAACCAGATATGCTGACGTGCATTGACTGCCTCTCATGTGCTTTGCCCAGCCAAACCTGCTAACCTTACCTCTGATGTCAACCCCTGTGCTTTGCCTAATAAAAAATCCCACCGGCTTTTTCAGGCAGTCAGCTGGAGGATCCCTGTGACTATACTGTTTTCCATGCACTGGAGCATAAGCCCCCAAATAAAAGCCTTGTCTGGGAAATCTCTTTGACCATACATTAATTTTAATTACATGGGAAGCCAAAGAGCATGTGGTCTGTGACAGTATGACTGTGCAATTCTTGCCAAGGGAAGAGTACAATGGAAATAACAACTATATATATATATATTTTTTATTTTTTATTTTTTTCTCAAAGAACCTCAAAAAATTTTTTTTGCCCTTCCCTACTTGATGTAGTAGAACTTGGACCAGGGATGCAACTACAAGTACTGGACGCAAGGACGGTTTATAAGCAAGAAATTGTAACTGTGTTTGTAAATCTTATGTTACAATTCCTAAAGGCCTGATGGGGTGGGTTTTGCCTTCACCCCATCTAGCAATATTGGGGCTAAGGGTAAATGCAGCTAAATTGCCTGATGTTAAAAATGGTTGTGTAACCCCCCACCATGTGAAAGGGAATGCACTGAGGGGGAGAAACTTGCTATCAACAATCTGGACCAGCGCCGGGCGCAGTGGCTCAAGCCTGTAATCCCAGCACTTTGGGAGGCCGAGGCGGGTGGATCACGAGGTCAAGAGATCGAGACCATCCTGGTCAACACAGTGAAACCCCGTCTCTACTAAAAATACAAAAAAAAATTAGCTGGGCATGGTGGTGCGTGCCTGTAATCCCAGCTACTCAGGAGGCTGAGGCAGGAGAATTGCCTGAACCCAGGAGGCGGAGGTTGCGGTGAGCTGAGATTGCGCCATTGCACTCCAGCCTGGGTAACAAGAGCGAAACTCCGTCAAAAAGAAAACAAAAAACAAACAAAAAAAAAACCAATCTGGCCCAGTTTAGTGGCTGAACTCTTGGCTTAATTATACCAGATGCCTGAAAGGATAAAGCTGTATATTTGTCGAGACTACTTCTGCTTTTGGAAACTGACAAGACTGAAAGGAATCCTGAGAACTTGAGTGACTTCAGCCTGCACCTTAGACACTGCTTAAATGGTTGTGACCAAAATCCTGATATCACATGATATGGACGGGGACATCCAGGATGATGACGTCTCAGATGGAAATGAGAAATGTATTGGGAACTGGAGCAGTAGCTGGGACTACAGGTGCATACCACCATGCCCGGTTAACTTTTTTTTTCTGTAGAGACAGGATTTTGCTATGTTGCCTAGGCTGTTGGTGAACTCCAGGGCTCAAGTTGTCCTCCCAAAGTGCTAGTATTACAGGGATGAGCCACCACACCTGGTCTTTTGTAACCTTTAAAAGTGCTTTATGGGGCCGGGCATGGTGGCTCGCGCCTGTAATCCCAGCACTTTGGGAGGCCGAGGCGGGTGGATCACGAGGTCAAAAGATCGAGACCATCCTGGTCAACATGGTGAAACCCCACCTCTACTAAAAATACGAAAAATTAGCTGGGCATGGTGGTACGTGCCTGTAATCCCAGCTACTCAGGAGGCTGAGGTAGGAGAATTGCCTGAACCCAGGAGGCGGGGGTTGCGGTGATCGTGCCATTGCACTCCAGCCTAGGTAACAAGAGCGAAACTCCGTCTCAAAAAAGAAAAAAATAAATAAAAAAAAGTGGTTTATGTTGTAAACAAAATTTAGATACTAAAATAATTTACGTAATAAAAAGATAAAAAGAGCTTTTACAAATCTACAACATAGGCTCTAAATTAACTTTGACATTTTCTAAAATGCACAAATTGACTGAACTTCATGGACTTAATACTGAACCTGAATTATACACATACCTGGGTATCCCCCTAAATTTAAACATTGTAGGCTATAATCTTAAGAAGAGGCCGGGCGCGGTGGCTCAA
>NW_022437075.1:1036148-1057159 GCF_009761245.1 Sapajus apella
GGAAAAGCGCCTCAGGGGGGGGGGGTTGGTGTGCCCGCCTCGGCCTCCCTAACTGCTCGGATTACAGACTAGAGCCAAAGCGCCAGGCAAAAAAAAAAAAAAAAAAAAAAAAAAAGACCGCATAAAAACAAAAACTTAGAAATATCAATCCAATCCATGCATTTCAGTACTTTAGCTGAAAAAGAAATGTCACATAAAATGTCAATTGCAGCTTAAAAGTAATTTAATATTATGTGATCTCATCATTAAGAAAACAGCTAGAAAAATAAGAGACTGTCTGAAAGCAAATAGGATCTACATAAACCCATATCAGCATCATAACCACCAGTCCAATATTAAAATATTTTTCTTGTAAGGAGACGCAAAAGGAATTTGCATTCTTTCCACTACTATACATTAGTGTCATGTAATTGTAATCCTATCAATTGCAATAATGCAAGAAAAATGTCAACATTTAAAGATTTTAAATAATCAATCCTGCCCCTTTATCTCTTTAAAGTATTTGCTTAGGTATCAACTTCCCTATCATCTCTATTATGGATATCTTAGTGTTGCAATCCTTCCTTACTGCCTCAACTTTTCATTGTCATGTCTGCTCTTTTTTCTTTTTCATAGGCTAACAAATTATAACTTATTTTTATGTAATGCTGTACATTTCCCTCTACTAGAAGTTAGGTTCTATGTTTTGTGCACTGATGGTACAGCATAGCTACCAAAGGGCCCAACCAACACTGGAACTTCAATACATGTCTTGGAAAACACTTAATGAGCATGACATCATAGATTTCTGTTCATTTGAACCACCCAACTATTCTTTCTGTCTCTATTTATTTACTAATCTCTTTTCAATTTCAGCATCCTCAATGAACTCAAGTATATGAAAGAATCATATTTTGAGTCAGACTTTAAAATGATTAATAATCATGGATAATGAGGTGCTCAGTTTTTATCTCTTCACTTATTAGATCTCAATGTTTTCTGCTCTGCTCAGAGTTTCTCAAGATTTAAAAAAAATGTTTCACAGGAAAGTGGTTCTTCAGCTGTTTCTGCAGTTATTTACAGAAAACTTTATAATTGAAATTAATTACCTTCAGTAATGTGTATAATACACAAATATTTTTCAAATGTGTTCTCAACTCCCTGTGCACATAATGTCACTGAAGTTACAGGTGAAATGATAATTACTTCCCAGCAAGGAGCTGAGATCATGGAGTCTCAAACCTTTATCTCAGGGTCAGATGTCTTCTTTGCACATCTGCACAGATGTTGCTCCAGCACCCACTGACCTGATTGCAAATGTGATTTTGTAGGTGTCTATTTTTTTCAGCTAAGTATCAGATTTACAGGAGAATTATATCACAGAAAATCCAGTAAAAAACCCACAAACATACATACATATTGTATATGTTTTCTGTGATTGAACACAAACATATTTTGTTATATAGTGAGAAATGACACTTTTTGAGAACATCTAATCTACACCAACCCTTGTGTCCACCTGCTTTAGGGGTGCCTGACATTTCTTTCCTCATGGTGAGGACTTTGGAAATCTTCCACTGTTAATGATAAAAAAAAAAAAAATGCTGAACTTCACAGCATTCACTCTAAAGACTTCACATTGCAGACATGTGCCTAGCACTTAGACAAGGATGTTAAGCTCCCAGCTCTGAGTAGTTAGCTGCCTGGCATCTGAGTGACAGTTGCTGACATGCACATTTGGCTTTGCTGTATTTTATTGTGAGCATGTTGTGCTAAATAGCATCTGAAATGAGACAGCTCAAAAGTTTCTGTCATCAGTAAAAGACAGTTAACATTTATTATCTCCAATATAGTATAGAGCACTGAAAGACTAATCTTATTCCTCATTTAAGGAAAATAAATGCACATTTAAAAGACAGTGTGGCTATTAAGTGTGAGGCTTAGAGGAGAATAAAAGGAATTATGAGAGACTACAGTAGTCTAAAGGTAGTAATATTACCCAGGCATGTAGCCAGATATTAAAAATGCCTTGCTATTCTACTTCTTCTATTTACTCTTTCTGCCTTCCAAGATGTGTTTTTACCAAACTAAAAAGAACAAAAACAATAAAATAAAATGTTGACTGGAGAATTATTTTAACTAGCAGGTTTACCTCCCTCTCTCTGAGAGCAGGAGTCACTTAATTTAAATCCTCCCTGTATCTCCACAAAATCCTGTGATAAGGGAAATATCATGAACCTTTATTTTTGAATTAAGATAATAAAATAAGAATATGCTCAATAATACGCTCAATTCATACATTTACAGGCTCTAAAAGTGAATTACTTAAGAAAGCTTTATTTCACATACCATGTGCCTATGTCTTTTAGATTTAAATTCAGTTCAGAATATTTATTCCAAAACATTTATGAGTCTTTCTCTTTCCCCTTCACTGTCCTAATTTTATGACTTATTTTTTCTTCTATTAGTTATGCCTTAAATTTCTTTTTAGTATGAAGTGGTATCTTACAAATTATACAATGTTAAATTTGAATTTAAAGACTATAAATTTCAATATAAAATTCTTAAGAAACCAATGTCTGTAGAAATGTAACACAGATATTCACTCTAACACCTAGAGAGGTAATACTGCTTGGTGAGGATCCCTCCAGGCCAGCATGTATTCATTCACTTAGTTCTCTCTTAACTCACATCTGCTTGGTTTATTGCTGAGTACATTAATCTTTGGCTTTCTCTTGTGAAATATAGTAATCAGTGTCTATGGGATATGCATGATCATGGCTAGTAAGATATTCACATTTTCCCACTACCTACCACAAGGTTCTCTCATCACTGGTCTAGTAGTTTGAGCAAAAATGATGTGTCTCCCTCAAACTTACATTCAAATAGTTCTCTTTATTTCAATTATGGAAATATGGTTGTAAAATTTTTATAAAGGGCTTAATTTACTCAACATTTAAATTGCATTTTTTTTCTGGAAAACAAAATTGGAAAAGATACATAAAACTGTATATATTTAGCATTCTAAATAGTTTCCAAAAAACCATGGAACTTGCAGATATTTTGTATTTCTTTTTACGTTAAGTCAGATGTGGCCACAAGATAGGACACAGGACAGGTGCAATTAAAAAAATTTTTTTAGACATGGAGTCTCTATATGTTGCCCAAACCAATCTGGACTCTAATTGAGTTCAAGGGATCATCCCACCTTAGCCTCTAAGAGGAGCTGAGATTACATGCATGAGCCGCAGTGTCTGGCTTTTTTTTAATAAAGTGTACATATTTTTAAAATAGTGACAAGGTCTTGCTATTTCACTGGCTCTTCACATGTAGTACCATGGCCATTGTAGCTTCTAACTCCTGTGCTCCAGCAACCTTCCTACCTGAGGTACTCAAGTAGCTGGCATGACAAGGGTAGAGATACAAGTTTATTATGTTTTTGGGTTTTTTTGTCT
This sequence comes from Sapajus apella, assembly GCF_009761245.1. Classification (NCBI taxonomy): domain Eukaryota; kingdom Metazoa; phylum Chordata; class Mammalia; order Primates; family Cebidae; genus Sapajus; species Sapajus apella. The sequence goes on from NW_022437075.1 coordinate 1,039,583, forward strand.
TGTTTTTTAAAATTTTACTTTAAGTTCTGGGGTACATGTACAGATCTTGCAGTATTGTTACATAGGTATACACATGCCATAGTGGTGGCTGCCTCCATCCCCACCCCATCCCCTGTTGCCTACATTAGGTATTTCTCTTTTTTTTTTTTTTTTTGAGACGCAGTTTCGCTCTTGTTACGCAGGCTGGAGTGCAATGGCGCGATCTCGGCTCACCGCAACCTCCGCCTCCTGGGTTCAGGCAATTCTCCTGCCTCAGCCTCCTGAGTAGCTGGGATTACAGGCACGCACCACCATGCCCAGCTAATTTTTTGTATTTTTAGTAGAGACGGGGTTTCACCATGTTGACCAGGATGGTCTCGATCTCTTGACCTCGTGATCCACCCGCCTCGGCCTCCCAAAGTGCTGGGATTACAGGCTTGAGCCACCGCGCCCGGCCCCCAGGTATTTCTCTTAATGTTATCCCTCCCCAATCTCCCCACCCGTTATCCCTCCCCTAGCCCCCCACTACCCAAAAGACCCCAATGTGTGATGTTCCCCTCCCTGTGTCCATGTGTTGTTGGGTTTTTTTTGAGACAGAGTCTCGCTCCATCTCCAGGCTGGAGTGCAATGGTGGGATCTTGGCTCACGGCAACCTCCACTGCCTGGGTTCAAGCAATTCTCCTGCCTCAGCCTCCTGAGTAGCTGGCATTATGGGTGTGTGCCACCATGCCCAGCTAATTTTTGCATTTTTAGTAGAGACAGGGTTTTACCATGTTGGCCAGGATGGTCTCGATCTCTGGACCTCATGGTCTCGATCTCTTGACCTTATGATCTCAGCCTCCCAAAATGCTGGGATTACAGGCATGAGTCATTGCACCCGCCCTATGTTTTGTTTTTCAGTTAGAAATTGTAGTAATTATTATACCCTTTACATAGTAAGGGCAATTATTTTGATTACTCATTTTAAAACAATCTTCTAGAAATCTTGTATACTTTTGATATTAGTAAAAGAATTTTGGATGTGTTAATATTTCCATTGGATCTTATTCAATAACTACTTATTAGTGTGCATTAAATTAGTAACATTTTAAACATTTCCATATAGAGCAAGTTTCTTTGCTATTATTTAAAATGAATCCTATGATGTAAATGTCATCTTTAGTTTTCATTCAATGTGTTTTATTATTATTTAATTTTAATGTCATTTTCCAAAATTTCATTGTCTTTAATGTATGTTCACTTACACATTTAAGCAGATGATTGCCTATATAAAGGGGAAACTGGCTATATTGATTTGTGACTAAATTATATTATTGATCCTACTGACATTTTATGTGTTTCTAGAGTGTTATCACCATGCTAGGAAGAAGGTGACTCAATAAGGTGCTCTCCTGCGTGGTGGTTTTTTTCCTTCCCTATTTGAAAACATCCACATACTTCATCATTCAATACTGAAACATCATTGAAACTGGAAGAAGGAATTGTTCTCATGAGGAAGTCTCTCTAAATTTCACTGAATTTATTTTTAAATTTTATTTTGCATCTCTATCATTACCCATGGTATAAAATGTTTTTATGTGACATCCACAGGTCTCATCACAGCAAGGCCAGTTTTGTGTGACTGAACAGAAATTTCTCAATGTGAAACAGTCTGTAGAGATATAGGTAGGAGAACTGGTTGATACTTTCCATTTATCAGTTTTTAGAATAATGAGTAGTTTCCCAAACACCTCCCAGCATTAACCTTAGCAGTTATTTTTATCTATCACTTCTGCCATATACATTTTGGTTTATCTTTTGGAGTTATTTATTGTAACAATATTGTGCAATAGTAGCTCCTGCAGGTGGAATCCTGTGATCCCATGATCACTTAAATTGCATTCAGCATTATGACAGTTTCCCTGATTCCTTTATTTGACTAGAGGTTTCAAGAGAATTGTGGAAAGTTCCTGCCCCGTGTATGGAATTCTGAAATAAAGTTGTTTTATTTTCTCTCCCCATCCACTTTCTTATATTGAGAAAGTATATTAAGAGTCAAAAAACTGGGTGATAGAATTAGGCACTGTTTTATGATTATTCATAATTTCTAGATTTTTTTCCACTGTAAAGAGAGAAGAAATAGATGTATATTTAGAATTAAATATTATATAAGTTAATACTGATTATTTCTAACAAATGGAGGTTGTAGAGTTTTATTCAAAATCTTTAATTATATAGATGGAGTCTTACTTTGTGACCCAGTCTGGAGTGCAGTGGCATGATCTCAGTTCACTTCAACTTCTACCTCCCAGGTCCAAGTGATTCTCCCACCCTAGCCTCCCAGGTAGCTGGGACAACAGGTGTGTACCACTGTATCTGGCTAATTTTTGTATTTTTAGTAGAATCAGGGTTTCACCTTGTTGGCCAGGCTGGTCTCAAACTACTGACCTCAAGTGATCTGCCCGTCTTGGTCTCCCAAAGTGCTGGGATTACAGGCATAAGCCACTGTTCCCAGCCTTTAGTTTCATATTTACATTTACTTTTTCTTTCATAGAAAGCATTATTTCCATTTACATTACTATATTTACTTCAAAAATACCATATCAATAATTGTAGTAAAATATACAGACAAGTTTAAGATTTCTTTGCAGCTAGTTTTGCCTTAAGATATCCTTCTAGGAATATGCAGTCAAAACTTTGTATTTTCCATTTACTTGAAATAATTCATTTTCTTAGAGCCACCAACTGGACATCCAATCATTTTTTAACCTTTAAATGTTATGTTTTTAAAACATTTAATTTGGCTTAATACTGTTTAATAATTACGTGAAATATTTATTTTATAAAACATTATAACATAATTTTTTCCTAAAAGTCTAGCTTAAGTTCTGCCCCATCCTCTATATATTCTGAGCCTATATTTTTATTCCTTCACATACATGCAACAATCTTAGCATATTCTACACGGTTCTTTACCTAGCTTTTCATTTCCGAAAGCATCCATTTGGTAACTAGTTCAGAGTATAGACAGCCTCCTCATTCAAATTACAGGCGCAGAAAGTTATGTTGTGCAGATGGACCATAAAGCATTCACTTGGTTTTTGTAGACAGACATTTAAACTGTTTCCACATAGAAATTTCAAGAGTAGCTTTGGTATCCATAAGCACACATGCTTAGGGCCCACTTGAATTAGGAAAATACATGTTAGGTTAGTACTGGAGTTTATTGGGCATGGTATGATAATTTATTTCTTTTTTTTCCTTTCTGTTTTTAAAAAAGAGACAGGGTCTTGCTTTCTTACCCAGGCTGGAGTGCAGTGTTGTGATCATATCTCATTGGCCTCAATGTCACTATACCTAGCTATTTGTTTTTTTTTAGATATGGGGTCCTGCTATATTGCCCAAGCTGGTCTTGAAATCCTGGCCTCAAGCAATCCTCCTGCCTCAGCCTCCCAAAGTGCTAGGATTACAGGAATGAACCATCATGCTTGCCCAACATATTTCTTTTCATTTGTTGAACTCTTCATTGTTCTGGCACCAATTAAAATCAATGTCTGATAGAGAATAACATGATGGCTCCCACCAATCTGCAAATGGGGTTTACCATTCTCACTCAGATGGTAGGGGGAATCCTTGGAAACTCCTTCCTTCTTTGTCTTTTTAACTTCACTTTGCTTACTGGACACAAGATTAGACCCATGGATCTTATTATCAATCAACTGGCCTTTGCCAATTTTTCTGTGCTTTTCTCTAAAGGGATCCCTCATACAATAGTAGCTCTTGGATTGAACTTTTTCCTAGATGACGCTGTATGCAAAATTCTCTTCTATTTTCACAGAGTGGCCAGAGGGGTTTCCCTTAGCACCACCTGTCTTCTCAGTGGCTTCCAGACCATAAAGCTTTGTCCCAGTTTCTCTAGGTGGTTGGAGCTCACAATGAGATCTCCAAAGTGCATTGGCTTCTGCTGTTTTCTCTGCTGGATCCTGCAGGTGTTGGCAAATATCTTTGTTCTTATGGGAATGATTAGTCCATTAAACAGCAAAAATGTAAGTGTGAAAATAAATTATGTATACTGTTCTTCACTCAAACCAGCTAGATCTACAGCTAGTGCTCGACTTACGACCACGATTGGTTCCGATAGACCGGTCGTAACATGATTTGGTCATAAGTTGAGTAGGCTATATGTACAGTACTGTGAAATGATGTTATAAAAATCTTTAAGTCATATTTTATCATAATTTTCTTTCATTATTGTTATTTATTTATTTATTTATTTATTTTTTTGAGACGGAGTTTCGCTCTTGTTGCCCAGGCTGGAGTGCAATGGTGCGATCTCGGCTCACCGCAACCTCCGTCTCCTGGGTTCAGGCAATTCTCCTGCCTCAGCCTCCTGAGTAGCTGGGATTACAGGCATGCACCACCATGCCCAGCTGATTTTTTGTATTTTTAGTAGAGACGGGGTTTCACTATGTTGACCAGGATGGTCTCGATCTCTTGACCTCGTGATCCACCCGCCTCAGCCTCCCAAAGTGCTGGGATTACAGGCTTGAGCCACCTCGCCCGGCCCTCATTATTGTTATATATCATAATTTTCTTTGTTCATTTTATGCCATTTGTATCATCTCTACACCATTTTGTTTCTTATTTTTACATTCGTCAGGTTTAAGTAAAACACTGCATTACCAGTACAACTTGTTTAATATTTGCAAAACATACAAAATTACAAAATACAGGTGCATACAAAAATACAAAATACGGGTGTAAAAAATACCATAGGAAACATTTTCCCAATTGCAAAACATATCAAAATATATAAACAGGTATGAAACATTTTATTGGCCGCTGGTGCTTGGCTGCAGATTGTTGATGTCGTCATCTGAGGCAGCAGTTGGGGTTACCGGAGTTGGTTTTTTCATAAACATGGTGAGCTTTGTCTGAATTGTATGTTTCTTTTTTTCTACATAAATTTCACGATACGGACGAAACACATCGTGCGCCATCCGTTCAATCCTTGCAAATTGTTCGATGTTTGGGTCCATTGCTTTGAAATGTATAAGAAGTTTATTGGGAGGGGTTTGATGAAAAATATCCAAGACACAAAACACAAATTGCTGTACCGAGTCTGGGATAACAGTTGAAGTGGTGCACGCGGAGATGGTAGTGCTGCCGTAAGCTGGTCCGCACGGTCGTACGCCCAGCTGGGCAACGTTTGCGCTGCGAGACGCAGAGCAGTCGTGGCTAGCGATTGTGGTCGTAAAGTCGAATGGTCGTAAGTCGATCAATACCTGTATAAAGTTTCTAGTCGTATTCACATTCTCTGCAATTGACTTTATGAGTTTGGGCCTCATGGTCTGGGCCAGTGGTTCCATGGTCCTTTTCCTGCACAGACACAAGCAGCGAGTTCAACACATTCACAGCAACAGACTCTCCTCCAGAGCTTCTCAAGAGGCCAGAGCCACATGCACCATTTTGATCTTTGTGAGCACCTTTCTTTCCTTTTACTCACTCTCCTCTCTTTTGCACATTTGGATGACTTTATTTGTTATTCCGGGTCAGTGGCTGGTGGACATCTCTATGATTTTGTCCTCATGTTTTCCAGCATTCAGTCCCTTTGTGCTCATTCATGGTGTCACTCGATTCTCTGTGTTTCGTGCAGCCTGCTAGTCAAGGAAACGCCCTTTTCCCAGCTCACCCAGGGTGAAGTGTCCTCCTGGAGGAGGCATCGCCTGGGTGAAGCCACCCAGGAACTCTGCCCCAGGAACTTCTCGGCCCAGCCTCCTGCACCTGGGAACCATCAAAGGGCTCAGGGGAGGGGTGGCCAGAGGGCATAGCCCCCAAGTGGCCTCTCGGACCAGCGGCCCTGAGACTGACCCTGATCTGTGGGTAGCTTCTGTCACCTACGGAACTGTTGAGGTCCTCAAAATGGCCTCAAATGCCTTGGCCCTGCACATGAGGAGGATGAGGCTCCTTCCCTCCCAGGGGGCAGGGCGGCCATGGTGTCCACCTGGCCTGTGGAGTGACACTTCAGAGTGGATCGGAGCCTTAGCTTCCTGAACCTGAATCAACGTCTCTAGCCACGTGCTCAGTCTGGTATGGGACCTTGGAAATCGGCCAGTGGCCTTTTTAAGGTGTGGCAAGACCCTGTCTGCCTGTTGATGGTGTTGTGCCTTTTCCTAGCACCCTCCCAGAGGCCGCTTGGATCTTGTGTCAGGGAGGGCACTGGAGCCCTGGTGTTGTATGTAAATTTTCAGTGCCACAAAGAAAAGTCAGCACTGGGACAAAAGATCTCAGCAAGGACTTCCTGCAGAAAGGGTACCCTCACCAGCAATCTTGCCAGGAGAGTACAACAAACAAAGAAAAAGCAGACATATTTATCCCTTAAGCATCTGGGATTGTCCTTACTGCTGTATCTAATCTCCGCTGGTTAGAGCCAGGCCTCGCAATCTAAACTAAAACCCAATTGGCTAAAACTTAAAACTTTTCTAAACAGGTAAAAGCAATGGTGAAGAAAAAGCAAGTCCAAGTAAAGGAAGGGGCATAGGCTGCAAGCTGGGACATGCTTATTAGCACGTCCAGCACAGATATCGTGGTTAAAGTACAAGGACATAGAATATACCAGGTGCCTATAAACATATCTAACAGCCATTTAGGATAGGGCTTAACAAAGAGCTACTAGCAAAAAGCAAGAAGGCTTTGAATAAAGTGTTTAAAACAAACTATTATTTCTAACACTTATGATTATTCTTTAACAAGAATGGAAACTTGAAGATAACTTTTCTACTTCCCACACCTGGGCTTCCGAGAACTACATTACCCACAACGCCGAGCGCCAAGCTGCAAAGAGGAGGAGCCAATCAACGTTCAGGACCGGGCGTGTCGGTGGTTGTTGCACACAGTAAGGCGGGACTTCCGGCGCCATTCGGAGGTGCTCGTTTTGGTTGTTCTCTATTTTGGCCCACGCCTGAGTTAGGAACGCTGCGTGCGGCGCAGAGCAAGGATCGCCCAGCTGCGCGGCAGTCCGTGGGTCGCCGGCCCTGGTGGCAGCTGTGCCTGGGTTCCCGCCCCGGGTCGCCCGCCACTCCCGGCCCCGCTCTGCCCATAATCCGATGGCGGCGTCCGTGCTGAGGGCTCTGACTCCGGTGAGTGCTGCGTCCCCGCGAGCCTCACCTGCCCTCCCGCCCGAAATCGAACGCCCCGCGTGAGGGGCACCTGCTCGCGTCCCTGCAGCCCGGCCCCAGATGCCAGGACCCCGGACTCCCATTTACAGGCCTGGTGTCGTGGTTTGTGGAGGGTGTGGCAGGTGGAGGGACCGGTTTCTGTGAATGTTGTTGGGACAGCTGAGCCAGGAGCGTTCACGCTGGAATGGTAAAGTGAGGCTTGCTCTTCTCAAGAGGCTGGAAGCCATAGGTGGTTGTGAACAGAAAGGCGCATGGTCTGAGTTAGACTTCAGAAATTTCCTAAAGCTACTCAGAGTTAGAACAGCCTGGAAGGGGGATAACACCGGGAGGTTGAGTCCTTGTGCAAGGTCCCAGAGCAGGTAAGAATCACACTGAGGACCGCGGAGCTGAGTAGCAATGATAATTTTGTCATCACCAAGTCATCTGGCTCCAGGGCTGCTCAGGGAAACAAGGAGGCATGAGCCCATGGAGCTTTCAGCATAGTTACCTGCCTCTCACAGCCTTCCTCTTCCCGCAGGTACCCATGACTGCAGAAGCTAAATTTACAGGCTTCACACAGGTGAGTGAAGAGTATTTCGGGCCCTCACTGGTGCTGACCTGTTTTTGTCTCTGAGATTGTGTTCTGGGACTCTTCTCTTGGCACTCTTTTGGTCCTTGGTTCTAAGGAACCTGAACAAACATCAATCCCAGGGTCATACATCCAGGCTGGAGGCCGGTATAGAACGGCTCCTATTGCTGGAAACCAGTAATAGGAGTGTGGAAAGTTGTCTCAGGCTTAGATACCAGATGAGCAAGTGCTTTAAGGTCAGGCTGAGCTGGTTTAGGGAACTACAGCTTTTTTCTTTCTCATGGAAACTGAAAGCTGGGCTGCAGGAATCAGACCATAAATGGTTCTCAGATGTTGGCTGTTTTTTCTGGAGTGTGTGATGAGCAATGAGAGCTTGTGGGCAGAGGAGGTATGTGATGTGACCCAGGTCTCAGGTTCCCTGTGTGTGGCCAGGCTGAGAGAACACAGGCTGAGTGTGAGCAATGAGTTAGGAAAATAGTGGAGAAGCCTGCTGCAGTAGTCCAGGTGAGTGTTACTGGTGACTGGACTTGTGTTGTGGCTGTGGAGGTAGTAGTTGGATTCTAGATCAGTTTTTTAAGTAGGAAAGTTTTGATTTTGAGATGTTGAAGGTGAGAGAACAGCAGGGTTCAGGGGCAAAGGCAAGGTGTTTGGGTTTAACAGCTGGAAATAGGGAAGCTCCACTAGCCAAGATTGTAAAGTTGGTAGTTGAGTCAGTTATCTCTGGAGATAATCAGAAGTTTTGTTTTGGAATATCTTTATTTTTAAATTTTTTTTTTTTTTTTTTTTTTTTTTTGAGACGGAGTTTCGCTCCTGTTACCCAAGCTGGAGTGCAATGGCGCGATCTCGGCTCACCGCAACCTCCGCCTCCTGGGTTCAAGCAATTCTCCTGCCTCAGCCTCCTGAGTAGCTGGGATTACAGGCACGCGCCACCATGCCCAGCTAATTTTTTGTATTTTTAGTAGAGACGGGGTTTCACCATGTTGACCAGGATGGTCTCGATCTCTTGACCTCGTGATCCACCCGCCTCGGCCTCCCAAAGTGCTGGGATTACAGGCTTGAGCCACCGCGCCCGGCCTATTTTTAAATTAAAAAAAAAAATCATCTCAACATGCAAAGAACAGTTGGTTTAGACATCAAGTGGATAGTTTATCCTACAGGATTAGAACTGTGGGGAGGGATTCAGGATGGACACATTTAAAAGGTGGTGGCCACTATTTGCCTAGGGGCTTAGCTTGGGTCACAATTAGGAGGTGGAATCCTGATCACTCTGGTAATGCTATTAAGCAGCCCAGGAAAGGGAAGTTGGGGGTCACTACCAGATCTTCTGCTTGGGTACATGGTTGGTCATGGTGGGAGTCACAAAGACAGGTTTGGGAGAGAGGTGGCCATGGTAAGGTGTGAGAGCAAGGATGATCTGGCAGGTGGCCAAGGCTCTAGGAAAAGAGTGGGCATGAGGTCAATGCCTGGAAGTAATTGAGACAAAATGATACTGAGACCAGAATAGTGCTTACTCAGGGTTTTGTGGTAACCCTTGGGGTGTCAGGAATTTCAGGGAGGTAGAAGTTGAGGGGCACAAGTGGTCATCTGGGAAAATCACTGGGCCTGAGGTAGGGGTCCTCTGGGGCAGACTTTGAATGAGGGTTAACGGGAAAGGAAGGCTGTGACTGAAGAGAGGTCATCAAGTGCAGCACTAGTGAAAGAGGGCCATGGGTGTCAGATCCTCAGGTATTTCTGGGTGACTGAGGATGTGGCAAGGGACAGAGTCAGGCAAGGAGGCCTTCAGAGCAGGATGGGGCTCTGAAGGCTGCCTTTGGCATTGGGGACCATTCAGCCTCTGAGTATCACTGTACCCTGTTTCAATGTGCAAAGCACTTTCTGGATGTTTAATTCCAAGTATCGTGGGGATGCCAGAGAGATGCTTATGGTGTGGGGTGATGGGGTGGAAATAGCTATGGGAGTGATATTGTTTGAGAGTGTGTGCTCCAAAAAGTGATATGCATATGGAGAGAAAGTGTGAACTGAACACCCCATGGCAATGGCATTGAGGATATAAGAATGATGGCTAACCCCATATTTGTTTGTGTATGAGAGGCATAATCTTGGAAACCCCAGAAGAATTGTCTGACAAGACAAAATCCAACCCTATATGCTTGACCCAGAGTTTAAATGGCATTTCCTTGTCCACCTGCCTGTTGGTGCTGTGGGAAGACACAGTGATGATGGGACCATGAGGAGAAGGCAGGAATCGGGGCTTGGTGTCTCCTGAGATGGGGCTTAGGGATGAGGGTAAGCAGGGGAAGGATGCATGGGGGACATGAACTTGGGGTCCTAGGAGAGAATCTGATCATGGAAAGATCTATCCCCATTATGGCAGGGCTCTGTGACCTTGGAAGACGTGGCCGTTTACTTCTCCCAGGAAGAATGGGGGCTCCTTGATGAGGCTCAGAGGCTCCTGTACCGCGATGTGATGCTGGAGAACTTTGCACTTTTAACCTCACTGGGTAAGGCCCTCACACCCACTCTCACGTCCTGGTCTTCGTCTATCCTCTTTTTCCCCAGAGGCAGCTCTGCCTTTTCCTTTGCCGGACTATGGGCTCTGCCGACTTCCCCACTGTCTTGGCATATGTGCTGTGGTATAAGGAATGAAATTGTTGCACTCCTCGGTCAGCCCTGACATTTGCTGTCCCAAAGTGTGCAGGGATAGGTCTGGGTGTTAGGTGTCTTGAGTCAGCCTACGCATCTCAGTTTACTTCTTCACTTCCTCTTTGGGTGGCTGTGTCCATATTCATGGCACTTTGTGTCTCAAGTTCTGCCTCCCAGGTGACATTTCCTTTGACTGCCTATGTTAGGAATTTGCAGAATTTTCCTCATCAGTATTTACACGGAACATGAGCTGTTGTTGCCAGAACCTCCTTCAAGGATCTGTGTGACATTAATTTTCTTTCTTGTTTTCTCAAGGATGCTGACTTGCTCTGGGCAACGATACTCACCTGTCCCAGCTTTCCCTTAGGACTTGCCTCATTAAACTCCCAAGTAGTGGCACATCTAGAGGTGCCAGGAAAGCCCTGGTTTTGGAAAGGGTGAAGATAGGAATATGGCTTCAGAGGAAGCCTGGCCTCAGTCAGTGGCACGTAGGTGAGGGCATGACATCCAGCCTGTTTTCTAATCTTACCAGTAACTTGCCCTGTGTCATCCAGTTTTGGTGTTAATACCACTGGACACACCTCATTTCTACCTTTTCTTTCTCTTCTTTGACACTTTGCTGACTTATTGCTTTATCTGGGACATCTGGCCTCATGCTGCCCCCATCTTTCTGCCTTCCAGGTGTTACCAGTTTCTCTGCACTGCCCCCCAGCATGCTTCCCAACACTGACCCACTCACAATATGTTGTGAGTTGTGCACATGCTATTAAATAGTTCTTGAACACAAGATGATCGCAATTGGAATCTCCCATTCAGTTCCAATTGCATTATATTGGGCCTGAGTAACACCAGCCTTCAGCACAGCATGCACATGTCAGCAGCCAACAAGATCCTGCCAAAGGATTTGGCAAAAGAGTAGATTGGAGACCCCAACTCTCCTTATGTGCTGCACCCCATCCTTATGTCCTGTGTTTGGTGAGGCCTCCCCAGTTTGTGATCTCTAGAGGCCCACTTCTGCCAAACAGCCCCTTTTTTATCCTGCTTTCAGGTCCTCCATATTGCTTCAAAGTAATACTGTGAATTCATTCCTTAATGTAGATGTGAAGGTGCTTCCCCTTTCATGTTTTAAAATGTACCCACAGGATTTCAATTAATGGAGGTGGTAGAGTAGTTAATGTCAATGACATAGGAATTTATCCCCTGCAGTAGCAAGAGCATGTGAACACCATGCCATGCAGGGCCACATGAGGAAGTGCTTAGTGGTCAGAAGGTAGAAGCAAGAGAGAAGGGAAAATATTAAGCCACAGCCTTAATTGGGGTTTTGCAGGTAACACAAGACATGATAAATGGTTTAGGATTGGGTAATTTGAGTAGTTTGCTTTGGGGCAAAGACGCTCACTAGGCTTAGTTGCCTGCTTCCTGACCTTGGGATGGTTAGAGCAGAGGGATATTAGATCCTGAAGCATCCAAGTCACATAGAAAATGGGAGTATGGGCTCTGGATTGATTACTTTGTGTATTTGGTATGCTCCCTCCTGAGCCCCTTGCTATCTCTTAAGATTTGGCTCACTCTGGAAGCACCATTCTCTTTCCAGCCAGCAAAATTTTTTATTCTGTTTTGTTTTGTTTTTGAGACAGAATTTCACTTTGTCTCCCAGGCTGGAGTGCAATGGCATGATCTGGGCTCACTGCAACCTCCACCTCCTGGGTTCAAGCAATTCTTGTGCCTCAGCCTCTTGAGTACTGGGATTACAGGCGCCTGCTAACACGCCCAGCTAATTTTTTGTATTTTTAGTAGAGACAGGGTTTCACCATGTTGCCCAGGCTGGTCTTGAACTCCTGGGCTCAGGCCAACAGAGTTTTTAAGATATTGGAACATGAGTTATTCGGAAAAGCATTTTTTAAATGATTAATACACTCCCATCATAGTCAACATGCATTTCATCAACATTTCTCTGCTTTCAGTTTGTTGGCATGGGATAGAGGATGAAGAGACACCTGAGCAAAGTGTTTCTGTAAAAGGAGTATCTCAGGTCAGGACTCCAGAGGCAAGTCCCTCCATCCAGAAGACTCAATCCTGTGACATGTGTGTCCCATTCCTGACTGACATTTTGCACCTGACCGATTTGCCTGGGCAGAAATCATACTTGACTGGGGCATGTGCGGTCTTTCACCAGGATCAGAAGCATCATAGTGCAGAGAAACCCTTGGAAAGGGACATGGACAACGCCTCATTTGTGCAGTGCTGCCTATTCCGTGAGTCAGGAATGCCTTTCACCAGTAGTGAGGTTAGGAAGGACTTCCTAGCCCCATTGGGCCTTCTTCAGCCACAGGCCATTGCTAACTATGAGAAGCCAAACAAAATCAGCAAATGTGAGGAGGCCTTTCATGTTGGAATAAGTCATTACAAGTGGGGTGAATGCAGGAAAGATTCCAGGCACAAACACACTTTTGTTCACCCTAGAGTCTGCACTGGAAGAAGGTTTTATGAATCTAGCAAATGTGGGAAGGCCTGCTGCTGCGAGTGCTCCCTTGTTCAGCTCCAAAGAGTCCACCCTGGAGAAAAGCCTTATGAGTGCAGTGAATGTGGGAAATCTTTTAGCCAAACCTCTCATCTGAATGACCATCGGAGGATCCACACTGGAGAAAGGCCTTATGTGTGTGGTCAGTGTGGGAAATCATTTAGCCAAAGAGCCACCCTCATTAAACATCACAGAGTTCACACTGGAGAAAGGCCTTATGAGTGTGGTGAATGTGGGAAATCTTTTAGCCAAAGTTCTAACCTTATTGAACATTGCAGAATTCACACTGGAGAAAGGCCTTATGAGTGTGATGAATGTGGAAAAGCCTTTGGGTCCAAATCCACTCTTGTTCGGCACCAGAGAACTCACACAGGAGAAAAGCCATATGAGTGTGGCGAATGTGGGAAATTATTCAGACAAAGCTTCAGCCTTGTTGTACACCAGAGAATTCACACTACAGCAAGGCCTTATGAGTGTGGCCAGTGTGGGAAATCATTTAGCTTAAAGTGTGGCCTCATTCAGCACCAGTTAATTCACAGTGGAGTTAGGCCCTTTGAGTGTGACCAGTGTGGAAAATCCTTTAGCCAAAGAACTATCCTTAATAAACACCACAAAGTTCACACTGCAGAAAGACCTTACATATGTGGGGAATGCGGGAAAGCTTTTATGTTCAGATCTAAACTTGTTCGGCACCAGAGAACTCACACCGGAGAAAGGCCTTTTGAGTGCAGTGAATGTGGGAAATTTTTTAGACAAAGCTATACCCTCGTTGAACACCAGAAAATTCACACTGGATTAAGGCCTTACGACTGTGGACAGTGTGGAAAATCCTTTATCCAAAAGTCTAGCCTCATTCAACACCAGGTGGTTCACACTGGAGAAAGGCCATATGAGTGTGGCAAATGTGGGAAGTCCTTTACACAACACTCTGGCCTCATTCTCCACCGAAAATCTCACACTGTGGAGAGACCTCGTGAAAGCAGCAAATGTGGAAAACTCTTTAGCCCAAGATCTAACATTGTGTAACTCCACACCTCAGAAAAGCCTTACACCTGCAGGGAATGTGCCATCTCTTTCTTCAGTGTTACGGCTATAGAGAGCCTTTGTGAAGGAGCCATCTGCCTAAACCTCATACTTCTAGACCTCCAGATGGGTGAGACTCCCATGAGTTCCAGGCATGTGTGTCTTGCAGGAGCTCCTTTGTACATTCTAAACTGCTGGAAGCCTTTGCTGGAATTAAATCATTAGTCACCTTTGCATACTAAGGCAAGGCAGATAACCTGTGTTCTCCCATTGCTTGGAGGAAATTCCTTGAGCAGTCTGAGCCTTTAAGGGGAATTCATTCCTTTTTTTGACTGATTACAGCATATATCTGACCAGCTTTGGCCAGAAGGGCCCAGCCTGGGTTCTGCTGGAAACTGATGTGGAAGGCCTCCCTTCATGGAAATTCTTGTTCTCACACGACATGTGGTAGTTTTTCCACCCTACAAATCACCACCTGGTAACTGGCTACCTCACATTGCTCTAGTTTGTGTGGTAATAAAGGCCTTATTTAAAAATCTATGTGTAGTCTTAGGGTTTGGTTTGCTGTATGAGGTGGCTGGAAAACACATTTGGGTTCTTACTTAAAAGAATGGACAGCTTTTTGGAGGCCCCAATATTGTTGACCTGTGCAGGAAAAGTAAAATTACAGAGAGTAATTCTCATTCTGGTTTTAGTCCAATTTGTCTTGCTGCCCAAGGCCTCCTAGGAAACAATGCAAGGATTTTATTGTCCTAATTTGTGGCCTGGATCCCTATACTTTCTCTGGACTAGAAGTCATCCTGAGGACAAGTAGGCTGTTATGACAGACTCCTGTGCTTTGGGGAATAAGATGGATTTGTTGCATTGTTGCCACAGGCTACAATGCCTGGCACTGTTGAGAGGAAGCTTTTTCCCAGCTTCCGCAAAGGAGTCATGTGCTCTGATGCCCATGATTCCATAGATGGTGATACTCAAGCTGATGGGAGCTAAGCATGGGACATAATTGGTACAGAAATTTTGGATATGATTAATAGAAAGTGGAGGAGCTAGTAGCAAAACAAATGTGCCTGTGGTAAAAGTGCATCTACACATCTAGTAACTGGCTGTGTCTTTATTTTCACAACACACACAATCTCCATGTACAAAGTGTGACATGTGGGCATAGCCTGGCTTGGAGGGAACAACTCCATTCTGCAGACATGATCATCATAGCATGGAGCCAGGCAAGCAATCTGGAGGCCTACATGGGATGGTACAATGTGAGTGCAGGAGGACATGGGGAAGTAGAGAATCAGAAGGAGCCTGAGTAGCAGAAACCTTAACTTGAAAATGACATCCCCCATCAGAGGCTTTACCCTCTGCCACAGTTACCCTATTTTCAGAGGCAGAGTCCCTCCCCCTTGTGCCCTATATGGAGCTCAACTCTCAGGTGTCCTGGCTCTCTGCACCTTTTCCAGTGACCAAGCAATAGTTCTAATATCCAACAGCCTGAGGTCAACTTGCTGCCTCTGACTTGCCAGGCATTGGTGCCTTTCAAGATCATGGTCCTGACTTTCACCTGATAGAAATGTGGGTATTTGGACCTGGCCCAGAGGACACTGCACCAAGATGTGAGGCTGGAGAACTGTGGGCTCTTGGTCTTGCTGGGTAAAGCTTTATTTCTGTCCCATGTGGGTGACCCTAGTCCTCTGATTTCATTCTCTTACTCATACCTGCCTGGTGAGAAAGGCATCTCAAACCCTTCTCTTTCTAACCACAGGTCCTGCTGTATTCTATTTTGGTCTCACATTCTTTTGCCTGGTCTCCCTGTGTCTACATTGGGGATCAACAAGGTAGAAATGGCCCTTTATTTATTTTTGAGACAGAGTCTCACTCTGTTGCCCAGGCTGGAGTGCAGTGGTGTGATCTGGGCTCACTGCAACCTCTGCCTCCCGGGTTCAAGTGATTTTCCTGCCTCCGGTTCCTGAGTAGCTGGGACTACAGGTGCCCACCACCATGCCTGGCTAATTTTTTTTTTTTTTATATTTAGTAGAGACGCAGTTTCACCATGTTGGCCAGGCTACTCTCGAACTCCTGACCTCGTGATCCGCCCACCTTGGCTTCCCAAAGTGCTGGGATTACAGAAGTGAGCCAACGCATCCAGCCTTAGAAACGGTCCTTTCTAAACACAAACCTTCACCCTAGTGCCCAGCACACACTGCCCTCTGTCTGAGGTGTTTATTCCAGAATTCAGGGGAGAAAACTTGATTGATCCAGCCTAGCTGGGTCAGGTGTCCCCAGAGACTGGTTAACAGGACTGTGGGTGGTGGACTGTTCTCAAAGAAGGGACTGAGTTAGGCAGCCCTCTAGGATAGCATGCCATCAGTATCCTCCAGGTATCTTAAATAACTTAAAAAGCTTTATTTTTTTTTTGAGACAGAGTCTCACTCTGTTGCCCAGGCTGGAGTGCAGTGGCATGATCTTGGTTCACCACAACCTCCAACTCCCAGGTTCAAATGATTCTCCTGCCTCAGTCTCCCAAGTAGTTGGGATTCCAGGCATGCACCACCACGCCCAGCTAATTTTTTGTATTTTTAGTAAAGATGGGTTTTTGCCATGTTGGCCAGGCTTGTCTCAAACTCCTGACCTCAGGTGATCCGCCCGCCTCGGCCTGCCAGAATGCTGGGATTACAGGTGTGAGCCACTGCATCTGGCCTATTTAATTTTTTTTTGTTTGTTTTTTGAGACAAGGTCTCGCTTTGTCACCCAGGCTGGAGTGATCTCAGCTCACTGCACCCTATGCTTCCCAGGCTGAAGCGATCCTCCCACCTCAGCCTCCCAAGTAGCTGGAACCACAGGTGCACGCCACTACGCCCAGTTAATTTTTTCTATTTTTTTTGGTAGAGACAGGGTTTTGCATGTTGCCAAAGATTGTCTCAAACTCTTGAGTTCAAGCAATCCACCCACCTTGGCCTCCCAAAGTGCTGGGATTACAGGTGTGAGCCACCACACCTGGGCTCCAGCTAATTTTTAACAATTTTTTTGTAGAGATGGGGTCTCACTATGTTGCCCAAGCTGATCTCGAATAATAATAAGACATTTCAGGTATTGTATGATCTAGGTGTCCCAAATACAGTGGAAGTGTTTCTGTGTGTGATAGTTTTCCTGTAGCACAACCTTGGGACAGTACTTAGGAATGCTGTGTGGTGGTGTGTCAATCTGACATCCCTCAACACAGCCTGGATTCACACATGGGTATAGCACGTTCACAACAGGAAATGTTGACAGACATGAGACACATAACTGGCATATGCAAAGCACACCAAGGACCTGTGTGACAGGATGGAGGTTCTGATACAGCAGATGTGGCCACACAATGCAGCACAGAGATTTGTGAGAGATGTGATAGTGATAGAGATGCCCAATGCCTGGTGTTTGGGTCACTGGCACGCATTATATTGCTGTTGCTGCAGCAAGCTCTGAATACCTAGGCTTTGCACATTCATGTTTGATCCTTATTAATTTCCAATACACACATACACAATTGCACAGTCACATTGTGTGTAACAGTGGAAGCACAGCATAGCTGGGAGAGAACAACCTCACCATCCTGCAGGTTGATGATACACTGATGAGGGTCACAACAGGGAGTTGGGTGCTGGTTTTTTTTTTTTTTTTTTTTTTTTTTTTTTTTTTTTTTTTTTTTT
>NW_022437075.1:1057259-1123447 GCF_009761245.1 Sapajus apella
CTGGGTTCAGGCAATTCTCCTGCCTCAGCCTCCTGAGTAGCTGGATTACAGGCACGCACCACCATGCCCAGCTAATTTTTTTTTGTAGCTTTAGTAGAGACGGGGTTTCACCATGTTGACCAGGATGGTCTCGATCTCTTGACCTCGTGATCCACCCGCCTCGGCCTCCCAAAGTGCTGGGATTACAGGCTTGAGCCGCCGCGCCCGGCCTGGGTGCTGGTTTTTAATCTAGAGGCTCACATGTAGGATGATTGCTTGTGAGAATGTGAGGATGTAGGGCGAATTGATCTGATGGAGCCCCAGGAGCAGAAACCAGGACTTGGGAAGGCTTTCCCATGTGTAAGGGAACCTTTTCACTGTCACAACTGCACGGTGTCCAGAGACCACATTAGCTTCTCCATGAGCCCTGCATAGAACTCCACCCTCAGGGGAGCTCAGTAATTTGGACCTGGGTCTCTGCACCTGTCCTAGTGGTGTCACAATAGGTTCTAATCTCATCCAACAGCTCAAAGTGGACTTGCTCCCTCTGACTTCCTGGGCATTGGTGGCCTTAAAGGATAGGACCATGACCTTCTCCTGGAAGAAATGAACACATTTGGGACTGACCCAGAGGCCCCTATACAAGGATGTAATACTGGGGAACCATGGGCATCTGGTCCTGCTGAGTGAGACCTGCTCTTGCTCATGCCTGCCTGGTGAGCAAGGCCTGACAAGCCTTCCTCCTACCCACAGCCCCTGCAATGTTCTGGCCTCACATCTTTTAGCTTGGCCATTGGACCATAGTCCTTCAGAACATGAACTCTCACCCCAGTGCCCAGCATGCTCCATCCTACATCTCAGGTCTTTATTTCAGAATCCACAGGAAAGAAGCTCATTTGCCCAGCCTAGTTGGGTAAAGTGCCGCAGCCCAGGGCTGTGGGTGATAGGCTGTTTTCAGAGAAGAGACAGAGTCAGGTAGCCCTCAGGTATCTCCCTAATTGAAGCAACCTGGGTCCAAACTACACATCCCTAACCCCCGCCATGTGTGTGTGATCATCTGTTGTTTCTGCTGCCTGGCTTTTGCTTCTCTGTGGTTACAGGAATTAGCTGAGACGGTGCACAACACATCCTCAAATGGCATGGAGAGAAAGTTGATATTTTTTGCCTTCTCCTTCCCATAAAAATGTTTTCAAGAGGCCGGGCGCAGTGGCTCAAGCCTGTAATCCCAGCACTTTGGGAGGCTGAGGCAGGTGGATCATGAGGTCAAGAGATCGAGACCATCCTGGTCAACATGGTGAAAACCCGTCTCTACTAAAAATACAAAAAATCAGCTGGGCATGGTGGCGTGTGCCTGTAATCCCAGCGACTCAGGAGGCTGAGGCAGGAGAATTGCCTGAACCCAGGAGGCAGAGGTTGCGGTGAGCCGAGATCGCGCCATTGCACTCCAGCCTGGGTAACATGAGTGAAACTCCGTCTCAAAAAAAAAAGTGTGCTTGGTAGTTGATGCCCCCTGACTGTGGCTAATTTGCCTTTTAAATGAGGGAGCATTTTCAGACTCACAGCCCTTGGCAGGTGCCATGAGATCACTGGGACTTGATAACATTTCTTTTTCATTTTGTTGTTTTGAGGGTAAATTTTCTTTTGTGTCAAATCAAACTGGTTTTCCCATTTACCAGAGCATTGCAAGGTGCTTTTTTCAAATCTATTTATATTAGGCCATTCTTGCATTGCTGTAAAGAAATACCTGAGACTGGATAATTTATGAGGTTGAATTGGCTCATGGTTCTGTAGGCTGTGCAGGAAGCATGGCACCACCAGCTGCTTCTGGGGAGCCCCCAGGAAACTTCTAATCATGGCAGAAGGTGAAGCACATGCAAACATGGCAGGAACAGGAACGAAAGAGAGAGAACGGAAGGAGATGCCACACACTTTTAAAAGACCAAATCTTGTGAAAACTCACTATATGGTGAAGACAGCACCAAGCCATGACGGATCTGCCTCCATGACCTGCATACCTCTCAGCAGGCCCCACCTCCAGCAATGGAGATTACAATTCAACATGAGATTTGGAAGGGGACAAGTATCCAAACTGCATCACTATTTAAGGTAAATAAATAGTGGATCCTTTTGAACTGAAACCAGTAGTAACAATGGCCATCGCTAATGTCTCCTGACACTGACCACATTTCATGCCTGTTTCAGCCACTTTTCCTGGCCATTCATTTAAACTTCATGGGATCACTTTCCTTTCAAAGCAAAAAAATATATCAATACAGTGAATCTCTTACAAAACTCAATTCAGAAGATGCTCCTTTGTTGTGAGGTGCCAATCTCTGTCCTCTTTGGTGATACAGGTGAGAGTAGAGGATAGTTAACATCTGTGAATTGTCCTTATTGGACCAATTACTTGTGTGGGCTTTCCAACTTTAAAATTTTTTAGCAGTTCCTAAAATGCCAGTTTCCAGGAATCACCAAATTTTCTCCTGTCATAGGCTCCTTTTCCCTGAGTTCCCCACTCATATCCCCAGTCCTTTTCCAGGCTGCTGTGGCCACACAGAGGCTGTGAATCATTTCCTCCTTAGTGTAGCATGTGGGAATAAAATTTATGTATGCATCCTCTTGTTGAGGAATTTTTTACGTTATTGGTGTTTATAAATATTACTTCTATACGCATACCTGCCATATTTTCTGATGTATATATTCACAAGTTTCTCTTAAATAGAAATTCATTTTGCATAAGCAGGTACATTATTAAATAAACTGTGATGCCAGGATATTCCCCAAAATGAATGTTACCAATTTAGACACCCAATAATATTTTACAAGATTTACCAAAGTTTTTTGAATTATGTGAATAGATATAGGGTCTCACTATGTTGTCCAGGCTGGTCTCATACTCCTTGGCTTAGCAATCCTCCTACTTCAGCCTCCAAAAGTGCTAGGATTACAGATTTAAGCCATTGCACCAGGCCAGATTTACTAATTTCTGTAATTTTGGGACACTTGGCAATATTAGGCTGACTGAGTTTTGTCAATATAATTTTTGCTTTAGTTTACGTTTTTCTTGGTTCCTTATACAATTAAATGTAATTTTCCTTTGTACATATTTGAGTTGATTTATTTTCCTCATTCATTTGTAAGTTACTTTTAAAACTTGATGTCATCTTCCTTACTATGTGGCTTCTACCTCAATTTTGATGCTATTTCCTGAGAAACAGTGGCCCCTCATTTTAATGTGGTTGAATTTAATTTTAATTTTTTAACATTTTTTATTATTTTCATTTCAGAGACAGGGTCTTACTCTGTTACTCAGGCTGCAGTGCAGTAGCACAATCATAGCTCCCTGGCAGTCTTGAAGTCTTGGCCTCACTCTGTCCTCCCACCTCACCCTCCTGAGTTGCTGAGATTACAGGTGCATGCCACTGCGACTAGCTAATTAAAAAAAATTTTTTTTTGTAGAGGTGGGGTCTCAGTATACTGCTCAGGCTGGTCTTGGACTTCTGACTTCAAGCAATTCACTCACCTTGGCCTCTTAAAGTGCTGGGAGATTATATATTTTATAAAAGTGTTTGTATTTTATCCATATAATCCCTGGATTTATATTTCACTTTCTGTCACTGAAATGGATACCTGGGAAACTAGTTCCAGTGGTTTTGATAGAGTCTGAGGTGGGGCAGGAAATGAAAATTTGTCACAAGTTCCCAGGCAAGATTGATACTGCTGGCACAGGGACCAGACTTTGGGGACCCAGAACTATTCCATCTTTATAAAAATGTATTATATAAAATTTTCTTGTGTCCATGTTTATATTCTATTCTGTGAGAGGCTTTTCATTCCATTGATTCATTTCTCCCAATATTTATAACCAGGAAATGGGTTGGTATTATTCACATAAAATAAATACAAATCCTTGTAATTAGAAAACTTACATCAAGAAGTGTTTGCATATGCTAATGCTTACGTCATTTTCCAATGCAGTTCCTACATAGATATTTACCAAGAAGTAATTCTGTATGAGAATGCAACTTAGTAAGACTAAATCACATCTTAAGGAAATAAAACCACAAAAGGGAGTAATTTCTTTCCATACTTGGAACTGCCCATCTTCCAAGCAGTTAGATCCTTCTCAGTGTAACCATGAGCACTACAGCCTTTGATCCAACCACTTCCTTCTTGATATATTCCACTCTTGGTGCTTTCCCTGACCTTGCCTGTTGGTAGGTTCTACAGCAGCAAATAGATGAACTTAACTCTGAAAAGCATAGACTATAGCAGGTATGGTTTTTGCCATTTTGTAAATTATAGAGAATTACATATCATCATATATGAGATTTAAGAAAATTATTTGGGGATCTTCTTTTTGCTATTCCTTTCTTAGGGTCAAAGATATAGGCCAGGAGCAGTGGCTCTTCTGTCATCCCAGCACTTTGGGAAGCTGAGACAGGAGGATTGCTCGAGCCAACGAAGTTGAGACCAGCTTTGACAACAAAGCAAAAGTGAGATCCTATCTCTACAAAAAATGAAAATTTAGACAAACATGGTGGTGTGTGCCTGCAGTCCCAGCCACTCAGCTGGCTGAGGCCTGAGGATCATTTGAGCTCAGGGGTTCAAGGCTGTAGTCACCCATGTTCACGCTGCTGTACTCCATCTGGGGTGACAGGGTGAGAACCTGCTACAAAAAAAAAAAAAAAAAAAAAAAAAAGGACATAGCGCCTAATTTTCCAAGAATAACCCAGGCTCTATAATGGGAATTAAGTTAATCTCAGAATCACTTTTATTAAATTGAAGTGTGTTGTATTTAGCTGCATTATAACTACAACAGCAGCATAAGGTACTTAAAAATTCTGGCAATTTATACCTATTTTAGTCTATTCTGAAAAGTATTTCTCAACTAGTTTATAAAGCTAAAATAGTTTTCTTTCTTTGTAGCATTTGTTCCTTTCAGTTAACTAAAGGTGGTTTCTTTGATATCACAATCTTCTGTCAAGGTATTATCCTATTGAGTGCTAAATTGACAATGGGATGAGGCTAGGGTATAGTGTGGTTTTTGAGTTGAATTGAAGCTGGATTAGATGAGCCCCAGGCATTAAACCACAGTTGGTGACAAAGACTATTTCTTATAGCCAGATATCCTTTTATCTTTACATCCTCAGTGAGAACCCCCTTGACCAATGCACTATATTAGAAGTAGCAACTATTAAGAAAGAGGTATAAAAGATAGCATTCATCATAGTGATAAAACATAAAAATAGTATGTTTAGGAATTTACAACAAAAATGCAAAGTTCTTTCAGGCGATTTTGTTTTTAAATAGAAACGGCTGAATAAATATAAAGATATTTGGATGATAATGAGGGAGGAGAAAAGGAAAAATCAGGTAGACAATGAAGGCTAGTCCTCAGAGAAGCAGCCTGCCTGAAAAAATCACAGCTACAGGTAAAAATAGAGCAACCTGGGGAGAAAACTCAGACTGCAGCTGCTTAATAAAGATGCGAGGTCAAGCATAGAGGCCTTTTGTTCTTTTTGTGATTAGCAGGCTCCCAGGAAAAAGTTTCCTCCCCTTTTCAGACATGTATACTCCTAATGGGCTCCCTGGGAGCTTGCACAGGGTGGGGAGGCAGGCTTATGTAAAACAAACCCACAGTTATACAAACAAGAGAAGCTGTTTTTTGTGCTTACTTAGAGACATCCCACATCTGCATAAGATAAGGGGAGTTGTACAGACAGCTTTTCAGATACATTACTCAAACAGCTACAGAGATTAGATGAGTTTCTCATAAAAGCTTTTGGACTCAACTGTGAAAACAACAACCAACTCAGGATCCCCTCTCCACTGCAGAGAACTTTCTTCTTTGCTTATTAAACTTTTACTCCAAGCTCACCATTTGTGGCCATGCTCCTTAATTTTCTTGGTTGTGAGACAACGAGCTCAGATAACAACTTGGACAACAGGACCACCAAACCTGACCTGTTTCATTAGTGGAACTCATGTGAGATTGATTCATTGGAAGGGTGAGTAGGAGCGGACCCTTAAGTCTTTACTTTCATTTTTGAGGCTTCTCATCCATCACATGGGGCTAAAAGGAGGTCCTAGGGCAACTGAAGGTTTCTGGCTGAGGCTACACCTTGGTGTTATCTGAAGGCCCCTGGACTAAACCCAAACCAATGACAACCCATTGGGTGTTGGCACCAGGACTTCCAGACTTTTCTATTGCATTTCCTTCATTTTCATGGCTATCATGTCTCCTATCCCTTCTTTGTATGCAGTGTTGTGGGTGTTATTACAGCCTGGAGATGTAATCTTGTTGGTAGAGTCAGCAAGGACCTTAGTTATCAGGAATGTAACTTAAATAATTGCTGCTTCTGTGATTTCCTTGAGACAAGGGGACTTCAGGATTTCTATCTAAACTGTCACCTAGTAAGAGCTTTTTGTCTCTAATGATAGACATTCATGGCACTGTATAGGGGGATATTTTACCCCAATTGAATACCCTTCTCCTTCTCCATTTGGGTTTTTTCCTCCATGTAAAAGTTCAGGACTGCCCAATGAATCCAGACAGTTCCAAGTTAACTTTCTTCTTCTGGAAGGCATACATTGGGGACAACCTATTAAGCCCTAAACCTCTGTTTCTAAATTCTTCCTGGAAATAATTTGGAGTCCAAGTTTTTACCAAACATTTCAGATCCTACAGCACCACCAAGTGAAATAGGATTGATTTTTTCTCCAGAAGGAGCCCTGTCTGCCCCTTGTTCAAAACCTTTAGTTCCCAATTCCTCTCCCTTCTATGTACCTTTATTAGGGACCAAGCTTCATGCCCCATTTGTTAACAGCAAAGCTGCACCTTTAACAGTTGTGAGAACAGCTATTCAATCCTTATGTTCTTTTGAGTCATCTGCTCTGCACTGAACTACATTGACATTTAAACAAAAAGGGGATTTCATGTTTGGCAGTCAATCAGTCCCATTCTTTGGGAATTTGGTGTTTTGCTAGAGCCATAGCAAGGGTAGCCAGATATATTACTAAAACACTCCCTCCATTAAAGGGCCTCACCCAAATACAATCCCTCCCAGAATGCTAGGGTATCCTGGGAGCCTATGGGCCACGTGGGACTGGGAAACCAGCAGGGTGGAGAGTTAGGTCCTCATACAGGTAAGCGTGACTATTCCTCCTGACTAGCTCTTCCAGATCCACAAGTGAAAGTCATGCCTGCATCCGTGGGTGGTGCCTATGATGGTGGCCAGGACCCAGTGTAAGAGAGGAAAAAGAAGTGGAATGCACTTTTGATCTTTCTCTCCACCCTGGGTCACTCCAAAAAGAGGATAAAGACTAAGGGATACATTTTCTTCTACTCTTTTTTTAAAATGGGTAACAAACCATCTTCAGTCTGCACTCCTTGAGTGCATCCTGAGACACTGAGACTCTTTTAACCCTGAGACTGAAGAAAAAAATGGCCCATATTCTTTTGTACAAGGACATAGCCATCTTACCAGCTTCAGGCCTGGACTGCTGAGGGAAGTGTTAATTTCAGTAATAGCCAACAACTAGTTCTTTTCTGCACATGGGAGGGCAAATGGTCCAAGGTTCCCTATGTGAAAGCCTTCTTTGCCCTGTGAAATAGCCCAGCTTTTTATAAGCACTGCAAAATTGACCCTGCCTTCTAAACAGTCATATCAGACGAGCTCATAGTGGACAATACCCCAAAGTCAGAAAAGACCCCGGGGGAACCCTCAAATGGAAATTCTGGATGCCCTACCTCCCCACCCCTTATCTGGGGCCCCCAATAGCCTTATAAGCTCCTCCAGCTGTGCCACACAAGAAAGCCTTACTTCACTGTTGCCCCTGCAGGAAGTGCCCAATGTACATGGTGTTACTAGAGCTCAAGTTCCTGTATTATTGCAGGACCTTAGACAAATAAAGGGGTCTTAGGCAAGTTTTCTAATGACCCTGATAATACACAGAGGTGTTCTAAAATCTAATTCAAGTGTTTCATCTTGCATGAAGAGATGTTATGTTACTCCTAAGCCAAACCCTAACTGCTGCTGAGAAACAGGCAACCCTAAGTCAGGAGAGAGATTCAGAGACAAAAGCATGTATCCTATACCCAGTCAAAACAAAAAACCCAGTCAAAAGGGGAAAAAGGGCAAAAAAGAGACAGTATTCCCAATCCCGTTAGGAAGAGAAACAGTGCCCTTTAAAAACCCTAACTCGAGAGCAGTCATCCCATAGATGAGTGAAAAACACTTTCTGATGTGCATGTTAAAAGGCTAGCAAAAACTCAAAACCAAACCTCTTAATTACTCCAAACTGTCCATGTTTAATCAAAAACCAGCCATTATGCAAAACCCTCAACTTTAAACTTTGAAGTATGTAAATGACATTCTCCTCTGTGCCCCAACCAAGGAAGTATCAGGAAGGCACTGAGACTCTCCTCAATTTCTTAGCTGAAAGGGGATGTAGGATCTCAATATCTAAAGCTCAGCTCTGTCAGACTTCAGTAAAATGCCTAGGTATATTCTTAGCAGAAGGCACTAGAGCACCAGGTAAGAAAAAGATTAAGCCCATTTCCTCAAACAGTTAAGGGGATTCTTAGGCATTACTGAATTTTGCAGACTGTGGGTACCTGAATAGGGTGGAATACCTCAGCCTTTATATTGCATCATAAAAGAAGCTGAAACAGCTAACACTCCCTAACTTGGGAACCTAAAACTTGAAAGCCTTTAACCAGCTAAAACAAGCCTTACTTAAAACACCAGCCCTCAGTCTTCTCATAGGGAAGGCATGTAATCTCTATGTATCAGAAAGAAAGGAAATAGCCCAGGGAATTTTAACAAAGGTTCGAGGTCCAGCTCAACAGTCAATGGGTTACCTAAAGCAAGGAACTTGACTTGGTGGTTAAAGGATGGCCAGCCTGCCTCTGAGCAGTTGCAGTGGTGGCTTTGCTCGTGCCAGAGGCCACCAAGTCAATCATGGGAAATAACTGTTTACAACCCACATAATATAGCAGGACTGCTATCCTTTAAGGGAAGTCTCTGGCTAACAGATAATCACCTCCTCAAATATCAGGCTTTGCTGTTGGAGGGATCTACAGTCCAGTTAAAAACCTGTCCTTGACTGAACCCAGCTACTTTCTCCAAAAGGAAACTGGAGAACCTGAACATGATTGTGAACAGAGAGTGATGCAAACCAGTAAAAAAAAATAAGGATCGCTGTTTATATTCTCTATAAAGTTTTAATTAGTGAAAAATAAATTTCTGAAAGAGCATTCAGCTTAATTAAAAGTGGATATCCAAGCTATAGGTGTTCTTGAAATGCCTTTTTGTTTTTCTCTTCTTAGATCTTGTTTTTCTGGAAAAGGTTTTTATCTCAGTCAACTGAACTACTTTTCTCAACTCTGTCTTGCCAATCTTTGTGCATGCATGAAAGGCTCTAGGATGACTTCTGATGGCCTGGGACTCCTTGGGAAAACAGACAAGGTGCCACAGAGTCCATTTTGCGAGAAATCTCTGTTTCTCTCATGGAACCCCAAGAATTAGAGATGGATAAATCCCTACAAATATTGTTTTTGCCTTCAAGCTGTGCCTGTTTATTAGGCCCCAGAAACTACCCTATTCTTTTTATTTATTTATTTATTTATTTATTTATTTGAGGCAGAGTTTTGCTCTTGTTGCCCAGGCTGGAGTGCAATGGCATGATCTCAGCTCACTACAACCTCTACCTCCTGGGTCCAAGCAATTCTCCTGCCTCAGTCTCCTGAGTAGCTGGGATTACAGGCATGCACCAACATGCCCAGCTAATTTTTTGTATTTTTACTAGAGATGAGGTTTCACCATGTTGGCCAGGCTTGTTTCCAACTTCTGACCTCAGGTGATCCACCTGCCTCAGCCTCCCAAAGTGCTGAGACTACGGGTATGAGCCACAGTGCCAGGCCCCTAGCCTTATACTTAAATGGCTCCACCCTGAGCTGCTAGATCTTCTATCTGTCTGTGTAGTCATATATGTGTTATGTGTGAAATATCTATAAAAAAAAGAGCTCTGATTGATTGGCCTATAAGCACTTAGATAAAATTTATTTTATTTCTTTTTTTTTTTTTCACAAGTAGAATCTCTTAAGATAAAATTTATTTTAAAATAAACTGGCCAGGTGCAGTGGCTCATTCCTGTAATCCCAGCACTTTGGAGGGCCAAGGCAGGTGTATCACGAGGTCAGGAGATTGAGACCATCCTGGCCAACATGGTGAAATCCCATCACTACTAAAAATGCAAAAATCAGCTGGGCATGGTGGTGAATGCCTCTTAGTTCATGTGACTTTAATCTTTAAAAATAAAACAGTCTTAGGGATTATTGCTAAAACTACAAACATATTCAAGATGTAAATATGTGGTCTAAATTGTGTTGGCCAGATACTAGGTTTGCTAAATGTTTTAAGATTGTAAACTGCTGCTTTGGCCTTTAAGAATTGCTCAACTTCTTCACAATGGGTAAGGTCTGGGAACATATGGAAGTAACCATGCCCCTAACTTATTCTGGAAGGAGTTAAACTTTATCTGCACATAATTAAAACAACTTAACAAGTTTTACATTAAAGTTAAAAATTGTTAAGTGGTAGGGCAGGGCACGGTGGCTCACGCCTGTGGTCCCAGAGTTTTGGGAGTCCAAGGAGGGCGTATCACGAGGTCAGGAGTTTGATAACATCCTGGCTAACGTAGTGAAAACCCATCTCTACTAAAAATACACAAAATTAGCCGGGCGTGGTAGCATGTGCCTGTAGTCCCAGCAACTCAGGAGGCTGAGGCAGGAGAATTGCTTGAACCCAGGAGGTGGAGGTTGCAGTGAGCTGAGATCATGCCACTGCACCCCAGCCTGGGTGACAGCGCAATTCTGTCTGAAAAAAAAATTGCTAAGAGTTACCATTATGATATGTAATTCAAACTACTGAAATAATTACATGCAAGGTGTGTAACAACAGTAAAATGTGTTTTTCATAAAAAAATTATAAGAAGGCATGGAAATGTACATTTTGCCTAGGGATAGATTGTCTTAAAGTAGGTAAAATATAGCTGAAGGTCTAAGGAAATTGGGAGAAAATTGTAAGAATTAATCTTGCAAAGGAAACTCTGTGAACATATTGACTAAATTCAAAAGGGTTATTATATGGTTTCCCGTAAATTGAGCATTGAAATAAAAATAACTCTTTTTTTTTTTTTTTTTTGAGATGGAGTTTTGCTCTTGTTACCCAGGCTGGAGTGCAATGGCGCGATCTCGGCTCACCGCAACCTCCGTCTCCTGGGTTCAGGCAATTCTCTTGCCTCAGCCTCCTGAGTAGCTGGGATTACAGGCACGTGCCACCATGCCCAGCTAATTTTCTGCATTTTTAGTAGAGACGGGGTTTCACCATGTTGACCAGGATGGTCTTGATCTCTTGACCTCATGATCCACCCGCCTCGGCCTCCCAAAGTGCTGGGATTACAGGCTTGAGCCACCACGCCCGGCAGAAAAAATAACTCTTTATTTTCTTTTTGATGGAGTCTCGCTCTGTTTCCAGGTTGGAGTGCAGTGGGGTGATCCTGGCCCACTGCAACCTCCATCTTCTGGGTTCAAGCAATTCTCCTGCCTCAGCCTCCTGAGTAGCTGGGACTACAGGCGTGCACCACCACGCCCAGCTTATTTTTGTATTTAGAGACAGGGTTTCATCATATTGGCCAGGATGGTCTCGATCTCTTGACCTTGTGATCCGCCCACCTCAGGCTCCAAAAGTGCTGCGATTACAGGCGTAAGCCACCATACCCAGCCACAAAGAATGCTTAATGCACTAATCTACTCTTTGGCAAAATTTGTAAAGGGTTATAAAAGGTTTGCAAAAATCTTACCTCATTGTCAAACTGATTAAGATTGGATAGATTTGTTGATAAGGTTCCATTAAAAATTGGTGTTAACATTAAGAGTTGACTAATGCAAGGGTGAAATCTGGCTTTCTCCCTCTTGAACATGATTTTCATGTAATAGTAAAGGCTAATGAAAGGTTTTTGCTTTTTCAGATTTTTGAGTCATCATTTTGGCAAAATAAATAACTTATAAGTAATCTGGAATTCTATTACATAACATCAAATATTTTAAACCTGTTAACATGTTTAACAGGTTTCCACAAATCTATTGTCTTTCCTGACACCTAGCTTTTGGATGCTACAGAAGGCCCTGGGGCATACAGAAGAGAGGTAAACAGGATTATTTTACATGTGTAGATGCATGGGATTGCCAAAATGATATCTAATCTTCTTCAGGTTATATTTCAGTAAAAATTATTCATATATGTTCCAAAATTGCATGGGATTTTGAAAATTCTATTGTCTAAGTATTTGCTATCAATCACAATTAAGGTTGTTGTGTTAAGTTATTGCAAACCACAGAGATAACAAAATTCTTTTGTCAATCATATTTTTGGCTAACCACTCTGGACATTTTGTCATTTACATACAATTGTTGTCTCTTCAAATATGGTTCATAATTAGCTATAGGACTTTAACAGTATTTCCAAATGCAGCTTTCTGATAACAGAAAAATATACAGGACTCATGAAAAGCTAAAATGTTTAAAAATATCAAGCAGAACAAGAGTTAACAGAATAGACTGAACTAACAGAAAAACTGAAATAATCATTTTGACTTTTGCTTGGAACATTGCTGATCCTCGTTTTTTACAGAGTTAAGGAAACTTCTGTTGAGCTAGCTACAGCCTTTAACAATTGAATAAGGTTTACTCCTGTTAACAAAATTTGTAACATGTTTGTTTCCCTTTGCCTTATTGGTTCTTTAAGAACCACTGCAACATGGCCTTGGGAATTATACTTCAAGAAGCCTATAAGATTAAAGGATGTTTATACTCACAGTGATACAGGAATAGCACTGGGTGGTTGCAGGAGGATGGAAAAACTCAAACTACAACTAAAAACAAGAACTAGGCAAAGAAACCATAGGGTAACAGAATATCCAAAATGAGAGACAGAATGGCCAAAATCCCAGTCAGGATGACATGTCCGTGACTCTTCTGGGCAAACCCAAACAAGAGAGAAAGGGGGCGATAACCAGGTGGGTCCCTGAATTTCCCTCCTTTTCCCGAACACCTAATAATTATTTCCACTCTCTAATTAAAGAAACACCCACAAAATAGGAATGCTGCGTGGTCACAGGAGAAGGGGGGAAACATCAAGCTCATAAATTAGCTACACCAACGAGAAGACTGGGCTGTGAGACCTTAACAAACAGGACGGAGGCTAGGCTACTCCATGACGCTAGATTTGACCCATTTCCTACCCTAGACCTAATTAGACACTCATTACTACATTAAATCACACACCCACCAGTGCCAGGCAGATTCAAGCATGCCCACATTTAGTATAAAAATGGCTGGCACCCCAATTCTGAGAAATTTCCACCTTTTCCTAGAAAACCTCATGATTATTCCACCTCCTAATCAGAAGAGCCCATAAAATTAGAAACCCAAACACCATCAGGCCAGACCCACTCTCCCGCGTTATGTCCGCACTTCTCTCTTCTCTTGGGAAAAGCACACTCTTCTCAAAAATGTGTACTTTCTTTCCCCAATAAAAGCATCTTGCCTTTGGCTTCATTTTGACTCCTTCCTGAATTCTTTCTCGCTATGGTGTCAAGAAGCTGGACTCGGGAAGCGGGTGGGGTCTCACGGCCCGTTCCTGAGCCCTAGGAACACTGGTCCTCGCAGAGGGGCAGGCGTCCCGCAGGGGGAACCCCGTGAACCAGTCCCGGGAGTGGCTCCACGCAGGAAGCCGGGATCCAGATCGACTGCAGTCCCAGGGATGGTGCCCGTATTGGGGTCAGGGTGGAGGAGGACGCAATAACCAGGCGTAAGATTTTACTGGTACATGGGAATGTGACTGGGTCACTCAGAGGAGGCAAACAGGAGACCTCGTGGCAGGGCCCCCTTTATCAAACTCGTGCACCTGCGCGTCTGGGCGAGTGCTCACAGCCTGCTTGTAGGAACGTTGAGGCATCCGAATAATAGGAAGTTTTAAAAATGTACACTCCAGTGTGTACACTTGCTCCCCTAAGACCATCTGAGATATACAGAATCATGGTGTGCAATAAAAAAAAGAGCCAATTCTGGCCCGTCGCGGGACAAGACTACATTTTCCAGAAGGCATTGGGGCCGCGCGTGCGCCGAATCAACGTCGGCACAGGAAAAGGCGCGGCAGGTGACCGCGACACAGGGGCGGGACTTCCGGCCCCGGTGTGGAGGCGTGTAGTGGAGCGCGTTGGTCCGCATCCCTAGAACTGTGCTGGCAAGGATGATGAGGAGACGGGGGCTCACCTCCGCACCGATGTAAGACCTGGTGGTGAAAGCCGTCCCACGCGGCCCCATCGTCCCATCGGTCGATGGCGGAGGGGAAGGACGCAGCGCAGGTGAGCAGACCGGGCCGGCTTTCCCCTTGCCACTCGGCCTCAGCGTCCCAGGCCCAGGGAGCGGGAGGACGCGGTGCAGTCCCTACCATTGTCTGCGAAGTCTTGGAGGCCTAGAAGGGAATCGCGCGGGCCTGGGTCCGGAATCCAGGCCCTGGGTGGCGTGGGGAGCGTCCCCGTTAATGGTGCGGCGTTGGGTTGGAGGGTGTGAAATAGGGCTTTTAGGGCCCCGGACCCCCTCACAGGTGAGTGGAGCGACCGCGGTCCTTCTTGTGGCTTCCAGCGGTGTCCTTTTGGGCCTGCGACCTTGAACAAGTCCCGTTACTGTCCTCGTGCTTCATTTCTGCGCGCGGAAAGTAGATATATTTACTTTTTTCGCCCTGGGTTGAGGGAACTTGAACGACTCTCTGGATGATGTATGTCCGTCCCAGTGTACAGCCCGGTCTGGAGGCGTTGCTCAGGATGTTGTTTCCGGAGATGCTTCCTGGACCTGTGCTAGGTTGAGAGACTCAACCCCAGCAGGACTCTGATCCTCTGGCCCCCTGTCTCTAAAAAACGAAGGGCAGCGGCTGAAAGAGGTGGGAGGAGCGTTTTTGCAGTTGTTGCTATGCCTGGGGAGAAAAGGCCGGCTGAAGAATTTGTCTCTTAGTTTAGGGCAAGTGAGGCTGGGTTGCAACTAACAGTATATTTTCCCGTGTAAGACGTTTAGTTACAGGTGAAAAACCAGTCCATTAAAATGTTCAGTGGTGATGGCATGCAGAATGCAGTATCCCTTTGGATGTAACACATGAGGCCCAGGGTTAATCTCTAGTAGTCACCCTGATTACCTTCATGATAGCCCTGATAAGTCAGTTCCTGTCGTAGTTGTTAATTTCTCATCTGACATCTCTCCCTCCCTCGCTTTATTTCTGAGTCTCTGTGGTGCCTGCTGTGTAAAGAGCCCTGGTCTCTTGCATCGTTTAAAGTTGACCAGAATCTCTTTTGTCTCCTTGCTCTGTTTTCCTGTCATCTGAATCTTTAAGGTCATCTGATAGTGCTTTACTCATTTATTTAGTTGCCTGTTCAGGATGGTTTTCCAACCCTGGAATGTGATTGCCTGTTGCTCCCCTCTCCCAAGACCCAAAACAGCCAGGCTTAAGTACATTTATTGTACTCAGTAAATGGCTGATGATTGAATAGGCCTCCCTTTCAGGGGCTCCCATCACATCTCCAATAAATCCACCCCCTCTCTCCAGCATGGTCTGCAAGGCTCTGCTTGGTCTGCCCTTTTGACCACATCTTCTTCCCCCTCTTCCATTCTCCTCTTGCTCATGTATTCATCCAGGGAGTCTTGAGCTTGCCAAGCTCTTTCCCAGTTTTCAGCCTTTGCCCTTGCACTTCCCTTTGGGACACTGTTCTCAGGTCTCCGCAGGGCTGTCCCTCCACATCCATCCTGGCAGTGCTAGCTCTAGCTAAAGCATCCCTCACTCCCACCTGCTTGCTCTCTGGCAGCTTGGTGAGGTGTTTTTTACTAGTGCTCAAATGCTGCTTTTGGTTCTTAAATGTGAGGTTGTGCATGACTTCTAAAGCTCCCTGAGTCCTTGGTTGCTCACTGTGAAATGGAAATGATAACGACATTTACCTCTGGGCCTGTCAGATTAATAAAGCTGCCAAACACATGAAGCACTTACAATGTGCTAGGCACTCCACTGGTTGTCTAAGTGAACATTTTCTGTTTAGTTCTTAGAACTGCCTGCTGAGATGGGAATAATTATTGTGTTGATTTGGAAATTGAGCTTTAGGGAGATCATGTGACCTTGCCATGGTCACATAGCTGGCAAATGTGATTCAGGAGGCCTGATTTAAATCATGCCTTTATTTTCTTTACCACTGCTAATGAAGCCTTAGCCTGGAAAGTACACAGTGAGGACCAGAGGACTCAGCTGCTGCTGTTGCTGTTATCATGGGCGTAATTAGTATGGGTCATTTTCCTCCATTCTTTTAATATGCCAGGGTACTTACTATCTGCTTCCTGCAGTCCTCGTGGGATTGCCATTGTTTGTGTCATCTTCACCGGCTTCCCCGTGAAAGGCTTTTCTCCTCTCAGGCACTATTTCATTATATCAAAAGGTGGTATCTGCCTCCACTCTGAGTCCTACACAGAAGTCAGCCCTAAAGAGATCTTGTTGATTCAGGCCTGGATCTCTCTGCATCTTGACTAAAGACTGATTGACAAGTTCTGAACCTATCTGACAACACAAGGCCAACAGCAGTACTTCTGTTTGACTTTCCAGATGTTGGTGACCTTCAAGGATGTGGCTGTGACCTTTACCCAGGAGGAGTGGAGACAGCTGGACCTGGCCCAGAGGACCCTGTACCAAGAGGTGATGCTGGAGACCTGTGGGATCCTGGTTTCATTAGGTAATGGCTTGCCTCTCATCCTTGAAGAGGACGCTAACCTTCTTCTTGATTACTGGTCAGGCAAAAAGGTCACTGGAACTGTCTACCTTTCCCTTCAAGACCCTGCAGTTTTCTGGTCCCACCTCTTCCTGACTGGTCTCCCTTTGTTTGCATCAGGGATTGCTGGGGTAGGAAATGTCCTTTTAACAGAAGCCCTCACACCAGTGCTCAGCCCATTCTGAGGTCCTTATTCCAGATTCCACAAGAAAGGAAGCTGACTGGCCATCCTGGTGGGGTCAGCTGTGGCCACAGCCCTGTTAGCAGGGGCCATGGGTGATGGGCTATTCTCAGAGAAGGGGGCAAGTCAGGCAGCCCCCCAGAAGACATTTGTCCTCAGTGTCCCTTGGATATCTTCCTAAGCAATACAGTCTTCATAAAAAGGCATCTGTGTGACTGCATGATCATTAGTTGTTTTCTGATGCTGGACATCCATGCTCTATTGATCTAGGAGGTGTTTTTAGAGGGTGCACAGGAATGTCCTCAAACGGCATGGGTTGATACCCTGATAAAGTCATTCCTTTTACTTTCTCTGTCCAGCATGCTAATTGTCATAAAAAAAAAAAAGTCTCAGATCACCACTGAGTCTTTCATTTTCCTTTCACCCACCAGTGCAGTTCCTTCCTTTTTTCAAGAGAGGAGACAGCCTCCAGTTCAGCCCTGAGAAAGCGACATGGGCTTGCTGGGACTTAGTGGCATTTTTTTAATTTTGTTGTGTTGTGATTGCAGACTTCTATGTGTAGGAAGTGAAACTGATTTTCTCATTTACCAGAGCAAAACAGGGTTCCGTTTTAGAATACAAGATTTAAGAAAAAGTGGATCAGGATAAAGAAGTTATTAGACATGATGGCACACTCTGAGTTCAGTTGGGAAGGCAGACATCAATCCACAGATGACAACTGAAATAAGTTCTAGAAAGAAAAATGAGGGCAGACTAGGAATAAATAACCAGGGAGTCATAACCTTATGTGGGTGCTCCAAAGAGGGCATCTTAGGAAGGGATGGTGGAGCTAAGACCTGAAAGCTGAGTAGGAGTTAGCTGGATAGAAGGAAGTAAAGGAAAGGAAGGATGTTCCAGGTGGAGGAACCAGTGTGTGAAAAGTGACAGGGAGCTCAGCTATTGGCAGAGCCAAAGTATCATCTGATTCACCTTTCCCACAGCACTGTCCCAGAGCTCAAAGCCAGGCATGTAGCACACACTGGTGGACCTTATTGAGACATGTCTGAAGGAATCCTGAGCTATGGATCAGAATCTGCCAGTTGGTATTTCTGTAGGTCCTTGTACATCAGTCATTGGTCTTCTATACAGAATCCTCCTGTCTTTTACTCACCACATCTAGTGGAAAGCATTTAGCTGCATATAATGGAAAACCAGATCAAACTGGCTTCACCTGGAGGGAGATTCACTAACTCACCAAATGAGAATCCTGAGGTGTGGTTGGCTCCAGGGTTGTACTCTGCTGAAGCCCATGATGCCATCAAAGATGTCAGAGTTCCTTGTTCCTCCTTCTTGGTTCAGGCTTCTGTATTGTGTCCTCAGGCTTGCTCCTCACAGGGATGCTGGGTGCTGCAGCCTTGACTGGGGCAGCAGGCCCCCATAATCAATCCATCCTTCCACCCTGGAATAAATGCTGCTTTTCACAATGAGAATCCAGCTTTGGTCACTTGCCTAATGAAGACTCTTAGCCAATTTATTTCAACTGCTGGTTTTTCTTTTCCTTTTTAAATTTTTTTGAGACAGAGTCTTGTTCTGTCACTCAGGCTGGAGTGCAGTGGCATGATCTCAGCTCACTGCAACCTCTGCCTCCTAGGCTCAAGCAATCCTTCCACCTCCGCCCTTTGAGTAGCTAAGACCACAGGTGCACACCACCACGCCCGGCTAATTTTTTTGTATTTTTGGCAGAGACAGGGTTTCACCATGTTGGCCAGGCTGTTCTCAAACTCTCAGCCTCAAGTGATCCTCCTGCCTAGGCCTCCTAAAGTGCTATGATTACAGCAAGAGTCAACATGCCCAGGCTCAGCCAGTGGTTTTGAACCCCATCTGGGCACCAAAATCTTCTGTACATTTTAGAAGTACTGATGCCCAGGTCTCACACAAAGAAATTTTGTTTCATTTGGTGTGAGGCTGGAATCAGGCATCCCCAGGTGGTTCTGAAGCATGAGGTGTTTGAGAAGCAATGATTTACATTTGTCAGAAAATGCATTCTGGGGCCGGGTGCAGTGGCTCACACCTATAATCCCAGCACTTTGGGAGGCTGAGGCAGGAGGATCACTTGAGGCCAGGTGCTCAAGAGCAGCCTGACCAACATGGTGAAACCCAGTCTCTACTAAAAATACAAAAGTTAGTTGGGTGTGGTTTTACATGCCTGTAATCCCTGCTACTTGGGTGGCTGAGGCACGATATTCCCTTGAACCTGGGAGGCAGAGGTTGCAGTGAGCCAAGCACTGCACTCCAGCCTGGGCAACAGAGTGAGATTCTGTCTCAAAAACAAAACAAAATGAAAAACAAAAAAGAAAGGAAATGCTTTCTGGAGGAAGGGCCTCACCTTTGCAGTGTCCTATGGCTGTCAAAGTCGTGCGTGCCTTAACAATGTTGGCTTCTGTAGATGGAGGTCATGGGCAGTGGGTGTTGTGTAGACAACACTACCCTCTAAGGCAGTTGTAGCCCAATAATGGGATTTGTGCCTGTCTTGATCTACTTGGCTGCCATAATAAAATGTCATGGATTGGGTTGTTTAAACAACCAGAGGTTATTTTCTTACACTTCTGGAGGCTGGGAAGTCCAAGATCAAGGTGCTGGCAAGTTTGATTCCTATTGAGACCTCTCTTCCTGGCTTGCAGATGGCTGCCTTGCTGTGTTCTCCCATGGAGGAGAGATCTCTCTCTGTCTCTTCCTGTTCTTATTAAGGCTCCACTCTTATGAACTCCTTTAATCTTAATCACCTGTTAAAGATCCTGCCTCCATATACAGCCACATTGGGTGTTAGGGCTTCAACATATGACTTTTGCGGGGAACACAGTTCACTCAGAACAATGCCGTTGATTTTCAGGTCTCACATCAGCATTTTGCTTACTTTGGGAGCAGCTTCATTTATGTTCTGGCCCCTGTCATAAAGTCCTAGGGAGGATGGAGAGATTTCATTTTCTCATTAAATTACCCCTGTTCTATTTCTTTTGCTATCAACAGGGTATTGGGTTCCCAAACCAGAGTTGGTCCACCTGCTAGAGCATGGGCAGGAGCTGTGGACAGTGAAGAGAGGCCGTTCACATCCTACCTGTGTAGGTAAGCAGCCCCCAGCTGGTCCGGTAGTTACAGCAGTCTTCAGAGTGTGAGGACACCACTGCCTCTGAATTTCTGTGTGAAACTGCTCATTATGGCCTCTCCGGGGCCTGGTTGTTTCTGACTCACATTGGGGTATAGTGTACCTCATCAGGTGAGCACTGAGCCACAGTTATTCATTGACACAGGTACCTTCCACTGTAAACAGGAATCTTTATGGTTGTTCTGGCTCAATCCAGCTGGTAGAAGGTGAACAAGAAGGGGAGAAGTCATACCCGGTTGTACACATACTTTACAACCACATAGTTTTGACAAGAACTAGGCATTTGGCCACACCTGTATGCTCAGGACTGACAAATGTGATTTGGCTATGTGCTCAAGGAGAAGAGTTAGTGAGTTTGGTTTACATCACCTCAGGCTCCTCTACTCAAAAAAATCAGAGTGATATAATTTCTGTGTCATTGAGTTGTTAGAGGATGACACTGCTTAGTTCAGTTCCTGGTCCATAGGATGGCAAATGTCAGCTGTTGGTATTATCCATGTATAGTTTTAATTATAATAAATAAAAGTAGTGAGACATTTAAGTGGAAATGTGGGATTGAAGGAATGGGTAGGGAGGTATTTGGAACACACAGGGTTGCAGATGGGGCTGGCTAAGAAGCACGAGAGGAGAGCCCACAACTCAGTGGTGATACCAATCCATGAGGCAGATGACTCCAGCTACACTTTTTGTATTTTTAATAGAGACGGGGTTTCTCCAGGTTGGTCAGGCTGGTCTTGAACTTCCGACCTCAGGTGATCTGCCCGCCTCGGCCTCCCAAAGTGCTGGGATTACAGGCGTGAGCAACAGCGCCTGGCCTTAAAAAAAGTAGTATCACACATTTCTTTCTGGACTCAGAGAAAGGGGACTTTCTTCCCTCTGATATTACTATCTGCATTATGCTATGAATCCCATTGTTTTTCCACCTTCTTTCTATCCACTCATCCATCCTCCAGTTTGACCCATCAGACACATAGAAGCAGCCCTTTGTCCCATATCTTCCTGTTCTTCTTGCCCTGAAAAACATCAAGGTGACATTTGGCCTTCTCTGCCCTACATCTGTGCTGAGTATAGCTGGAGCTGTCTGCCTCATGGATTGGTATCACCACTGAGTCATGGGCTCTCCTCTCAGGCTTCTCAGCCATCCCCATCTGCAACCCTGTGTATTCCAAATACCTCCCTACCCATTCCCTCAATACCACATTTCCACTTGTGTCTCAGAGGCACCTCTAGCTCCTGATGCCTAAAAAGACAGTCAGTTCAGAGAATGTCTTGCCATCTAAGCAGGTTAGAAAGCTGGAAATGCCACAGAGCTCCTGGATACCTCCTAACTTCATCAAACCCAGCATCCATTCATCCACAGTCCTGCTCATTTTAAATGATCCGAATCTCCTGAGTCCATCACCACCGCTTTCAATGGCTCCTTCACCAACATCCTAGTCCATGCTCTCACCTTTTGCCTGCACCATACCAGAGGCTGCTAATAAATCTCCCGACATCTGCCCCATGCTTCTGGGGAGCTCTTGTCCCTGCACCGGCTCTTGGAACCACTCAGATATGTTTCAGATTTTCACTGCTTCCCCAGCAGCTGATGTCTCAGTATTTAATTTACTTCATTTTAAAAACAGATTATTTATGTTCTTAAAGATTCATCTGCAATCTCATAGCTGGCTTTTCTTGTCCATTATGGAGATCTTACCTCTAGCCATGGCCAGTGTCTTTACCAGTGCTTGCATCATACCTGCTGTGTTCTCAGGGAACTTGATTTTTAACAAAATCTGTTTTGTCTGTGCCTTCAACTTCTCTATATTCAACATAAAAAGTGTGCTCAATACAAAAGCAGAAAGTCAATAT
The DNA here is from genome assembly GCF_009761245.1 of Sapajus apella. Lineage (NCBI taxonomy): Eukaryota > Metazoa > Chordata > Mammalia > Primates > Cebidae > Sapajus > Sapajus apella. The sequence continues at coordinate 1,079,279 of NW_022437075.1, forward strand.
AAGTTTAAACAACAAAAAAGTGTACTACTGCCTACACTTAGGGAAAACAGACAAAACATTTTTTCACCTATAATATCGTATAACTTATGCTGATCCCACTTATAAAACCAAGCTTCTTGGAGTTGTCTCATGTTTGGAAGAGATGTTTACACTTGACTTTAGTGTTTGTTTAAAATTTCCCAAATTAAAAAAAAAATCTTATGTGTACAATAATATGTACAAATCTGAAGAGCTCAGCTTTAATTTTTGCATTTCTACAAATTGAAGAATTCTTCATCTAGGTCAAGATTTACAATATTTCCAGCACCTTGGCAATTCCTATCACCCTGTCTTTGTCAATAGCTCCTCCTGCAGTGGTAGCCACTGTTTAAACTCTCTCCCTAGGGATTAGTTTTTAATTGGTTGTGAATGGGCATAATTGGAGCCCCAAGGCGTTTTCTCTTTGTGTGCTGCTTCTTTTCACCATCATTATGTCCATGAGCTGAGTTCATCCTGTATGCTGTGTACCATAACACTGTGTAAAAACATCAGGATCTATTTCTTCACTCTCCTATTGGTTGACATTTGTATTGTTTACATTGTTTGGAGATTATGAAAAATGCTGCTATGAATATTATTTTTCATAACATTTAGTGGATATAAACACTAAGTTCTGTTGCATATACACCCAGGAGACAACTGGTGGAGTCAAGAAAGATCTGTGCTCAGCTTTAAGTCAGACCCCCAAATATCTTTCCAGAGTAGCCATACCATTTCCTATCCCATCCCCACCAGCCAGGTATGAAACTGCTGCTCCACTCAGATCTTCTAAGCATGTGATATTGGCCACTTTATGAAGCACAGCTGCTAGTTTCCTCAGATCACAGCACTGAAGTTGTTCTTGTTTGTGTCACTGCCATTACCCTAATTGCCCAGTGCAGCAATGAGAATAATAATGAGGATAATGTCTCATTTAACCTCATAACAACCTGAGAAACTGAATCTCCTAGTCTCTTAGTTGAGGAATTTGAGACCTGGTAGAGAAAGTCATCCTGCAATATCAACCCACTTGACAGAGGCAGGATTTGAACTGAGCCTTTCTGTCGCTGGTACCCTCTTGTCCATCATGCACTGTGCCTCCTAACGCAGCAGAAACTTGTCAGATCTTACCATGCTTGGCCTTTTGTACCATTTGTTCCTGGGTGTCCTTCTATCCCTTTTGTGCTGCGTTCTTCATTCTCTTCCTCCAACTCTAATCACCCTTTTATGTTGGTTTCACCAGGCATCTTGTTCCCAAAGGGTGAATGTGCCCATTTTTACTTCCTCACTTTCAACCCATTGCCCACTTCCTCTCTCTGGCAATGACTCTGGCTTCTCTTTTAGGACTCACCTTATGGGATACCTCCTCTAGAAAGCCTTCTATCATCTTTTTTTCCTTCCAGTCTTGGTAGGTGCCACTTGCCTAAACTCTCATAGCACCAAGGGGCTTCAGTTCTTTTTTTTTTTTTTTTTTTTTTTTTTTTTTTGTGAGACAGAGTTTCACTCTTGTTGCTTAGGCTGGAGTGCAATGGCACGATCTTGGCTTACTGCAACCTCCACCTCTTGGGTTCAAGCGATTCTCCTGCCTCAGCCTCCCAAGTAGCTGGGATTACAGGAATGCGCCACAACACCTGGCTAATTTTTGTATTTTTAGTAGAGACAGGGTTTCTCCATGTTGGTCAGTCTGGTCTCAAACTTCTGACCTCAGGTGATCCATCCGCCTCAGCCTCCCAAAGTGCTGGGATTAGAGGTGTGAGCCACCGTGCCTGGCCTTAATTTTTAACTTATGTGGGTACATAGGTGTACACATTTATGGGGTGCATATTTTCATACAGGCATACAATGCATAATAATCACATCAAGGTGAAGGAAGTATCCGTCACTTCAAACATTTATCCTTTCTTTGTGTTACATACAATCAAATTATATCCTTGGTTATTTTAAAGTATACGGTAAATTATTTTTGACTGTAGCCACCCTGTTGTGCTATCAAATACTAGGTCTTATTAATTCTTATTTTGGTACCCATTAACCATCCTCACTTCCTCTCTACTGCTTTTCCCAGTTTCAGGTAACCATCTTTCTACTCCCTGTCTCCATGAGTTCAATTGTTTTCATTTTTAGCCTCGACAAATGAGTGAGAAAATGCTATGTTTGTCTTTCTGTGCCTAGCTTGTTTCACTTAACATAATGATTTTTAGTTCCATCCATGTTGTTGCAAATGATAGGCTCTCCTTTTTTATGGCCAAATAGTACCCCATTGTGTATATACACCACATTTTCTTTATTCATTCGTTAATGGACGCTTAATTGTTTCCAAATCTTGGCCATTGTGCATAGTACTGCAATAAACATATGAGTGCAGATATCTCTTTGATATACTGGTATTTTTTTCTTTTGAGTATATATCTATATTGGGCTTGCCGGATCATATGGTGGCTCTATTTTTAGTTTTTTCAGGAACTTCCAAACTGTTCTCTATGGTAGTTAACTAATTTAAATTCCCACCAATAGCATATAAGGGTTCCCTTTTCTCCACATCCTTGCCGCCATTGCCTGTCTTTTGGATAAAAGCCATTTTAACAGGGATGAGATGATATCTCATTGTAGTTTTGATTTGCATTTCTTTGATGATCAATTATGTTGAGCACTTTTTCATGTACTGGTTTGCCATTTGTATGTATTCTTTTGAGAAATGTCTATTCATATCTTTTGCACATTTTAAAATCAGATTCTTAGATTTTTTTTCCTATAGCATTGTTTATGCACCTTATATATTCTGGTTGTTAATCCCTTGTCAGATGGATGTAGTCTTCAACTCTTGAAGCAAATGCTCTTCAGACAATGTCATCAAAATTTATTATCTCTTCCTTACTCTGAACTGTGAAGAGGAATGTCTGTACTGTGAATCCTCACTGTGAATTCTCTGTCCCTTGGTCCAGACTGCCCTCCAGATTTTCTCTTTAAGTGTCAAAGATACAAGGACCATAAGAAGTATTTGGAAACTTGGGTTACAGGTGTAAAAATGCAGCAAGTATCACAGGCACTATTTGCATCTTTATTTTCCTACTGAAGTGGTTATTTTGTTTTTTCTATATTTTATCACTAAAAGTCCCCTCCTTTGTTTGTCCATGCCCTTCAGGTGACAAAGCACAAGTTCAGACCAGAGAGCCAACCACTTACCTACCAGTCTTATCTGAGCGGGCCTTTCTCCGGGGAAGCCTGACTCTGGAATGTTCAAGTGATTCAAGGTTGGGGAGATCTAGGGATCAGGAAGGGCTTTTGGAAATGCAGAAAGGTTGGGTGACACCAAAGACAGACCCCCACGTGGAGACCCATCTGGGGAAAGCGAGCCTTGAAGGTGAAGGTTTGGAGACAAATGATAGTCTACACTCCAGGGCATTACAAGAGTGGTTATCAGCAGATGTTCTCCATGAATGTGACGCACAGCAGCCAGGGAAAGACACCTTGATTCATGCAGGGACAAACCCCTACAAATGCAAACAGTGTGGGAAAGGTTTTAACAGGAAGTGGTATCTTGTTCGACATCAAAGGGTTCACACTGGAATGAAACCCTATGAATGCAATGCGTGTGGGAAAGCTTTTAGCCAGAGTTCAACTCTCATTCGGCACTACCTTATCCACACCGGGGAGAAACCATACAAGTGCCTTGAGTGTGGGAAGGCCTTCAAACGCAGGTCACACCTTCTGCAGCACCAAAGGGTCCATACATGAGAGAACCCTACTGCAATGAATATAGCAAGGCCTTCACCGACTCTTCCTATTTTATCATTCATAATGGGACCCAAAATGGAGGAAGAAATCTTCCAAGTGCAAAGAATGTCAGGAAACTTCATTTTTTTTTTTTTTTTTGGGTCAGCTCTTTCTTAACTAACACATGAGCAGTTACTTTGGAGAGAAGCCCTGTGAATACAGTGAATGTTAAGGATCTCTTCAGCCACCACTCAGTTCTCACTCACTGCTGAAGGATCCGTACCAGAGAGAAATGTGGAAGGCATTCCATCAAAATCAGATAACTCATGCTGGAGAAAGACATTGCAAATATACCTATTAAGGACAGTCTTTGCCAGAGGAAAAATCTTACTGAGAATTCATAATGAAAAGTTACTACATAATTGTCACCGATGTGAGAAAACTTTCTGTGACTAGATCATCACTTACTTGTCCTATAAAGAGCCATGCTGGAATTTGACCCACCTTGGGATTTATTCTGTAAACTTATGAAAACCTTCAATACAGGTATCTTCTTGCTTTATATCCTTACAGACTTCCTTGTAAGATCAGTTTTTTTTTTTTTTTTTTTTTTTTTTTGGTAAGGGAATGTTTGAGAGGCAAAGGGGTTTTGACCCCTTGTTTTTTATATACATTCATTGCTATCCTGTGTCAGAGTTGGACCGTGAGGGCAGCTCTTAAAACACTTCTTGGACGCTGCCTCTGATCCAGACATCTCTGAGAGGATATCTGTGAGGAGAGTAATTCTTTGTGAGAAATATGAAGGCTTGTGTCATGAGATTCTTGAATTTACAAGAAATTAGAATACTGAGAATGTCTTCATGTGACACTTCTACTTTGTATCTCAGGTGAGAAGAACCCATGTATGGATGGCCACATTAAAATGTGCACCACATAGACTGTTTAAGGCTTTGATTTTTATTTATAAGCTCAATTATTATTAAGAGACAGGGACTTGCTCTGTCAACCAGGCTAGAGTGCAGTGGCATGATCATAGCTCTCTGTAACTTCGAATTCTTGGGCTCAAATGGTCCTCTTGTCTCGAGTTTCTGAGTAGCTTAGGCTACAGACATGCACCACTACACCTGGCTAATTTTTGTTATTTTAGTAGAGACAAGGTTTTACCATGTTGGCTAGGCTGGTCTGTAACTCCTAGCCTCAAGTGATCTGCCTGCCTTGGCCTCCCAAAGTGCTGGGATTACAGGTGTGAGTCACTGCACCTGGCCTTAGATTTTTTATATAGATGGGGTCTTGCTATGCTGCCCAGACTTTTCTCAAACTGCTAGACTCAAGTGATTATCCTGCCTCAGCCTCCGAAAGTGTTGGGATTGTAGGTGTGAGCCACCACACCCAGCCTAATATGGTTTCAAATGCTCAGCACTCTCACATTTTCCTGATTCCATTCTATTTGTTGTCTTTGTTTTCTCTGGCAACATAGTCACTTTGTATCTGCTTGGCCCTGTCAGGTGAGTCCTAATTCTTTCTGGTGTTTCTCAGGTTCTTTAATCCTGTGTAGAGGGGTATTTTCAGGTCCCCCTCAGCATTTTTCTAGGGAATAATTAGAGCTAAAACAAGCAAAACAAAACACAGAGCTAAGATGAATCCATGGTAAACCCAGTAAACCCAAGAAAACAACATGGAGAGGAATCTTATTGTCTGATCTTGTAAATGTTTGTGTGAAGTTTTGCTACGAAATAAAATGCCTAGCATTTTAACAGATGAATCAGGATATATGCGTGGAGGTTTATGTGCATTTCATAGTTAAGCACCATGTCCCTTGGTGCTAGCATTGAATATGGCAATTTATTTTGTTTTGTTTTGTTTTGTTTTGTTTTGAGATGGAGTCTCATTCTGTCACCCAGGCTGGAGTGCAGTAGTGCGATCTTGGCTCACTGCAACCTCTGCTTCCCAACTTCAAGTGATTCTCCTGCCTCAGCCTCCCGAGAAGCTAGGATTACAGGCATGTACCACCACGCCTAGCTACTTTTTGTATTTTTAGTAGAGGCAGAGTTTTGCCCTGTTGCCCAGGCTGGTCTAGAACTCCTGACCTCAGGTGATCCACCTGCCTCAGCCTCCCAAAAATGCTGGGATTACAGGTGTGAGCCACTGCACTCAACCTGAATATGGTAATTTGAAATTCCTTTTGTGAAATTTTCTTAGAGTCAGTTTTCAAGCTACATGAGAGAATCAGTGTTAGGTTAAAACATGTATTGTGTGAAAAAGAGAAAATTATCATTTTCTCATTTTGCACTTCCCTCACAGCCTTTAAAGCACTGCATATATAGTTCATGTTTTCATAGTAGGCATGTACCTTTTACTGTGGTGCTTTTGTGTATATTATATATTATAAATACAATTCTTGGTGAATTAAGATTTCTATGTTTTTGTTTTTCAGAACAGAGTGTACAGCTTCCTCTCTTTTGGAAAGGAGAGTTGACTCTTGAGGACCCCCACCCTCCTGCATCCTCTCTCTGGAAGGCTGCATGTATTGTAGCTGTGGCTGTACTTGTACCTAAGGCCCTGGGTTCAAGAGAGTTGGAGAGATCCCTCTAGAAACATATTGACTATCATCAAAGTGTTCTTTCCAGGCCTGAGGACCTGGGCCCCAGTTTGTCCCAAAGCAGGAGTGATGTTTTCCATGGGATAAAGGACACCCTAGGGTTTTTCTTAGCTTTCAGTTCTTTCCGTACAGTCTTAAGTGTTTGGTACATCGATCTACTGTAAACTTGCTTCTGTGACAGGCAGCAATCTCATGAGATACCCATCCTTCAGCACCATGGCCACTCACTGTTGTGGTCATACTTGGAAGAGTAGGGTACATGGATGGCTAGGCTATGGGTACTGCCCTTGAGCAGGGAAGGAACTTACTATTATAGGAAAAACACATGAGAACAGCTGCAACATATTAACCTAAAATTGTTTTAGCACCCATTTTTAAGTCAGTAAAAGTTTTGAACTTAATTCTGTATTATTTCCACAAATGCTAAGTTTATGATTAAGCTAAAGCATGTTTTCATGTTCACAATTGTTATTATAACTTCGTTACATTTAATGAGCAAATTATATAAAAGGCACCATGCTCTTATGGTGCTTAACCTGTGGGAAATGATTGTGGGGGTGGGATTAGTTATGACCATTCCCTCTTGGTGTACTTCAATTAGTAAATCTCACAGAGGAAATGTGGAAGGTGAATTAATTTAGCAAGTCGGTCACGCAAAGATGAATTCAAAAAAATTTTTTTTTTGAGACAGAGTCTCACTCTGTCGCCTAGGCTGGAGTGTAATGGTGCCATTTTGGCTCACTGCAACCTCCACCTCCTAGGTTGAAGAAATTCTCCTGCCTCAGCCTCCCAAGTAACTGGAATTACGGGCACATGCCACCATGCCCAGCTGATTTTTCTGTATTTTAGTAGAGACAGGGTTTCACCATGTTGCCCAGGCTGGTCTTGAACTCCAGAGCTCAGGCAATCCACCCACCTCAGCCTCCTAAAGTGCTAGGATTACAGGCATGAGCCACCACGCCCAGCTGAATTAGAACTCTTAATGTCTGTAAACAAAAAAATGTGTCTGGAAGGATCCTCATCCAGTTATATGGTATTTGCTTCTTGGGTGTAGAGGGAGGGAAGGGATGGAGCAGAAGGAAGTGTCAGAGTGAACACTCACTTTAACTTCATGCACACGTGGAAATGTTTGAAATGTTCACAGTAAATTTTATAATTTCAGAAAAACCACTTAAGGTTGAAGAGAGAAATTTAAGAAATTGCTGATGGAATAAAAACATAATAGAACTAGAACAGTGAAGGAAATGAAGAAAGCAGGAAGTAAAGCACCAGAAGTAATTTGGAAGAGAAATTCTAAAATGAATATGAACAAGAGTAATCAGAAGAGTATAGGGAATTAATAGTTTATTTAAACAAGCCATCTCACAGTAGAAGCCTGTTTATCTTGAAATTGCTGTGGTTATTGTTCACTCTGGCCTTTGAAGAACTGCAGAAATTCACAGGGTGACGGTATTGATAGGTCATAGGGCAATTCAGTATGTAACTGGAATTATGGTATAGATTACCCTTTCATCTCCCGTAAGATGGACAAAAGTGTTTCTGTATCACTGTGTCCCAGACAATGTTTAGAATTACCCAGCTTTCCAGTTTTTCTTAATTATTTTAGAAGTTTAAAGTGATATACAATAGAATATATATCTGGTATTTCTCAGATTAAAATATATTTGAACATTAATTCATCATTGCCTTTTGTTTTTCCTCTTCTGTCAGTGGTCTGCTCATATGTTGGCCTGTCTTTATTTGTATCCTAACTTTTTTTTTTTGAGATGGAGTTTTGCTCTTATTACCCAGGCTGGAGTGCAATGGCGCGATCTCGGCCCACCGCAACCTCCGCCTCCTGGGTTCAGGCAATTCTCCTGCCTCAGCCTCCTGAGTAGCTGGGATTACAGGCACGCGCCACCATGCCCAGCTAATTTTTTGTAATTTTAGTAGAGACGGGGTTTCACTGTGTTGACCAGGATGGTCTCGATCTCTTGACCTCGTGATCCACCCGCCTCGGCCTCCCAAAGTGCTGGGATTACAGGCTTGAGCCACCGCGCCCGGCCTGTATCCTAACTTTTTATTGTGGTATTTTGTTTATGGTGGAGTACTTTATTGATGTTAATAAGATTTTGAAGTATATTATATGGGCTAGTCCCTTGATACTACTGACATCGTATGCATCTTCAGTCTGTTAGTATCTAACTTTGGTTCTGAAGTTTATGGAAGTATTTAATTGGAAAGATATACTTATCAACTTTAATATTTTTGACTTTTTAGGATTCTTGAATACTCAGGCATAACTCACAAAATTATGCTACTGGCTTTAAAATTAGTTTTAGTTTTGCATTGATTCTTAGAGCATCTTAATCCTTAGTAAGGATTTTTTAAAAAATTATTATACTTTAAGTTCTGGGGTATATGTGCAGATCATGCAGGTTTGTTACATAGGTATACACATGCCATGGTAGTTTGCTGCATCTATCTCCCCGTTATCTACATTAGGTGTTTCTTCTAATGTTATCCCTCCCCAATTCCCCTACCCCCTGAAGTGCAGGCTGGCATCATCTCAACAGTAGCCAGGTTGTAGACCCATTGCCTTGAAGCAATCCCTAGAACTTCGCACCTGGGTCTCTATGACTTATTTGTTTCAAAATTAGGCCCTGGAATTTCTAAGCAAGCACATAATTAGATAAGCAGGCACTGTGCATAGCAGCAGCTGGCAGGAAATGAAGGGAAACAGAGAGTTTTAAAGTACCTTTCAAGGCTACATTCCAAGATTAGGAAGGAAAGGAAAGAAAAACTTTAAAATACATCTCAAGCCTGGGATACTCAGTTACAAACCTGCCCTTCAATCAGGGTTTCGAGTGAAAAATTTTTTTTTTTTTGAGATGGAGTCTAGCTCTATTGCCAGGCTGGCGTGCAGTGACCAATCCCGGATCACTGCAACTTCCGTTTTCCGGTTTCAAGCAATTCTCCTGCCTCAGCCTCCCAAGTAACTGGGACTAGAGGCATGCACCACCACCATACTGGGCTAATTTTTTTTTTTTTTTTGTATTTTTAGTAGCGATGGGGTTTCACCATGTTGGCCAGGATGGTCTTAATCTCTTGATCTTGTGATCCGCCCGCCTTGGCCTCCCAAAGTGTTGGCATTACAGGCATGAGCCACCATGCCCGGCCTCTAGTGAGATTTCTTAAATGGAAGCAGCACACTTGGCCAGATGCAGTGGCTCACACCTGTAATTCCAGCAATTTGGAGGCCAAGGTGGGTGGTCAATAAAATTAAAATTTACAATAGCATAGGATGGAGAAAATAACTGGGTATATGACTTGCAAGACATATGCAGAGAAAACCAAAACACTGCAGATAAAAATTTAATAAGAGGACTTCTGCCAAGATGGCCAAATAGGAACAGCTCCAGTCCGTAGTTCCCAGCAAGAGCAATCCATAAGGCAAGTAATCTCTGCATTTCCAACAGAGGTACCAGGTTCATCTCATTGGGACTGGTTAGACAGTGGGTGTAGCCAAAAGGAGGGCAAGCCAAAGCAGGGTGGGGTGTTGCCTCACCCAGGAAGTGCAAGGGGCCGGAGAACTCCCTCTCCTGGCCAAGGGAAGCCATTAGGGACATTTCCTGACACTGGCTCAGATACTGCGCTATTCCCACAGCCTTCACGACCTGCAGACCAGGAGATTCCCTCTGGTGCCTATAATATCAGTGCCTGGGGTTTCTAGCACAAAACTGAGTGGCCATTTTAGCTGCAGCAGATTTTTTTTTTTTTCATACCCCAGTAGTGCCTAGAATGCCAGTGAGACAAAATGGCTTATTCCCCTGAAACAGGGCTGAAGCCAGGGCATCAAGTGATCTGGCTCGGCGGGTCCCACTCCCATGAAGACCAGCAAGCTAAGATCCACTGGATTGAAATTCTCACAGCCAGCACAGCAGTTTCAGCTCGACCTGGGACATCTGAGCTCAGTGGGGGCAGGGGTGTCCACCATTGCTGAGGCTCCAGTAGGCGATTTTAACCCTGCCTGTGTAAACAGTCTCCAGGAAGTTTACACAGCAACTGGGCGGAGCCCATTGCAGCTCAGCAAGGCCTCTGCAGGCAGACTGTCAACTAGACTCCTTCTTGCTAGGCAGGGTATCTCTGAAAAAAGGTAATAGCCCATCAGGGACTTATAAAGCCCCCATCTTCCTGGGACAGAGCACCTGGGAAAAGCGGCAGTGTGGGTTCCGCTTCAGCAGACTTAAAACATCCCTGCCTGCCAGCTCTGAAGGGATCCCCCAGCACTGTACTTGAGCTCTGCTAAGGGACAGACTGCCTCCTCAAGTGGCTCCCTGACCCTGGAGTATCCTGGCTGGGAGACACCTCATACAGGAGAGCTCTGGCTGACATAAGGCAGGTATCCTTCTGGGATAAAGCTACCAGAGGAAGGAACAGGCAGCAATCTTTGCTGTTCTGCAGCCTCCGCAGGTGACTCCCAGGCAATCAGGGTCTGGAGTGGACCTCCAGCAAAATCCAGCAGACCTGCAGCAGAGGGACCTGTTAGAAGGAAAACTAACAGAAATATCTTCAACATCAACAGAAAGGGCATCCACTCAGAGACCCCATCCAAAATACACAAACTTCAAAGACCAAAGGTAGATAAATCCACAAAGATGGGAAGAAACTGGCACAAAAAGGCTGAAACCACCAAAAACCAGAACACCTCTTCACCTCCAAGGGATCACAACTCCACACTAGCAAGGGAACAAAACTGGATGGAGAATGAATTTGATGAATTGACAGAAGCAGGCTTCAGAAGATGGGTAATAACAAACTTCTCTGAGCTAAAGCAGCATGTTCTAATCCAATGCAAGTAAACAACCTTGAAAAAAGGTAGATGAAATGCTAACTAGAATAACCAGTGTAGAGAAGGACACAAACAACTTGATGGAGATGAAAAACACAGTACAAGAACTTTGTGAAGCATACACAAGTTTCAATAGCCAAATCGATCAAGCAGAAGAAAGGATATCAGAGATTGAAGATCAACTCAATGAAATAAAGCAAGAAGGCAAGATTGGAGAACAAAGAGTGAAAAGAAATGAACAAAGCCTCTAAGAAATAGGGGATTATGTGAAAAGACCAAATTTACATTTGATTGGTGTACCTGAAAGTGACGGGGAGACGAAACCAAGTTGGAAAACATTCTTTAGGATATTATCCAGGAGAACTTCCCAACCAAACAAGGCAGGCCAACATTCAAATTCAGGAAATACAGAGAACATCACGAAGATATTCTTCGAGAAGAGCAACCTCAAGGCACATAATCGTCAGATTCACCAGGGTTGAAATGAAGGAAAAAATGCTAAGGGCAGCCAGAAAAAAAGTAGGGTTACCCACAAAGGGAAGCCTATCAGACCCACAGCAGATCTCTCGGCAGAAACCCTACACGACAGAAGAGAGTAGGGGGCAATATTTAACATCCTTAAAGAAAAGAATTTTCAAGCCAGAATTTCATATTCAGCCAAACTAAGCTTCATAAGTGAAGGAGAAATAAAGTCCTTTACAGACTAGCAACTGCTAAGAGATTTTGTCACCATCAGGCCTGCCTTACAAGAGCTCCTGAAGGAAGCATTAAACATGGAAAGAACAACCAGTACCAGCCACTGCACAAACATACCAAAAATTGTAAAGACCATCAACACTATGAAGAAATTACATCAATTAACGGGAAAAACAACCAGCTGGCATGAAAATGGCAGGATCAAATTCACACGTAACAATATTAACCTTAAATGTAAATGGGCTAAGTGTCCCAATCAAAAGATACAGACTGGCAAACTGGATAAAAAGTCACGACCCATTGGTGTGCGGTATTCAGGAGACCCATCTCACATGCGAAGACACACCTCAGCTCAAAATAAAGGGATGGAGGAAGATTTACCAAGCATTAAATAATGAAATGAAGGCAGAAATAAAGACATTTTTCGAAACCAATGAGAACAAAGACACAACATACCAAAATCTCTGGGACACATTTAAAGCAGTGTCTAGAGGGAAATTTATAGCACTAAATGCCCACAAGAGAAGCAAGGAAAGATTTAACACCGACACCCTAACATCATGATTAAAAGAACTAGAGGAGCAAGATCAAACAAATTCAAAAGCTAGCAGAAGACAAGAAATAACTAAGATCAGAGCAGAAAAGAAGGAGATAGAGACACAAAATAACCTTCAACAAATCAATAAATCCAGAAGCTGGGTTTTTGAAACGATCAACAAAATAAATAGTCCACTAGCCAGAGTAATAAAAAAGAAGAGAGAAGAATCCAATAGATGCAATAAAAAATGATAAAGGGGGCTGGGCACAGTGGCTCACACCTGTAATCCCAGCACTTTGGGAGGCCAAGATGGGCAGATCACGAGGTCATGAGTTCAAGACCAGCCTGGCCAAGATGGTGAAACCCTATCTCTTAAAAAAAAAGATAAAGGGGATATCACCACTGATCCCACAGAAATACAAACTACCATTGGAGATTACAATGAACACCTCTATGCACATAAATCAGTAAATCTAGAAGAAATGGATAAATTCCTGGACACTTATATCCTCCTAAGACTAAACCAAGAAGAAGTTGAATCCCTGAATAGACCAGTAACAAAGTCTGAAGTTGAGGCAGCAATTAATAGCCTACCAACCAAAAACAGTCCAGGACCATATGGGTTCACGGCTGAATTCTACCAGACGTACAAAGAGGAGCTGGTTCCATTCCTTCTGAAACCATCCCAAACAATACAAAAAAAGGGAATCTTCCCTAACTCATTTTATGAGACCAACATCATCCTGATACCAAAACCTGGCAGAGACACAACTAAGAAAGAAAATTTCGGGCCAATATCCATGATGAACATTGATGTGAAAATGCTCAAATACTGGCAAACTGAATCCAGCAGCACATCAAAAAGCTTATCCATCATGATCAAGTCGGCTTCATCCCTGGGATGCAAGGCTGGTTCAATATATACAAATCTATAAATGTAATCCATCACAGAAGCAGAACCAAAGACAAAAACCACATGATTATCTCAACAGATGAAGAGAAGGCCTTCCACAAAGCTCAACAGCCCTTTATGCTAAAAACTCTCAATAAACTAGGTATCGATGTAACATATCTCAAAATAAGAGCTATTTATGACAAACCCACAGCTAATATCATACTGAATGGGCAAAAACTGAAAGCATTTCCTTTGAAAACTGGCAGCAGACAATGATGCCCTCTCTCACCACTCCTATTCAACATTGTATTGGAAGTTCTGGCCAGGGCAATCAGATATGAAAAAGAAATAAAGGGTATTCAATTAGGAAAAGAGGAGGACAAATTGTCACTATTTGCAGACCACATGATTGTACATTTAGAAGACTACGCTGTCTCAGCCCAAAATCTCCTTAAGTTGATAAGCAATTTCAGCAAAGTCTGAGGATACAAAATCAATGTGCAAACATCACAAGCATTCCTATACACCAAAAACAGAGAGGCAAATCATGAGTGAATTCCCATTCACAATTTCTACAAAGATAATAAAATACCTAAGAATACAACTAACAAGGGATGTGAAAGATCTCTTCAAGGAGAACTACAAACCACTGCTCAAGGAAACACAGAGGACACAAACATGGAAAAACATTCCATGCTCATGGTTAGGTAGAATGAGTATCATGAAAATGGCCATACTGCCCAAAGTAATTTATAGATTCACTGCTATCCCCATCAAGCTACAATTGACTTTCCTCACAGAATTGGAAATAACCACCTTAAACTTCATATGGAACCAAAAAAGAGCCTGCATAGCCAAGACCATCCTAAGCAAAAAAACAAACAAAAAAAAGCTGGAGGCATCACACTACCTGAGTTCAAACTATAATACAAGGCTACAGTAATGAAAACAGCTTAGTACTGGTAACAAACAGAGATACAGACCAGTAGAATAGAACAGAGGTCTCAGATACAATGCCACAAATCTACAACCATCTTTGACAAACTTGACAAAAACAACCAATGGGGAAAGGATTACCTATTTAATACATGGTGTTGGGAAAACTGGCTAGCTATATGCAGAAAGCTGAAACTGGACCCCTTCCTTATACCTTATACAAAAATTAACACCAGATGGATTAAAGATTTAAACCTAAGACCTAACACCATAAAAACCCTAGAAGACATAGGCAATACCATTCAGTACATATGCATGGGCAAGGACTTCATGACTAAAACATCAAAAGCAATGGCAACAAAAGCCAAAACAGACAAATGGAATCTAATTAAACTTAAGATCTGTAAAGCAAAAGAAACTATCATTAGAGTGAAATGGCAACCAACAGAATGGGAAAAAATTTTTGCAATCTACCCATCTGAAAAAGAGCTAATATAAGAATAAAACAACCCCATTAAAAAGTGGGCAAAGGATATGAAAACGTTTTTCAATAGAAGACATTTATGTGGCCAACAAACATATGGGAAAAAAGCTCATCATCACTGCTCATTAGAGAAATGCAGATCAAAACTACATTGAGATACCATTTCACTCCAGTTAGAATGGCGATCATTAAAAAATCAGGAGACAACAGATGCTGGAGAGGACATGGAGAAATAGGAACGCTTTTATACTTAGTGGGAGTATAAATTAGTTCAACCATTGTGGAAGACAGTGTGGCGATTCTCAAGGATCTAGAAATAGAAATACCATTCGATCCAACAATCCCATTACTGGGTATATATCCAAAGGATTATAAATCGTTGTATTATAAAGACACACACACACAGCCATGTTTATTGCAGCACTGTTCACAATAGCAAAGATTTGGAAACAACCCAAATGCCCATAAGTGATAGACTGGATAAAAAAAAAAATGTGGCACATATACACCAGGAAGTACTATGCAGCCAACAAAAAGGATGAGTTCATGTCCTTTGTAGGGACATGGGTGAAGCTGGAAACCATTATTCTCAGCAAACTGACAAAGGAACAGAAAACGAAACACCACATGTTCTCACTCATATGTGGGAATTAAACAATGAGAACACATGGACACAAGAAGGGGAACATCACACATCAGGGCCTGTTGGGGGGTGGGGGGCTAGGGGAGGGATACAAGGGGGTGGGGGAATTGGGGAGAGAGAGCATTAGGAGAAATACCTAATGTAGATGACAGGGTGATGGATGCAACGAACAATCATGGCACACGTATACCTATGTAATAAACATGCACGTTCTGCACATATACCCCAGAATTTAAAGTATAATAAATTAAATTTAACAAATTTAATAAGGCCTAAATCAGAGATTAGATATCTCATCTTTAGGAATTAGAACACTCAATGTCCTTCTTTAGATCCATAGGTAAAGTGCAACGCCAATAAAAATCCTAGTTTTTAAACTTCTTTCTGTATAAATTGACAAGTGGATTTATAATTGATATTAAAATGCACAGGAACAAGAACAGTCAAAACAACTTTGAAAAAGAGGTTCTAGTAGTACATGGCCATGATTTCAAGACTTTATAAAAACACATCGCTAAACACATGAAAGTACTGGCAAAAATACAAATATATAAATTTAACAGAGTAGAAAGTACAGAAGGAAATATATACAAATGATTAGCTGATATTGAATAAAGGTACAAAATCAACTCATTGAAGAATAATCTTAAATCAATGTTGCTGCAGCAAATGGGCATCCTCCATATTTTAAAAATAACAGAAAAATTAAGTAAATATGATCATAGACACAAATAAAACAACTAAACTGTAAAAGTTTCACAGGGAACATTAAAAAATTCTGTTTTTAAATTAGGAATACTTTTGGGTTTTTTTTTGAGACAGTCTCACTCTTTTTCCCCGGGCTGGAGTGCAGATGGCACGATCACGACTCACTGCAACCTCCACCTCCTGGGTTCAAACAATTCTCCCACCTGAGCCTCCTGGGTAGCTGGGATTACATGTGCCCACCACCATGCCCGGCTAATTTTTGTATTTTTAGTAGAGACAAGCTTTTGCCATGTTGGCCAGGCTGGTCTCAAACTCCTGACCTCAGGTGATCCCACCCACCTTAGCCTCCCAAAGTGCTGGGACTGCAGGTGTGATCCACCACACCTGGCCGAGGAATGCATTTTTAAATAGCACCTAAATAACAATCAGTAAAAGAACCCACAGGCAAATTAGACTTCACCAATATTGAAAACATTTTATTTGGAAGACTGAATAAGGTGAATGAAAAGGCATAAAACAGAATATATACACACATATTTCTAAGACAAGATACTTACTGAGATTACATTAATATCAAAACCCATTATTAGCCAATAAGCCACACAAACAGAATTCTTTTTTTTTTTTTAGTTTCTAGTTTTAAGTCTGTTTACTAGTTTTTTTTTTTTTAACAAACAGAATTCTTAAAAAGATAGGTTTTGTGTATGAAAACTGCACTTCAATGTTGTAAGATAAATTGTTCCACACAAAAATATACATCCACTTCTCCTTTTGGAAAACCAGACTATAGGGTAACACAAGATTTACTTATTATTAAGGATTCATCTCCTCAAGTTAGGAAGGACAGCCTTCTCAGCAGCGGCAACAAATGGGAAGTAATCAAAATAATTCCTAACTGGCACAACATATTTGGTTGAATCACAAAAACCACATATCTGGAAGGCAAGGTCTATGTTCATTCAAATCCTGCTTTCCTGCTTGTGCAGCAATCATCTCAAAAACAGTACAGAAGGTATGGGAGTCCACAAAATCTTCAGATGACTTATTCTGACGATGACTGTGACCAAAGGAGAAACAAAGATCTGAGGTCCTGAGAATCTCTATATACCACCAAACCATGAAGCCATATTAACATAGATATTTCTGGATGCACTTTTGGATGGAACACATTTACTCTTCTTGGCTACAATCTTTTCCACTCTATTTATCACACCTACCTGTCTGGACCAATTATTGTTCTCACCTGGCCCCAGTAGGTCTTAAGACCAGTGACCTGCCTATCACTTCTGTCCCTCAGTGCTCATGGCTACAATGAAGGACCTGGGAAATAAGATGTCATGACCAATGCTAGGAAATATGGAGCATCACTGCAAATAAACAATTCATGCAGATCCCAGCACTTGAGTTTGTCACAAATGCCTCTTCTCTGGACCTAAAAATAAAATTGGCATCAACACCATGATTAGGACCATGAAGCTCTGATGTCTTCCCTAGGAGACCTTTGAAACTAATAAAAATTAAGACAAACAGGACTAAGAACTATTTTCTGATCTCATACTATGTCCTTGGGGGCATAGAAAATTGGAGCTGTTCACCCTTCACACTGCCAGAACACTGGCATCAGCGCAGGGTAAGACAGTCCATTTCCCTCTTCAGTAATGTGCAGGAGGGAATATCCTACCTACCATGGCCATCACATTAAAAAAAAAAAATACCTATGAAGAAGGTAAACCTCCATGGGCTACAAGAACCCAGATCACTCTTCTTGGTCAAAGCTGGGTTTCATCTATGCCTTGATCAGTTCAGCAAGATGGAAGAGGACCCTCAATAAGCTTTTATTATTCATTATTCCCTTCAGAACTGGATGAGCAAAAATGTCTGCATTCCCTGGGCACATGTGGGTGACTGATGAAAACTATGAGGATATGCCACATGGTAATAATGTCTGTTGTAACACTGGGCAGATTAGAAAGTACAAGTAATCTCCAGAAAGCTTCCCAAGTACTTGGACCTTGTAGTGAATCTTTCAAGTATTGATATGCAGATATACGAGGTTCAATTTCTATCTGTTGGATCCCTTGAAAAATCGGCTCTCTGGTGTGTTATGGTGAGTAAGATAATGGCACATCCCAACACTGCTAGGGCTCTTCTCTTGTATGAACTTTTTGGTGCCTGACAAGGGAATATCTTTTGTTGAAGGCTTTCCTACATTTACCACACTCATATGGCTTTTCTCCAGTGTGAATTCGCTGATGCTCAACAAGTTTGTTTTTATAGATAAAGGCCTTCTCACATGCAGTGCAGTTATAAGGCCTCTCTCCACTATGAACTTTCTGGTGTTGAATGAGGCTGGTGTGGTGTCTAAAGCATTTCCCACATTCACTGCACTCACAGGGCTTTTCTCCAGTGTGAACTTTCTGGTGCTCAAGAAGTCTTTTTTGATGGCTGAAGACTTTTCCACATTCATTGCATTCATAAAGTTGTTCTCTAATATGGATTCTTTGGTGCTGAAGAAGTTTAACCTCAAGGTAGAAGCCTTTTCCACATTCACTACATTCATAAGGCCTTTCTCTAGTGTGGATTTTGTGGTGCTTAAGAAGTGTTTGTTTGGAAATGAAGGCTTTCCCACATTCACTGCATTCATAAGCCCTTTCTCCAGTGTGAATTCTCTGGTGTCGCATGTAGTCAGATGAGCGGATAAATGATTTCCCGCATATGATGCACACATAAGGCTTTTCTCCAGTATGAATTCTCTGGTGCTCAAGAAGTCTTTTTTTGTGGATGAAGGCTTTCCCACATTCTTTGCACTCATAAGGCCTTTCTCCTGTGTGGATTCTCTGGTGATCAAGAAGTGACTGTTTGTATATGAAAGATTTCCCACATTCATTGCATTGATAAGCCCTTTCTCCAGTGTGAACTCTCTGGTGTCGAATGCGGTCATAGGAATGAATAAAAGATTTCCCACATTCAATACATACATAAGGCCTCTCTCCAGTGTGGATCCTCTGCTGGTGCCCAACAAACGTTTGTTTGTGGCGGAATGATTTCCCACATACACTGCACACATAAGGCTTTTCTCCATTATGGGTTCTCTGGTGTTCCATAAGTGAGTATTTGGAGCTCAAGGATTTCCCACATTCGATGCATACATGAGACCTTTCTCTAGTGTGAATTCTCTGCTGGTGCCCAATGAGTGTTTGTTTATGGAGGAATGATTTCCCACATATATTGCATACATAAGGCTTTTCTGCATTATGGGTTCTCTGGTGTTCAACAAATGAGTGTTTAGAGTTCAAGGATTTCCCATATTCCCTGTGTTTATAAGCTTTTTCTCCAGTGTGGACTCTCTGATGATCAGTAACATGAACCTTCTCACTGAAAACTTGCTCACATTTGCTCCATTTGTAATGTCTTTGTTGAAAGGTCTCCCTGCTTCTATGTGCATACTCTTCTCTGCTGTGGGTGGTCTGGTGCTGGAGAAGGCCCAGGATGGTTGGGAAATCCTTCTCAACATCTTTGCACGGAAAAACATTGTCTGGCAGAGGAATTCTGCAGCTATTCAGAAGCAAGGCACTGCTCTCCTCCTTTCTGATGTGTTTCTCTCCACTGTGCTGGTTTTGGTGCTGTTGCAGGTTAGAACCAAATGAAAACCATTTCCCACTGGCTGCAGAAGTGTAAGGTTTCTGCCAGGGAAGTGTTTCCTGGTGGTCCGTGAGGTACAAAATGTCTTTCATGACCAGGATACACATCTCACAGGAATGAGCATTTGGGATGGAAGAACTTGGCTTTGGAGTCCTGGCCTGTGACACTTCTAGAGAAACAGTCTGCTCAGAAGGGGCCTCCTCAGCCCCTATTCCATGCAAACAACCTAAAAGCATAAAAATGCAAGTGAAGTGTATGCAGACTTTGGTGGAAGGGAAAAGCCCCATTACAAATACCTGTGGAAGACAGGGAGGGATGAATCCCTTTTTTTTTTTTTTTTTAAGAGATAGGGTCTTGCTCTGTCACCCAGGCTGGAATGCAGTTGCAATCATAGCTCACTGCAGCCTTGACCTTCCAAGCTCCAGTGACACTTCCATCTCAGCCTCCTGAGTAGCTGAGACTAGAGGCACACACCACCATGCCCCGCTAATTTTTTTTAGAATTTTTTGTGGAGATGAGGGTCTCACTATGTTGCCCAGGCTGGTTTCAAATTCCTGGGCTCAAGTGATGCTCCCACCTCAGCTTCCCCAAGTGCTAGGATTATAGGCATGAGCCACTGCACTCAGCCCATGTGTTTGTTTTCAGCAAGGGAGCTGGAGTCAGGTCAAGGAAGACAATACTTGCAGTACTAGGCCTCTTACGGTTACCATGTGGAGGAAGACCATAACCAGAGAGAACAAAGAATAGGGTGCTGTGGTGGAAAGAGAGGCAGGGGGCATCTACAACTTACTTCTCTGTCAATGGTTTTCAACGGGACACTGTCTCATGGAGACAGGGGAGACCTGCGTAGAATGCATCACCCCAGGAAAGTGCAATTACAACTCAACAGCTGATGTTTGAGAACTGAAATAGTCTCTGATTTACAATGGTTGAACTTAAGATTTTTCCACTTTATGATAGTATAAAAGTGATACGCATTCAGTAGAAACCATACTTTGAATTCTGAACTTTTCCCAGGCTAGTGATACTCAGTATGTATACTCTTGTGATGTAGTGGTAGCAAGCTACAGCTCCCAGTAAGCCATGCAATCATAAGGCTAAACAACTGATACTCTACTGTATTGCTAAGCTAGGATGGCTAGTAAGTTGTGTGTATTAAACACATTTCTGACTTACAATATTCTCAACTTACAATGGGTTTATCAGGATATAACCCGATCATGAGCTGACAAACATCTGCATATGCACAGCTCATAATATTAAATTTATTAAATATATGCTAATGTTGGAGAACATTGCAAAATAGGAACAGGAGAGATATGGAAAACAGAGGTAGGGGACAATCACGGTAGAAATGTCAAGTAGGCAAAATGTCAAGTAGGCAGAGAAAAGAGAAAAATGAGGTATGCCCATGAACCCTGGCACTAAAATAGTAGGGAACACAGGACATTTGCCTGGTATGATTTGAGTTCAGCCCTGAAATCATGCCACTGCTCCTACTCACAGGTCCCAAACCTTGTTAACCCCCCTTGCTGTGGTTGAAGACTTCACTACCCTTTCAGAAACACGGGCCTCTCTCTTGTCCTTGGCTTAAGTCAGGAGACTATCTGGGTCCCGGAAGGTAGAAGTCTCAAGGGAAAAATAGGGAGGTGAGTCAACAACACTGGCCCAGAGTGCACCAACCCATGACAGACTACAGGAGAAACGTTTATTTTTTTAAAAAGCCTTGGGAGAGGGTCTTGCTGTCATAGTCTAGAAATCCCTACAAATAGCAACCATGTAAGTACCTATAATTCCTGAGAAAGGCAGGTCCAAAGACAAGTCTACTAAAGGCAGGGGGAGAACTTGTAACACAGGTCCACCACAGAACTGAACAGTTACCTTACCAAGGAATGGCAAAACCAAGTGGTATTGGCTGGGCAGGTTACAAAAGTCTGAACTCAAACTCTTAACTAAAAGGCTTCAGGACAGTAGATGTTGCGGCCGCAAAAAGCCCAGGCCTGGCAACCACAGCACCTATGTCATCCACAGGTCAAGAAACCAAGGAAAGAAGCAGGGCCCATGTCCAACTCTGGAAAAAACAAGGAAACTCCTGGAAAAAGGGGAACAGCAGAGTCCAACAGAGGTCGATGGTGTGGTTTTAAGAGATCTTACCCACTGAGGTCATAAGCGAAAAGTTCTCCAGCATCACGTCATGATACAGGCACCTCTGAGCTTCATCAAGGAGGCCCCACTCCTCCTGGGAGAAGTACACAGCAATATCCTCAAAGGTCACATGGCCCTGCATGATGGGGGCAGGTGAGATCATGAGCAGACTCAATCCCCAGGAACCCCAGTAAATCTCCCTCCTCCCTAGTTGTCCAACTCACAGGAGATACCAGGTCCTTATGGTATCTCCCACTGGGCTCTCGGTCTGACATAATGGAATCTCACTCAAGTTCCTGCTAGTTCATCTCCCTGGAGACCCAGATATACTGAAACCTGTGCTTATTCTCTTGGCTTTAAGTGTCAGTACAAGGATCCTGAGTACACCCATACTCCCTCCCCATTTGAATACCACTCACGGGAACAAAGCTCCCTCACATCTCCAGACCATGACTGCTACACCCTAAACTCCACTGCCCTCAGCATCCATGACACAGTACTTCACTGGCTTCTCCACATGCCACTCTGCTCAAGGGACCCAGGCAGCACTTGCTAAATGCAACAAGGATCCAGCACCACCATACATCTTTGTTAGACCCAATTCAGAGGCAGTCTCTGGACTGTTATGAAGTCTTCCCCATCTGGCCTGGCTCTTTGTTCCAATTTCAGTCACTGAGAACTTGTGTGAGCTCAGTTGCCGAAGCCCACTTCTGTCTCAGTGTTGCCTGTCCTGTCCCCAAATGTCACATCTTTCCTCTCTCCACCTATATACTCAGTCAAAGCCTGGCCCCACCACATGCTGAATGACTCACCCAGTCAATCTCATTTGCCTTTAACCTAATCTGTCACCCTGTCTGAAACTACTCAGGCCCCACCAAGAGTTACGAACAAAAGTCTGAGCCAGCAAAGGGAGAAAAGGCACCAGGCCTGACCTTGGTGTCATCTGACTTCCAGTACTGCTTTGCCTCTGAATGAATCTCTTAATCATTGCCCATTTAAAGACTGTACCAACAGCCAGACACCCTTTTCATTCTACCCCCACACACCCATGGTTACTACTTTTCTTCATTTGTCTTAGTGATGTTTTTCTTTTTTTTTTTGGAGACGGAGTTTCGCTCTTGTTACCCAGGCTGGAGTGCAATGGCACGATCTCGGCTCACCGCAACCTCCGCCTCCTGGGTTCAGGCAATTCTCCTGCCTCAGCCTCCCGAGTAGCTGGGATTACAGGCACGCGCCACCATGCCCAGCTAATTTTTTGTAGTTTTAGTAGAGACGGGGTTTCACCATGTTGACCAGGATGGTCTCGATCTCTTGACCTCGTGATCCACCCGCCTCGGCCTCCCAAAGTGCTGGGATTACAAGCGTGAGCCACCGTGCCCGGCCAGTTCCCACTTCTATCTAGGTGAACATGTGAGGCCCAGTCATTACAGAATACTCTTTACATCCTTCCTCGCTGTTGGCATTGCCACTATGACCTAAAGAGTGCTCCTCTTACATTTGCAATGGTCCACATGCCAGCCACTGGCTGATGGATAGCTTTCACTTGGATCCCTTCCCTGAATTCCACATGTCTGTCTCTTGCTGTGCACCTGACATCACCACTAAGGGTTCCCAACAGAAGATTCCATATTGTGAAGGCCTAACTCCTGGATTTTGGTTTCCTATTCTGCATGTAAGGAGCTTGGAAGTGGCCACTCCATCACAATAGCAAGTAAAGAGTTAAACAGACTGAAAAATGGACAGCTCTTCTAGGATCCACAGGAAAGATAAGGACACACTGCTGCCCCCAAGACTGGAGAGAAAAACAAGGGAATACAGGAGAATCAAGGCTTACAGGAGCAGAAACTCATGAAAGGAAATCATCATGCAAACCCTCGCCAGGTTAGGAAAACCCAATCTATAATGCATAAATTGCTGGGAGCTCTGTGTGGACCATTCTGTGAGCTGAAAATTCAAGAGGCACTCGGTGAGAGCCCCCACAATCTTGCAGTATTTACCTCCAGAGTCTTAAACAAGTTCTCATGGTAAACACTGGGGAAAAAAATCCCCTTGTGCTTCCAGCAGAGAGGAGAAAATGAATCATTTAAAAATATGCCATAGCAATGTGTTCCTCTCAACAAAGCCTGTCCTCAGGAGACAACAGTTAACCAGAGCTTAACCTGCAGAGGTATTATCAGAGCCTAGTCTTATCTAGGGATAGACCAGGGAAATAACCAACTACAGCCCATTCTAGTAATCCTCTTCCACATAATGGGAGAGAAAAAGCAAAACAAAACAAAATTTAGAGACACGTGAATTTCAGTCAAGAGGAACAGGCTCACTAAAACACTGGGACCTGGCACACCTCACCATCACATTATTAAAGGCCTATTTACAGCAATTCCTTTTACTGAGGTCATCGTCTCTAGCTATCAAGAAAACATCAGAAGCACTTTGGGGGGCCGAGGCAGGTGGATCACCTGAGGTCAGGAGTTCGAGACCAGCCTGGCCAACATGGTGAAACCTCGTCTCTACTAAAAATGCAAAAATTAGCTGGGCATGGTGGTGGATGCCTGTCATCCTAGCTACTTGGGATGTTGAGGCAGGAGAATCACTTGAATTTGAGAGGTTGAGATTGCAGTGAGCCAACATCGCGCCACTGTACTCCAGCCTGGGTGACAAGAGCAAAACTCCAGCTCAAAAAAATAAAAGGAGGAGGGTAAGAAAAGAAAACATCACAAGGCATACCAAAGGTAAAAGAATACAACTGGAGAAAAGAGAGCAAGTATCAGAACTATACATAGCACAGAAATGGAATTATGCAACCAGCAATTTTAAACAACTACAAATATGACACTCCGTAATGGATAAACTATATGTCATGCAAGAACGAGCAGAGTAAGTAGAGATGGAAATCCTCAGAAAGAACCAAAGAGAAATGCTGGGGTCCAAAAATAATGTAAAAGAAATGAAGAGAGCCTCTGAAGGGGTTATTAGCTTGGGTAAGGCTGAGAAAAGAATCTATAAGAATGAGGATACATCAATAGAAACCTCCAAAATTGGCAACTGAAGTGCACAAAGACTTAAAAAATATATACACAAAATAATATCAAATGACTATGGGACAACTACAAAACATGTAACATACATATACTGGGAATACAAGAAGGAAAAAATAAAAATAAACTTAAGAATTACACTTAGGTGCTCACTTCAGCAGCACATATACTCAAATTGGAATGATACAGAGAAGATTAGCATGGCCCTGCGCAACGATGACACGCAAATTTGCGAACGTTCCATACTAAAAAAAAAAAAAAAAAGAACTACACTTAGAATTTCCCCAAATTCATTTCAGTCACCAAACCACAGATCCAGGAAGCTCAGAGATCACCAAGTAGGACAAATCCACCCCCAAAACCTACTCCTAGACATATAGTCAAACTATGGAACATTAAGGATTAAAAAAAATTACTGACAAAAGCTAGAAAGCCACTTTACTTATAGAAGAACAAAGATAAGAATTACATCCTACTTCTCCTCAGAAACCATGCAAAACAAGAAAAAAGTGAATTAAAAAGTGTTGAGAAAAATCCTTACCAACCAAGAAGGGTATACTCTGTGAAATTGTCCCCCCAAAGTAAAGGAGAAAAAAAGACTTTCTCAGACAAACACAAATTTAAAAATCTGTAGCCCGTAGATCTGCCTTGCAAGAAATGTTAAAAAAAAATTCTTCAGAGAGAAGGAAATGATATAAAGGCCAGAAACTTGGACCTGCATAAAGAAAGGAAGAGTACCACAAATTAAAAAAAGAAAAAGTGAAGGTAAAATAAAAATTTTTCTTATTCTTAATAAATCTAACAGATAAATTTGTTAAAAAAAAGAATAGCAACAATGTATTCAATTGTGTGTGTGTGCATGCGTGTGCACGTGTGTGCATGCACACTCATGCATAAATAAATGATAACAACAATATAAGGGACAAGAGGGACAGGCACGCTGGCTCACCCTTGAAATCCCAACACATTGGTGAGGCCAAGGCACAAGGATCATTTGACGGGAGGAGTTCAAGACCAGCCTGAGTAACAAAGTGAGGTCCTTTCTCTATTAAAAAAAAAAAAAAAATTTAGCTGGGTATGGTAGCACACACCTGTGATCCCAGCTACTGGTGAGGCTGAGACAGGAGGATCGCTTGATCACAGGAGAATGAGGCTGCAGTGAGCTGTGTTCATGCCACTGCACTCCAGCCTGGGTGACAGAAGGAGAGCCTGTCTCAAAAACAAAACAAACAAAAACAAGGGACAAGAGAGTGGAATTAAGATTATCTATCTTGTTATAAAACACTCAAAGTACCTGTGAAATGTTATAGTGCTATTTGAATAATATGGACTTAGATTAGTTGCAAAGGTATATTGCAGCCAGGCATGGTGGCACACACCTGTAATCCCAACACTTTGGGAGGCTAAGGTAGGCAGATCACTTGAGGCCAGGAGTTCAAGACCAGCCTGGCCAACATGGCGAAACCCTGATCTCTACAAAAAAATACAAAAATTAGCTGGGTGTGGGGGCTCATGCCTATAGTCCCAGCTACCTGGGAGGCTAAGCTGGGCAGATCCCTTGAGTCCTGGAGGAGGAGGTTGCAGAGAGCTGAGATTGCACCACTGCACTCCAGCCTGGACACCAAAGCCAGACCTTGTATCAAAAACAAAACCCAAAAGACAAAACAAAACAGTAAGGGCAACAAATAGTAAACAGTAACAAATATGGTGCAAGCTACTCCAACTACATCAACAACTACATCGACAATCACTTTGAATGTCAATAGTCTAAGTGTACCAATATTAAAACAGATGGTCAGAGTGGATCAATAAACAAGGCCTAACTATATGTTGTCTAAAAAAAAAAAAAACCTTAAATATAAAGACACATATAGATCAAAAGTAAATGGATGGTGCCTTAGTCTGTTCTGTGTTGCTATAAAGGAATAACTGAAGCTGGATAATTTATAAAGAAAAAATGTATATTTGGTTCACAGTTCTGCAAGCTCAGAAGCATGGTACTAATATCTGCTTCTGATGAGGACTTCAGGAAGCTTCCACTCATGGCAGAACATGAAGTGGGGGTTGGCAAAACATGGCATAAGCATGACAGAGAAGGGAAAGCGCCAGGCCCTTTTAAACAATCAAAGCTCATAGGAACTAACAGAGGAGGAAATCATTCATTACTCTGAGGACAGCATCAAGCTGTTCATGAAGAATCTGCCCTTGTGACCCAAACACTTCTTACCAGGCCCCTCAATATTGGGTATCAAATTTCAACATGAGACTTGAAGAGCATATTTAAATTGTAACAGATGGAGAAAAACATACCATGGTAATATGGTAGTAAAAAAAAAAAAAACAAAAAAACAACAAGAGAAGGCTTATTAATTTTAGAGCAAACTACAGCAAGAAAAGTTATCAGAGATAAAGAAGATTACATAATGATAAAGGGGTCAGTTTCCAAAAAGATGTAAGAATCCTTAACACATACACGCCTGACCACAGAGCATCAAACTATGTGAGGCAAAAACTGATAGGTCTTTAAGGAGAATCAGATCAATCCACCATCATAATTGAAGTCTTCCACACGCTTCTGTTACTGACAGATCCAGTAGGCAGAAAACCAATAAATAGCTGAATTCAACAACACCATCAACCAAATGGACATAATCAACATCTTTAGATTATTTTGTCCAACAAGAACAGAATACACATTGTTCTTAAACTCACACGGAATATTCAACAAGACAGACCACACTTTGGGCCTGTTTTATAAATCTTTAAAACTTCCTATTTTCCTGATGCTTCAACATCTCCAACACATTATGAGCAACCCACCCTGGAGACCAGGTACCCAGTATGCTAAGCCTGGTCCCTGTCACAACCTCCCCTTCTTTTTCTCCCTTGACTGTGACTAAATGATATTCAAACACACTAGGAAAAGCACCTGCCCACAGGTCCTTGTGCTCCCTCTTGGCTCCCTGCCTGCTTGATTGAGTCTGCTCCTAAAGAGCTCCTCCCATACTGCTTCATGCATAGTTTGCTGTGCCACCCTCTATGAGAATCTATGAATGTAATAAATCCTTTAATTCTGTATGCCTCTCACAGTTTAATTTCCATGGCAGTGTTGGAATGATCCTAGAAACCCCACGAAGGATACCAACTCGCCCATTTATAATATACATTCATAAAACACATCTTAATAAATTTAACAGAAATAATACAATGTTTGCTCTGTGATCACAATAGAATTAAACTAGAAAGCAGTAACAGAAAGATAGCTGGCAAATCCCAAAATACTTGGGAGATTAAACAAGACTTAACACATGAAGCAAAGAAGCAATACTCAAGATAAATTTAAAACTATTTTGAACTAAATGACAATGAAAACACAACTTAGAATTTGTGAGATGCAGTTGAAGTGGTGCTTAGAATAAAATTTATAGCACTGAATACCTACACAGTCGTCCCCGCTCTTATCCATAATTTTGTATTCCACGGTTTCAGTTACCAGTGGTCAACTGTGGTCTGAAAATATTACATGCATAATTCCAGAAATAAATAACTCATAAGTTATAAATCACGTGCTTTTCTGAGTAGTGTGACAAAATCTTACACTGTCCCACGGTGTTATGCCCAAGATATGGATCATCCCTTTATCCAGCAGATCCCATGCTGAATACAGTACCTGCCTGTTAGTGACTAAGTGGCCATCTTGGTTATCATATCAACTGTCTCATTATCACAGTGCTTGTGTTAAGTAACCGTGATTTTACTTAGTAATATCCCCAAAGCACAAGAGCAATAATGCCAGCAATTCAGATGTGTAAAAGACGTAAAGTACTTCCTTTAAGTGAAAAGGTGAGAGTTCTTGATTTAACAAGAAAAATAAAAATTGTACTCTGAGTTTGCTAAGATGTACAAAAAGAACAAATCATGTATCTGTGAGATTGTGAAGAAGGAAAAAGAAACTCATGTTAGTTCTGCTGTCAAAGCTCACACTGCCGAAGTTTTGGCCACAGTGCACAGAGACTTGAAATTCCTCTATATGCCCATATGATTCTCATCTCTAACCATTTTGGACATACTGGCTCCTATGCCCAGGAAACCTTTCATCACTTCATCCTATTAGATGCAGAAATGGGAACATCTCTGTAGAACTTCTGACCCTGATTAATCATCCTGGGTCTGAGGTGACCCAAGGGACCCAAAACCAAGGAAAAAGAGTCTCAAGACATCAGTGTCACCTGCATCTGTGGGCCAGAGCCATGGCTTTAGGGAATAGGGCCAGTGAAGACCTGGGACTTCCTCCAATTACCTGTGATGGTTTCACAAACTCTTCTGCTGCCACAGGAATTTGCAGGAAGAGGGAGGCTATGACATAAAGGTGTTCAAGGTGGCATTTACAAAGGGTAGGTTGCTTTTGCCAACTGTGTGACACTGGACAAAGATCTGACCTCTCTGAAGTTGCCTCCATCTGTAAAATGGGAACACTTAATGGTGGCTACCTTGCAGTGCTATTGTAGGCATCAAACTCATTTGTACTTGTCCAATGCTAATACCGGGCTAGTACTGACCACAGCATTAAGACTTCTGTAAACAGTTTTGAAAATTTTGGTGTTTCTTGCCATTTAAGTCTTTATATGAATGTGATATGTTATCAAATTATTAGAGGCTTCTGTGATTCTTTGACAATAAATATGTAGTGTGTTTTCCAACATTATTCTCTGACTCTGATACCAACTAGGTGTCCTACAATTCAATCCTATTCTAATACTAACTACCTGGAGTTGCTTCTAAACCAACAGATTTTAAAGGCTCAGTCATACACAACTGTCCTCACTTCATATGCTCATTGCAAGCCAACATCCAGACCAATAAATATAGCTGAATTCAACAACACCATCCATGTCCAGACCAATAAACATAGCTGAATTCAACAATACCATCAATCAAGTGCACAAAATCAACATCTTTAGATTATTTTTTCCAACAAGAACAGAATATACACTGTTACCAAGATCACACAGAATATTCAGCAATGTCCAAACGAATAAACATAGCTGAATTCAACATCATCAATCAACTGGACATAATCAACATCTTTATTTTTTCCAAAAAGAACAGAATACACACTGTTCCCAAGCTCACACAGAATATTCAACAAGAAAGACCACAGTCTTTATGTGAATGGGATATGTTATCAAATTATCAGAGGCTTCTGTGATTCTTTGACAATAAATATGCAGTGTCTTTTCCAACATCATTCTCTGATTCTGATACCAACCAGGTGTCCTACAATTCAATCCTATCCTAATAATACCTGGAGTTGCATCTAAACCAAAAGGTTTAAAGGCTCAGTCACACACAACTGTCCACATTTCATATGCCAACTGCAAGCCAATGTCCAAACCACCGTAATTTTCTCCACTTGGCTATAAATTTGGGGGCTGCCATGACCTTTTTCAATAATTTGCTAGAACCACTTACAGAACTCAGGAAAATACTTATGTTTATCAGTTTATGATAATGGATGTAACTCTGGAACAGCCAAATGGAAGAGATGCATATGGCAAGGTACTGGGAGAGGGGGTAAGGCGGGATACTTCCATGCTCTCTTATGTCACTCTCCCAGCATTTCCAAGTGTTCACAACCTTGAAGCTTCC
Source organism: Sapajus apella (assembly GCF_009761245.1). NCBI lineage: Eukaryota > Metazoa > Chordata > Mammalia > Primates > Cebidae > Sapajus > Sapajus apella. The sequence continues at coordinate 1,109,815 of NW_022437075.1, forward strand.
TGAACTCATTGTTCAAGATTTTATATAATCTAATCTCCAAACCTCTGCTTCCCTCCCTGGAGGCCAGAGCTGGGGCTTAAAGTTCAAATCCTATAATCACTTGATTTGTCTGGTGACCAACTCCACTCTGAGGCTATCTAGAGACTCCACCCTGTCTGCTCACCCTAAGTCATCTCATAAAACTCAAGTATAGTAGCCTTCCCTTATCAGCTGTTTTGCTATTTGCAGTTTCAGTTACCTGCATTCAATTTCAGGTGAAAATTATAAGTATTAAATTACAACTTCAGTCTGAAAATAGTAATGTTAAAATTTTAACATTAAATATTAAAATATGCCGGGCGCGGTGGCTCAAGCCTGTAATCCCAGCACTTTGGGAGGCCGAGGCGGGTGGATCACGAGGTCAAGAGATCGAGGCCATCCTGGTCAACATGGTGAAACCCCGTCTCTACTAAAAATACAAAAAATTAGCTGGGCATGGTGGTGCGTGCCTGTAATCCCAGCTACTCAGGAGGCTGAGGCAGGAGAATTGCCTGAACCCAGGAGGCGGAGGTTGCGGTGAGCCGAGATTGCACCATTGCACTCCAGCCTGGGTAACATGAGTGAAACTCCCTCTCAAAAAAAAAAAAAAAAAAACAAATAAATATTAAAATATTACATTTCCAGAAATAAACAATTCATGTTTTAAATAGTGCACCATTCTAAGTGGTATGAGGAAGTATTATGCTATGGAGTTTAGTCCTTTCTTCTTGAGATGAAGAAGGGTAAATAGTATAATAAGATATTTAGAGATAACACATTCACATAACTTTTTAAATAATCTTTTTTGTTTTTTTATTGTCTCAACTGCAGTAACATAACTTTTATTAACTTATAATTAAAGTGTAATTGTTCTATATTTCCAGTTATTATTAATCTCTTATAATGCCTAATTTATAAATTGGACTTTATTATAGGTATGTAGCCTAGGAAGAAACATAGTATATATAGGTTGGGTACTATCTGCAGTTTCAGGCCTCCACTGGGGGTCTTGAAAAGTATCCTCCAAGGATAAGGAGAAACTCGTTCAACTACTAAATGTATTATAGCCTATAGCTCCTAGGCTACAAACATGTACCGCAAGCTATTATACTAAATACTGTCAGCAACTGTAACGCAGTGATAATTATTTGGGTATTTAAACATATATAAACTTAGAAAACGCAGTTTACCTCTTGATCAGAAAGAAATAAAAAGGTACAGTAAAAATATGGTATCATAATCTCAGGGGATCACCGCCATTGATGTGGTCAACATTATTGTTATGTGCTACATGACTTATCACAAGACACTTTTCACTGAGGAAATTACAAGGATTTTAGGAGTTCTGTGCCAGGAAAACATGACAAAAAGCAAACATTTATTTTTTATTAGAGCACAGAGGTATAGTGGCATTTTAATCGACTTGCATAAATTTGTTAAATCTATAAAGCTTAAATCTGTGTTTTCCGGGGAGAGCTGCTCTTGCTGAGCTTGAGCTGCTCCGCTAGTCTGGCTGACCTTTTTCTGGCTCTACATAGAGTGAATAGTTCACCAAACCTCCTGAACGGTGACTTTGCAGAGTGTCCCACCCTCAAATCCATCCTATGCAGTGTGTATTCCTTAAATATTTCCTCTGGAAGTGCCCCTGGAACCCCAGGGCCCTTCTATCTGCAAGCAGCCTCGCAAGGCCGACCCACTCTTCCCCAGCTTCCAGCCCCAGCCCTCCCTCTCTTCATCTCAAAGTAAAATCTTAAGATTACCCGTCTAAATTTAAGGCTTGGCCTGAGTCTAAGCCCCAGCCTGTCACCAAGTACAAAATCAACGAGCCAGTCTTCTCCCCTTAATTTTCTGCTTACAATTCCAGCTGCCCATGTAACAACCTCACTCTGTGACAGTTTAGAAACACCACGTGCATACCATCAGTGGACGGCTGGAAACACAAAATATATTTTAAAAAGAAAAGAAACACCACGTCCAAAATTTAACTCATAGTATGTCCCTGAAACCTGCTCCCCCACCAGATTTCTGTCAACTCTTCCAGATGTTCAAGTAAGAGAAAAACTTGGGATCATACTTCACTCCCACTTTTGCTCACAGGCACAAATGATGCAGCAGAAAAGCCTACTGGCTTTACCTTTAAAATCTACCAAGATTCTTATTACTTAGGTCCCTCCAGAATCCAACACAATCCTCCTGGAGTCTACTACAGCCGCCTCCTCGCCAGTATCCCTGCGTCCACCATCATCACTCCCTAACAGTCTGTTATCTCCACTCACGGCCTTTGAAATATTTTTTTAAAGAACACGACCCTCCCTCAGATCGTGTTCTCCTTCATTCACAACCCTCCATGGCTCCCAAAGACTCAGAATTAAGGCCTGGCTCTTCATTCTCTCCCTCCTTGCAAACACCGGTCGATCCACAGGTTTCCGAACGCTCGCGGCCCCGGCGCACCTCCCAGGCTCTGCGCGTGCGGCTCCCACCGTACGCAACGCCCTCCCTCCTCACCTCACCTCCCGTCAGCGCTGAGGACCCCACCCAGAACGCCTCGCTGTCCTGGAGATGGGGCCCGAACTGCACAGACCCGAGCAGGCGCCCCCGTCCCGGGCTTGAGGACCTGGGTGAGGATCCGAGGACGCCTCTCTCACCTGCGGTGGATTCACTGGCGCTGCCGCATCCATGGGACCTTGGGCGGGGCGGGGCCTGGAGAAGCGCGCGGTAAAGCCCGGGATCCGGCGGGCGTGCGGTGGCAAATCGCTGGGAGACGCTCAGACCGAGACCAGGCACGCTCCTCTGCGGGCGGACACCACCTCCTGGCCCGGACCCAGCGAGCCGGAACCGCCTAACGGGCGGACGCACACACTGGCAGCCAAAATGACCACCGCCGGGAAGGCGCCGGAAGTTCCTGCTCTGACGTACTGCGCACTCGCGGAGTTGCCCCTTTCCTGGGCACTGATTAGTCCGAGGCCCCGGCACGCTCGGCGCACAGTATTCTGGGTGGTGTAGTTCCTGCCACGCGGCAGTCCACGGTGCCTTGTGAACCCAGTTCAAGAGGGAGAGGACAAAGAAAAAACCCATCAAACTAGGTCAGCAAAGCCTATCACATACACGTGGTATACGAATACGATTTGATCTTCATTTCTCAGCACAAAAGTTGACATAGATTGCATACAGTACATTAAAAATGTTGACAATTGACAATTGACGCAGTCCTTTTTTCTTTTTAAATGTAGAGATTATAAACCCAAAATAAAATTCAAAGGCCTCCCAACTGTCTGAATGGACCCCTCCTCTCAGCATTATAGAGTTAACCTGAAAATCTAGTTCAGGCCATGATGGAAGAGGGGATTGGACATGCCTCATTCTACCCTTACCTCAATAACATCAACATAGACCTTCAGTCTGATAAGAAACCTTTATAATCTATTTCTCTGAAGCTTGCTACCTGGAGGTTTCATCTGCATGATAAAACCTTGGTATCCAACCAAGGTGATTCATTAACAGTGGGATCAGCATCCCCTTATCCCACACGTATGTGTTTATTCTGATTTTTGTCCCCAAATGTTAGTGACTTAAATTACATAATTTATCTATCATCATAAGTGGAACTGAAATGAGAATGAGATTGCAAAAACATTATATCTTCTTTTTTTCCTTTTTTTTTTTTTTAATTTTCTGAGACAGAGTCTCACTCTGTTGCCTAGGCTGAAGTGCAGTGCAATCTCTGCTCACTGCAACCTCTGCCTCCCAGGCTGAAGGAATTCTGCCTCATCCTCGCAAGTAGCTGGGACTACAGGCGGGCGCCACTACGCCCGGGTAATTTTTGTATTTTCATTAGAGAAGGGGTTTCACCACGTTGCCCAGGCTGGTCTCGAAGTGGCCTCAAGTGATTCGCTCCCTAAAAGTGCTGGGATTACAAGCATAAGCCACCGCGCCTGGCCTTTCCCCCCCATATTTAGCAATTAGATTTTGTTGCTACCTATTGTCTTCATTTCTCTTTAGTTTTTGTTTATAATTTTGATATTTCATAATTACTTGAGAAACTTTAGAAAAATTACCACTTATATTGGAGTCTTATTAAATAAGACACCTATATAGTAAAAATATCTTTAGGAATGTAATCTTTGGCTATAGTTTGTCTCCACTATTATTTATTTCTGATCCTCATATTTTAATAGTTTTACATTATGCTTCTATAGTTCCTTAAAATTACCTAATTTTAGTGTAATATTGCACACATTCTTAGTGTAATATTGCTTATTTTTTCAATGTATCGATACCAATACATTTTGGCAAAACATGATTATAGACATGACATTTAAATATTTTGTATTTTTTGCCTTGTATATACACATATAATTTTAAATTGAACATGCATATAGACATAATTAATGATTTACATGCAGCTGTAAAAAATAATACTGAAGGATCTTGTGTATATATTACATTATCTAGTTTCTTCCAGAATAACATTTGCAACACTATATTATAAAATCAAAACAAAGATACTGTTAATGATCCTCTCCAACGTTCTCATTCAGATTTCATTACTTTTACTTATATTCAGTTGCATATGTGTGTGTGTATTCATGTGTGTCTAAGTTTAAAACCATATGAGGCCGGGCGCGGTGGCTCAAGCCTGTAATCCCAGCACTTTGGGAGGCTGAGGCGGGTGGATCACGAGGTCAAGAGATCGAGACCATCCTGGTCAACATGGTGAAACCCCGTCTCTACTAAAAATACAAAAAAAAAAATTAGCTGGGCATGGTGGTGCATGCCTGTAATCCCAGCTACTCAGGAGGCTGAGGCAGGAGAATTGCCTGAACCCAGGAGGCGGAGGTTGCGGTGAGCCGAGATCGTGCCATTGCACTCCAGTCTGGGTAACATGAGTGAAACTCCGTCTCAAAAAAAAAAAAAAAAAAAAAAAAAAAAAAAAAAAAAACCATATGAAGGCTTTTAAAAAAAATCTTGCCTGCACTGGCAATCATGCTGACATACAAGCTCGCTTTTTTGTTCATTTCACCTTTCATTGCATGGATTTTTCAAATTTCACCTTGATTTAATATTGTATAAAAATTATGTAAAATATTTAGATTTGTAAAAAGACAAAGGTATAACAGAAGAAAATTGTATACACTATCAGTTCTATTCCTTTTCTGTTAGCACTCTGTCGTTTTATATATTTTTACTTGCTTAAAAATATATAGTATATGTTGTATATTCTGAATTGTGAATTTTTCAATGCAAAACATACCCTGGCAAAACTCCATTAAGTCAGTTCTACAATAATGCAATGTATGCATTCCTGAAAAATACAGAATTATGCAAAATACAAAATAAAATCCCAGGGCTTATGGAGACACAAAATATCATCTGTGAAACATAAAATATAGAAGTCTAATAAATAAGACAATGCAACGTTACATGTTAAATATTTAATAAATAAATAAATGATAAATATGGCTGTTTACTTAAAAACCCTGAATTTTGCTTGTGAAAGTGGGAGTCAAGAGTTGCAGCGTGTGAGTTACTGTGAAGTGGTTGGTGGTAGGAGAATTACATAAAATCAGATGGAAAATGTAATGCTAATATGGATGGGTTTAGCTCACACCGTAGGGTGAACTGAGGTTACCAGTAGATTTTCAGATTGTGTCCTTGTGTGAGTTTTTATATTCCTACATGATTTATTTTAGCTGGGTACAGTTTTCTGCATTCATCTCGTCTTTCCTGCAGACAAAGCAACCAGGAACAATCACAAAATTTGTGTTGTGTTCAAGATGTTTCCTAAGTTTTCAACGGTGTTGGAAAAATCCTGAAACAATACTGATGGGACAGATATACAGAGATCTTTACTAGTCTCTAAAGCTGTGGTGATGTGTTGTGCAGTTTTGCACTCATTCATTCACCCAGACACTTGTAGTTGGACACTGAGGCTATTTCCAATGTAGTTTTTCAGGAACTGCCTTTGGGCAAATAACCATAAGGTGTCAATGCTCAATTAAAGTGGGAAATATGAGATAGGATAAGCACAGAAAAGTACTCTCCATAGTGATGGTAAGACATCTATGGTTTTTTTTCCTACTTAAGCCTCTGACTGCAACTGAAATCAACACATCCTAGATGTTAAGCCAATTGATTTTAAAAAGTTGAAATCTTCCTTGCTCAGACTGGAATTGGGATTTTGGTAAATTCCTCACTCCTTTGTCTTTACAGCTTCTCTTTGCTCACTGGACACAAGTTGAGACCCACAGACCTGATTCTCAACCAACTGACCTTAGCCAACTGCTCGGTCCTTTCCTACAAAGGGATACCTCAAACAATGGAGGCCTTTGGATCAAAATATTTTCTGGATGATGCAGGATGTAAACTTTATTATTACAGAATAGGCACAGGGGTTTCCTTCAGCAGTATCTGCCTCCTCAAAGGCTTCCAAGCCATTAAGCTCAACCCCAGTATATGGATGTGGATGGAACTCAAGATTAGATATTCAAAGTTCATTGGCTTCTCTTGCTTCTTGTGCTGGATTTTGCATCTTTTGATGAATACATGTATTCTTTTTTTTTTTTTTTTTCTTTTTCAGAAATGAATAGCTGGGATTATAACCCCAGTCCCACACCCACATGTATTCTTAAAATAGTGACTGGTGCATTGAACAGGAAAACCTTAACATAGAAATAGATTATGGAGTCTGTTCCTGCACAATTTAAGACAGATTTGGGTTATTCTATGCAATCACATATTTTCCCCCGACTGTGAGTTTGGTTTTCATGGTCTGGGCCAGTGGCTCCATGGTTTTTGTCCTGCACAGGCACAAGCAGCAAGTCCAAAACGTTCAGTCATAGACTCTCCTCCAGATCTTCCCATGAGGCCACAGCCACATACGCTATCCTAATCCTGGTCTGCTCCTTTTTCACCTTTTATTCAATCTATAGTACATTAACTGTTTGGATGACTTCAGCTGAAAACCCAGGCCATTGGATGGTGAAAAGTTCTGTGCCGGTGGCCTCATGTTTCCTAGCATTCAACCCCTTTGTGCTCATCAGTAGTGACACATGGGTCTCTTGGTTCTGCTTTGCCTGTAGAGCCAAGACAAACTGATTTTGTAATCTGATTACAGTGTTATGAGTCTGTTTTCTTCATGGCATCTAATCATTCATTTCGATATTTGTTAACATGTAGCAAACTATTACATGGTAAAAATTTTGGATGCAATGGCAAATAACACCAATTATGTTCCTGCCCCATTTTAGTTCTTATAATAGAACTAAAAATGACTATCTTAGCTATACAAAAATTATCCAGTCTAATTGAAGTTCAGGAAATTTTGAAATAGTGTTACAGAAGTAAAATTTTAACTTTAGAGAATTATGAGAAATCTCTCACTTTGAGTCTTAGGAAGATACACAGAACATTTTTCGAAAATCTATTTTGAAACATAATTAGGTCCAATTCTCTCTGACAGTGGGGAAATCACCTAGATTGATTCTATACAGCCTTAAGGAGTTGGAAGAAATCCTATGTGTTTGGAATTTAGAGAGATAGGAGAGTAGCAGAATAGGAATCTAGATTTGTAGGTGCATACTTAGGACAGGCTGAGAAAGCTGAGCATTTGTTTAAAGAAACTGACAAATCCATGAGCTAGTTCAAACTGGTTCAAAATATCAGTTGTCCTTATTAAAAATTATTAACAGTATTTAATTTAAAAGTAATAGTTAATAACACTTTAAATTGTATAGCTTGAATATTAATCTTTCAAGAAAAGGCATTATTACTTTCTCATGGCTGGCTTTAAGTTTCCAATATTTATAAAATGTTTTTCAGTTTGTTTTACACAAATGACCAAAATCAAAAGAGAAAAAAGCTTCTTGTTGAAATTTCTATTTTCTGCTAGTACCTTGCTCATAGTCTCATATTCTTGTTTACTTAGAGTTTTTATATTTTAGTATATGAAAATTCCTGATGAATCATGTAAGTTCCTTGTATTTATCTTTATAACTTCTGTAATTATAATCTATATTTTGAAATGCCAATAGTGTTAATTTATATAGCAAATTTATGAGCCCTTAAATCTTACTTAATTCAATTGCCACACTTTGGGAGGCCAAGGCTGGCAGATTACTTGAGGTTGGGAGTTTGAGATCAGCCTGGCTAACATGGTGAAATCCCGTCTCTACTAAATACACAAAAATTAGCCAGATGTGGTGCCGTGCACCTGTAATTTCAGTTACTCAGGAGCTGAAGCAGGATTATCACTTCAACCTGGGAGGTGGAGGTTTTAGTGAGCCAAGATGGTGCCACTACACTTCAGCCTGAGCAACAGAGTGAGACTCCGTCTCAAAAAAATAAGTAAATAATCTTACTTCAAACTTTGTCACATTTATTCTTATTTGTGTTTTTCTAAAAGTTCACATATTCTCTAAATATCTTTTTATTTAAAGAGTAATCTGCAAAGCATTATTATCTTTCATGTTTCTTTCATTTTCATCAGCTTTAAAGAGAATAATCAGGGGCCAGGCGAGGTGGCTCACACATGAATCCCAGCACTTTGGGAGGCTGAGGCAGGTGGATCACAAGGTCAGGAGTTCCAGACCAGCCTGACCAACATGGTGAAATCCCATCTCTACTAAAAATACAAATAATAATAATAATAATTAGCCAGGCATGTGTGTGCCTGTAATCCCAGCTACTCAGGAGGCTGAGGCAACACAGTCGCTTAAACCCAGGAGGCAGAGGTTGCAGTGAGCCAAGGCAGTGCTACTGTACTCCAGCGTGGGTGACAAAGCGAGGCTCCATCTCAAAAAAAAAAAAAAAGCAAATAATCTGGTAGGTACTTTGTATATTGTCTCTTTAAAGTATAAATGAATATCTGCATTAAATATGGATTTTGGTGGAGTATTAATATTGACTTCTTATATTGACCTTTCTGTTATTTTTAAAAACAGCTTTCTTGAAGCATTGGTTATTTCAGAAGAAATTCTATCTTAGTTAGATTGCAATATTTAGTTTCGAGTTTTAGAAAGCTACCCAAAGAATCCATAATATGGAAATTATTGCTTCATTCTTTGCAAGTGTTTATAGAGTTATCAGAAAGTTTGAAGTATTCATTCTCATTGTGACACTCTATGTAGAGTAGGACTTGAAATAATTTAACAGCCCCTATTATTTCTGTTCATTTGGGTCTCGCCATTCCTGTAACATTGTTTTGGCATATTCTAGCCCTACCATAAATATCTCACTTCAGACCCTGATATTAATTATCCTCGGATATCTTTATATTGCGGTGCATGTGACACTATCAGGAATATGTTTGCTATATGCTTGATAGACTTATTGTTGCTGTTTGGCCCCAAAATTCCTTCCTCAGCAGAGGAGTTCAGTAACACCCCAGAGTAAGGACACTTTCTGCTCCAAATCTCTTCTTTCCTTTACAGCAAAAACTTAAATGCTTCCTGTCATAGCTGGAAGGCCGTGTAGTCAAGTGCCACATATGTGAGGGTGGAATCTTGGTGCATTTAGGGAAACTGTTGGTAAACAATTAAGAATTTCAAAGAGAAACCTCCTATGACTCATTTTCTATATAAAGGCAATTATTTTGTCATCCCCTTCTGTGGAAATGTACTTTGAAACCATAATGTCCATGATCCATGCTGTCACATCCTCAGGCAGGAAACCAACCCAAAGAGACACAAATCAACAGAAATTTACTGAGGAAGTGCTAAGGTCCCCTTAAGCATAGGTCATGCAGAGGGTTTTTTGTTTTTTTTTTTAACCCACAATTGCATAGTCTATCCATATTGTTATGAATCACATCTTATCAGTCCTATACTCTAGGCCACATGTGGCACATATAGCTACATACCACCATCTCTGTCAACCTAAGGGATTTCTGGTGAAAAAGAATAAGAAGATAAAGATGCAAAGGGACAAGGAGCAGGGAGAGAAAGAACAGAAGGAGGAAGAGGAGCACAAGGAAAAGGAGGAGTAGGACTAGGACGCAAGAAGCCATGACTAAACTTAAAAGACAAACATCTCTCCAAATGAAGATATGCCACTGAGAGTTTAGCAAGAGTAAAAAACGCAAAGATGAGCAAAATCTATGTTAGAATACGGAACACTAGTAAGTCATAAATGCTAGGAGTTAAAACCCTTTGGTGGATGAAGGAGATTTTGATTATTGACTGTGGTGCTGGTTTAAGAGATGTGCTGATACTGAGAATATTCACTGGGCTGTGATGTGATAGCTTTACTGAATGCATGCCTGTCACGCAAGCCTGCCACTCCTCACCATATTTATTCTTCACTTTAGCCCAGTGACCACTTCTGCATCTTCAGGTCACTTAACCTTCATGAGTTTTCTAAAACATCTTCCATTTTACTAATTTAAACGTTCCCTACCATCCTTACTATTCCCTGAGTTCTAGATTCATTTTTCCAATTTTTTTTCTGACTTTCCAATTTGCTTCTGTGATATTTAAATGTGCTCCAAAATGAACAGGTTTCTCAGCTTTTTTTTTTCTTTTTTTTTTTTCTTTTTTTTTTTTTTGAGACGGAGTTTCGCTCTTGTTACCCAGGCTGGAGTGCAATGGCACGATCTTGGCTCACCGCAACCTCCGCCTCCTGGGTTCAGGCAATTCTCCTGCCTCAGCCTCCTGAGTAGCTGGGACTACAGGCACACGCCACCATGCCCAGCTAATTTTTTGTAGTTTTAGTAGAGACGGGGTTTCACCATGTTGACCAGGATGGTCTCGATCTCTTGACCTCGTGATCCACCCGCCTCGGCCTCCCAAAGTGCTGGGATTACAGGCTTGAGCCACCGCGCCCGGCCGGTTTCTCAGCTTTTATCACCATGTCTAACTCTCTCTGTCACTTTTATTTCTATGAATAACACCATCATCTTGCTATTTGCTTTTTTTCCCCCAAAAATGTAGCCATTTTTATAATTTGCCATTTTTCCTGATAATTTAACCCCTTTTTCCAGCAAGTTCTATTCCAAAATTTAACCCAAAACAATTCATAGACATAAATGTAAAACCAAAACTATACAACTTCTAGGAGATAATTGAGGGAAATCTTTGTGACCACAATGAAGTAAGGAAACGAAGTGACCAAGATCCTGAATCTCTTTTCTTCCTCCAACCCTCAGTCACCATCATATCCCTTGCTTCATAAGTCATGCCAAAGCTGTGATAATGTCAGCCAGTGCTCAGCCCACAGGTGAGAGGACCAGGCAATGAATCGGGTAAATGAGAGGTGACATGAAAGGCATGCAGTTTCAAATTTATTCTTATTTATAAAATTGTTTTGACAATTAGTACAGGCCCTTTGTATTTCCATATAACTTTTCAGAATACATTTGTAAATTTTTATTTAAAAAATTGGGTTTTTACTGGGATTGTCTCAACCTATAGAACAGTTAAAGGAAAACTGACAACTTAAAAGTATTAAATCTCAGATTCAGGAACTTGCTGTATCATTTATTTATGCCTTCTTTAATGTCCCTCAGCAATGTTTTTACAGTTCTTGAACATATTTTGTTAAATTTATTTCTAAATATTTCTTATTTTTATGCTATTGTGAAATGCCTTTTTTCAGTTGCCAAGCATGTATTTGCTAGCTAATACATCAACCCAGTATAGAGACACATACTTTTTGCACACTAGCCTTTTTATCTTAGGCCTTGCTAAACTCAATTATTAGAGCTAGTAGCTTTTTAGTAGACAATTTGGAATTTTCAATATTATCATGTCATATGTAAATACAGACAGTTTGGGTTCTGCCTGTACAATCTTTCAATCTTTTTTTTTTAAACTAGAAATTATGAATGTTGACAAATTTATCTTATTATTCCTAATAATAATAATATTGGGAAAAATCAGCTTATCAAATACTTGATCACATATATATCAAATGTATTGTTAGCTGTTTGTTTTTCATAGATGTGCTATATCAGGTAGAGGAAATCATCTTGTTCTAGTTTGCTGAGTTTATCAAAACTTAGTTTTGAATTTTGTAAAACGCTTTTATTACAGTTTTGAGATTTCTATTTTAGTATGTTAATATAGATTATATTAATAGAGTTTGAATTATTGGATCGAACTTGTATTCTTGATAAACCTCAATAAGTTTTATTATTGTTTGTATATGGCTGAATTCAATTTGCTAAATTTTTTTTGTTTTAGCATGAGTGCAAATTTATTTAAAAAGGCTTTAGAACAGGAAAGAAAGGCAAGTATGCTTGGATGAGACCCAGTGGGCAATTTGAAGGACAAGTGCCTCAATTTGCTAAAATTTTATGAAAGCTCTGTGCCTATATTCACACAGTTATTGGTCTATAGTTCTGTTTAATGTCATTGCCTGCTTTGGTGTCCTGTTAATGGTAACTTTCACATAGTCCAGAACTGTTCAAACCTTTATCTTTTTCTAAGAGTTTGTATACAATCGGTATTACTTCTTCCTTTAATATTTTGTAAAAGTTCTTACATGTTCTAGGGATGACTCTCAGCTGATGCCATCAAGAAAAATTGCAGTCCTACAACCACGAAGAACTTAAATATGCTAACAACTCAAATAAGCAAGAAACAGATTCTCCCTGAGATTCTAGAAACACAATCATGCCGACACTTTGATTTTAGTCCTGTGAGATCTCTGTTATACTTATGACCTACAGAACAGTAAGATAACATATTTGCGTTGTTTAAACCATAAGTTCGTGGTGATCTGCCAGGATAGCAATAGAAAGCAAATAAATAAACATTATTCTATGAGAATTTCTTCAGTTTCCAATGCAATATTTCCTAGACTCATGTTGTACCTTTTCTGTCACAACCTGAAAACAGCCTCTTCTCTAAAGACTTCTGATTCTGTTTTTAAAAAATTATATAAACCAATAAATGGGAATTAAATGTAGTCAAAGCTACTGGCATGCCACTGCTTGCTAGGCTATCTCAGAAAAGATTGGAAATATGTGCACATTACCTATATGCACTGAATTCTTTATCTGTAGTTAAACCTATAAATATTTCAGAAGTTGGATATTTTAAAAGATTCATAAGACTACAGTAGCATACTCACATAAGGCTTTTATTTATAGACAAAGATATGATAGAGAATACAACACCAAATGCAGGAGAATTGCCTGAACCCAGGAGGTGGAGGTTGTGGTGAGCTGAGATCACGCCATTGCACTCCAGCCTGGGTAACAACAGCAAAACTCCATCTCAAAACAAACAAACAAACAAACAAACAAAAAGAACTGAAAACAAGGCCAAGCATGGTGACTCATGCCTGTAACGCCAGCATTTTAGGAGACAGAGGCAGGAGGATCACTTGAGGCCAGGAGTTACAGACTAGTCTGTGCAACATAGCAAGACCTCATCTCTAAATTTTTTTTTTTTTTTTTTTTTTTTTTTTGAGACGGAGTTTCGCTCTTGTTACCCAGGCTGGAGTGCAATGGCACGATCTCGGCTCACCGCAACCTCCGCCTCCTGGGTTCAGGCAATTCTCCTGACTCAGCCTCCCGAGTAGCTGGGATTACAGGCACACGCCACCATGCCCAGCTAATTTTTTTGTATTTTTAGTAGAGACGGGGTTTCACCGTGTTGACCAGGATGGTCTCGAT